>NC_091952.1:254000414-254305324 GCF_031021105.1 Erythrolamprus reginae
TCTGTCAGAAATAATGCAGGGTCTCCTGCTTGGGTGGGGGTTGGACTGGATGACCTCAAGGTCCCTTCCAACTCTAAGAAAGTTTACATGAAGGAATATCCCTTATGTAACTGTTCTGTCGGGCTCTCTGGTAGACTCCTCCCAAAAATTCACAGGTACAAAATTCAGACACATACACGTTTGAAAATTTAAAACAATGTTCTTTATAATGAAAAGTCACTTAAACCAAGCCCTCTTTTGGTATAGCAGAGAGCACTCGTCTCCAAACAAACTGGTAATTTGTACAAGTCCCTTACCAGTTCTGTGATACTTAGCTTGCAGCTGTGAGGCAATTCACAGTCCTTCTTCTTTCACAAAGTGAAACACACTTTGCTCTGGTTTAGTTTCAACGCGGAGAAAAATCAGCACACAAAAGGTCAAAGTCAGTAAAGCAGTCACGAAACACAACGATCAGATAATCCTCCACAATGGCCAAACCCACAGGCTGCTCTTTATAGCAGCCTCACTAATGACCACAGCCCCATCCAACCACAGGTGGCCTCATTTTCTTTGATAATAATCTCTCAGTTGTTGTTGCCTATGCATCGCTCTCCGCATGCGTGCCTGTATCATCAATTCTTCTTCTGAATCCAAGGAGGAGCTAGATAATTGATCTCCTTCTGAGCTGTCTGCCACACTTTCCTCCTCCCTGTCACTCATGTCTTCTTGGTCAGAGGAGCCTTCATCAGCAGATTCTACCAGGGGCAAAACAGGCCTGCAGCATGTGGATGTCTCCCCCACATACACAGTCCTTGGGGCAGGAGCTGGGCCAGAGCTAACCACAACAGTAACAGGACTTTAGCTTTGGAAGATCTTGATACATCCATGGAAAACAGACATTGACAAATATTGGGTACACAATAGAACGTAATGTGAGGCTCTGGTATAAATTTGTTTCTTAGGATTTAGATTGCAAGCTTACGCATATTTTGCAAGGCTATGAGCACATCCGAGCTGTCAATCTAGCCCCAGTAACTTGCATTTTTTAAGGCGATTAAATCGGAACATTTCATTCCCAGAGAAAGTTGACGTGACATCAATCCAGAGAGTGAGTGTGCTACGTGTGCTGGATGGCAGAGGAAGAATGGAGAACAACCTACCTAATTTTGGATTTCGCGCACAATCTGGGATTTCCTTCAAATCTTTGAACATCAACAGTCTGTTCAAACGCCATCAAAATTCGCACAGATGGACATATTGCTGCTTGCTTGAGTCTGTCAAAGTTGGTTGTTTTCTAGCAATGTCTTGTACGTGTTAATATACAACAGGGTTTAGCCCCAAAATGCCAATAAACGAGAACGTTTGCTGTCTTAGCAAGCACATTTTTCTGCAATAGAGCTTCAGAATTTTTTAATGGATTGCTGTGTACAAGCATTGCTTGGTGAAGGCTACTTCAGCTTCAACCAAAACAACACAAGAGCACATAACAGATTCAAGCTTAACATTAACCGCTCCAAACTTGACTGTAAAAAATATGACTTTAGTAATCGAGTTGTCGAAGCATGGAACTCATTACCGGACTCTGTAGTATCTTCCCCTAACCCACAACATTTTATCCTCAGGCTATCCACAGTTGACCTCTCCAGATTCCTAAGAGGTCAGTAAGGGGCATGCATAAGTGCACTAGTGTGCCTCCCGTCCCCTGTTCTATTGTCTCTCCTATATCTCGTATTTCTTCTCTACTATATCCTATATATCTCATATATCATATCTACTATTCTTCTATTCTAATCTTCTTATACTACTCTCATAATATCCTTCTATTCTCTAATTGATATATTCTATTCCTAAATTTTCACTTCTATTCTTTCTCTAATATATTTTACTCGCGTATGACCTCTATAACCTTCATTGTGTATTGTTGTGTATTGGACAAAACAAATAAACAAGTAAACAAGTAAGCACGTAAGCACGTAAGCACGTAAGCACGTAAGCACGTAAGCACGTAAGCACGTAAGCACGTAAGCACGTAAGCACGTAAGCACGTAAGCACGCAAGCACGCAAGCACGCAAGCACGCAAGCACGTAAGCACGTAAGCACGTAAGCACGTAAGCACGTAAGCACGTAAGCACGTAAGCACGTAAGCACGTAAGCAAGTAAAATTACCTCTAATTATAGCAATAGCATTTAGACTTATATACTGCTTCACAGTGCTTTTACAACCCTCTCTAAGTGCTGTCCAGCTAATGTTCGGGCCTTCTGGGCCCACTGGGAGTTCAGATAATAAGCTGTTTCCAGCCTCCAGAGTGGGTAGGGAAGGTCTGTTTTTTGCTCTCTCCAGGCTCCAGGAGTCGGGGGGGGGGGGCTAGAAATGGCCCTGTTAAATCTGTATATAACCAATGTAAAATCCTGTAAAAGAAAAGACCTTGTAAATACTGTTTAAACTATGAATAAACCTTGGCCGCGTCTGATTGGCTAAGACGCACGGCCGTTTCTTTTAGGCGCGAGCCTTAAACGTATAAAAAGGGCTGTTCTGACACTGACAGCTCAGATGCGTTCCTTGCTGAAGTCACTTCGAGAGAGCTGAATAAACGGAACCATCTTGTACTCCTTGTCTGAGTCTCATTCATTTCACTGGCGACGAGAGAACGAAGAATCCACGAGTCAAGCATGAATCACCTCCAGATCGGCCGGGCTCCCGACTACTTCGACCCTGAGAAGTCGTCTTGGGACGCCTACATGGCGAAATTTGAAATCTTCCTAGAAGCGGCAGGAATGGGAGAAGCTGAAGACGACAGGAAGCGGGCGATCTTCTTGAACTATTGCGGGACTGAGATTTTTGACCTCGTCCAAATGCTCACCGACCCGCTTCCAGCTAAATCCGTTCCGTGGGACGACCTCCAAGCAAGACTTGCAAACCACTTCAAACCAACGAAGCCTGCCGTAGTCTACAGACATCAATTTTCCAGGATGACCCAGCGTGAGTCTGAGACAATCAATCAATTCGCCACGAGACTTCGCACGGTACTGTCAAAGTGCAAATTTGACAGCCCAGAAGCTCGCCTCACAGACGCTCTGATCTTTGGGATGAAGAATGCGACGGTCCGAAACAAAATCCTGACAGAGGACGACCCAACACTTCAGTCAGTCATCAAGCTGGCTCAAACAGCCGAAGTAGCTGACGCGGCCGCCAAAGAACTCAAGGAACACGAAAAGAAGGAGACCGTCTCCAAAATCTCCGTTGCTGTTTCCCGCGCCGAAACCACAGATGACCTCAGCCCAGCTGCCACGGACGACGACACCTGTCTCCTGCTGCCATCCGAGCAAGCCAGACAACCCAGATACCAACGTCCCTCCAACCCATGCCCCGGTTGCCGAGGAAATCACCCACGACAGCGTTGCCCCTTCAGGGACGCCATTTGCCGCCGCTGCAATCGACGCGGGCACATCGCCGAGGCTTGCAGAGCGCCCCTTCCAGAGGAGTCCTTCTCTACACCCCGCCAACAACGTTTCAACAACCAGGCACAACAACCGCGAGACAACAAATTTTCCAGAGGCTTCAATCGCAGAAACGACCCTACCGCTAACCGTGACTACGCACGAGGTAAAGCACAAACTTACGTAAATTGCGCAACTGCTAAAGGAGGGAACAAGATTATCATCTCGCTACTTTTAAATAACAAACCCTGTAACTTAGAATTAGACACAGGCTCTAAGCATTCTATTATGCCTTGGGACAAATTCAAAATGTATATGCCAAATTTTCTTAAAACTGACTTTGTTAACTCAACTTTAATAATAAGGGATTTTCAAGGTAATATTATACCTGTTTTGGGGAAAGTAGATGTGCCTGTAAAATTTAAAAATTGTGAATATTTTCTTCCTCTGATTGTGGTTGAGGGAGCCAAACACTCCCTCCTGGGGTTAACATGGATGTCTCCTTTGGGTATTGAAATACTGGGTCTTTGTCATGTAAATGCTGAACCTGATATTCCTAACTTTATCCAAGAATTTCCTGAGGTTTTCAGCCCTACTTTGGGCACCTATAATGGGGCCCCTATCTCCTTCTCTCTAGATCCCAAGGTACCCCCAGTCAGACTTAAGCCTCGCAGGGTACCCCTACCACTATTGCCTAAACTAGACATCCAATTGGACAAATTGATTGCCCAGGGCATCTTAGTCCCTGTAGAACAAGCGCCATGGGAAACCCCCATAGTCACCCCAGTTAAACCTGATGGCTCCTTAAGGGTCTGTGCAGACTACAAAGCCACTATCAATAAAGCCCTTCAACACCATCCATACCCGATCCCAGTAGTCCAACAATTGCTGCATTCCTTGGGGGAAGGGAGAGTATTTTCAAAAATCGACCTGGCGCAAGCGTACCAACAGCTTCCGGTCGATGAGGCCACATCCCTGGCCCAGACCATAGTGACCCATAGGGGTGCTTTCAGGTGCACCCGCCTGCAATTCGGGGTCAGCACCGCCCCAGGTATTTTCCAAAGTTTCATGGAACGATTATTGGCAGGTATAAAAGGAACCTCCCCATATTTTGACGATATATTTATATCAGGAAAAAACCAAGCAGAATTAAACTTGCGCATCAGAGAAGTGTTGGCTAGACTGCAAGCTAAGGGGTTAAAAGTAAAACCAGACAAATGTGTGTGGGGAGCCAATAGCATAGAATTTCTGGGCTATAGAATAGACAGTGAGGGAATACACCCCACAGCAGATAAATTAGAGGCCATAACCAAAGCACCCGAGCCAAATAATAAGACAGAACTCCAAGCATTTCTGGGCCTCCTTAATTTTTATTCTGTCTTCCTGAAACAGAAGGCAACGGCAGCAGAACCGCTACACCGACTGCTGCAGAAGGGAGTTCCCTGGACCTGGGGCACAATGGAGCGCGAAGCTTTTCATAAAATAAAACAGTTATTGACCTCTAAAAGCGTAGTGGTTCAATATAGCTCAACTTTGCCAATAAGGCTCACGTGCGATGCTTCGGCGTATGGGGTTGGCGGGGTATTAGCTCACATAATGCCAAACAATACAGAGGCCCCCATCGCCTTCTTTTCTAAAACATTGTCCATGGCAGAAAGAAATTACAGCCAATTAGACAAAGAGGCATTGGCCCTAGTCTCTAGTGTTAAGAAATTCCATTACTATCTCTGTGGGAGGAGTTTTGAACTAATAACAGATCACAAACCCCTGCTTGGTCTTCTAGCTGCCAATAAACCAACTCCTCCCTTCATGTCCCCTAGATTAATAAGATGGGCTCTATTCCTGTCAGGATACCAATACCATCTAACACATAAGGGGGGAAAATCAATAAACCATGCTGACGGTTTAAGTAGATGCCCCATGCCCGAGCTAGTCTCAGATCCAACCCCCACAGAGGATGTTTTACTAATTGACCTTGAGGAAAACTGCCTGACCACTGCCAAAGAGGTGGCTGAGCACACTAAGAAGGATTCACTATTGTTAAAAGTAATCAATTGTATTCAAAAAGGATGGTTGGGAGACTCTGAGGAAATTGGGCTGTCAGAATTTAAATCTAAAAGGTTGGAATTATCCTACTTGAAGGGATGCGTGTTATGGGGTGACAGGGTGGTCATTCCCAATACCTTAAAACAGAAGGTACTAAGTATGTTGCATGCAGGCCACCCAGGCATTGTCAGAATGAAGGGTTTGGCCAGGGGTTACTTGTGGTGGCCAGGTTTAGATAGGGACATTGAGCAATGGGTAGCAAACTGTGACCCTTGCCAGGAGTCACGACCCAATCCCCCGAAAACAACACCTCTGGAATGGGAAAGACCCACTGGGCCATGGTCCCGCATTCATATTGACTTCGCAGGGCCTATTGGAACTCAAAACTTTTTAATTGTGGTAGACGCGTTCTCCAGATGGGTGGAAATCATTGCTATGCAAAACATTACTACCTGTGCCACCATTAAGGCACTATACCATTTGTTTGCCACACATGGGTGCCCAGACATCCTAGTTTCAGATAACGGGCCACAATTGACTGCCAGACAATTTGAGTGTTTTTTAAGCAACTTAGGGGTCAGACACGCACTCACATCCCCTTACTCGCCATGGGTTAATGGCCTTGCAGAACGTTATGTACGTGTGGCCAAAGAAGCCTTGCGCAGGGCAGGCCCAGGGGAAATACAACACAAATTAGATCAATTTTTACTAATGCAGCATATCACCCCAAATTCCATCACAAACAAAAGCCCAGCAGAGATTTTAATGGGTCGAAAAATAAGGTCCCCCCTGGACAGGTTGCACCCTCGTTATTGTACTCAAAATGTAAATAATGAAACATGTATAGCACCTGAAAGAAATATGTACCTGGGCAACTTGTTTTTGCTAGAAATTTTGATGGGGGGTTGAGTTGGCTGAAAGGAAAGATAATGCAACAAACAGCCCCAAAATCTTATGTGGTACAATTGGAAGATGGCCGCACATGGAGGCGGCACATCGATCATTTGAGGGGGCGCATAACACCAAATGAAGAGCTGGCCGCTAACGGAAATTCTTCCCCCCAAGCAGACATTAATTCGCAACTCGAACTTTTGGAATTACAAAAGGACTTACCACGGCCAGATGCATCCTCCAGCGACGCCGAGCCTTCCTCCTCTTCTGGGCACGGTGCGCCATCAGCATACTTGTCTCCGCAGGCCAGAGCCCCAACTTGGGCCCAGCCGCGGACAGGAGACAACGACGAGCCAATCTCCACCATAGACATACCAGCCGGTAATGATCTGCGCAGGTCTGAGCGCACGTCACGCCGGCCCAATCGATTGGAGGACTACGTCACTTGGCTCACTGATTGACAGTTTGACTCAACTAATGAGGGAGGGGTGTTAAATCTGTATATAACCAATGTAAAATCCTGTAAAAGAAAAGACCTTGTAAATACTGTTTAAACTATGAATAAACCTTGGCCGCGTCTGATTGGCTAAGACGCACGGCCGTTTCTTTTAGGCGCGAGCCTTAAACGTATAAAAAGGGCTGTTCTGACACTGACAGCTCAGATGCGTTCCTTGCTGAAGTCACTTCGAGAGAGCTGAATAAACGGAACCATCTTGTACTCCTTGTCTGAGTCTCATTCATTTCAGGCCCGTTTGCCTAGAAAGGCTCGGGAACTCGAGGAGAACGAAAAACAGATATGTCATTGCATGCCAGATTCCAGGTAACATCCAAACCACATTTGGAATACTGTGTTCAGTTCTTAAGACCTCATCTACAAAAAATATATTGATAAAATTGAACGGGTCCAAAGATGGGCTACAAAAATGGTGGAAGGTCTTAAGCATAAAACGTATCAGGAAAGACTTCATGAACTCAATCTGTATAGTCTGGAGGACAGAAGGAAAAGGGGGGACATGATCAAAACATTTAAATATATTAAAGGGTTAAATAAGGTCCAAGAGGGAAGTGTTTTTAATAGGAAAGTGAACACAAGAACAAGGGGACACAATCTGAAGTTCGTTGGGGGAAAGATCAAAAGCAACATGAGAAAATATTATTTTACTGAAAGAGTAGTAGATCCTTGGTACAAACTTCCAGCAGACGTGGTTGGTAAATCCACAGTAACTGAATTTAAACTTGCCTGGGATAAACATATATCCATCCTAATATCAAATACAGGAAATAGTATAAGGGCAGACTAGATGGACCATGAGGTCTTTTTCTGCCGTCAGACTTCTATGTTTCTATGTTTCTATGTGTAGTTAATTTTATTTAACTTAGCAAAGAAGAGGAATAAATGTACATATTGCAAGTATTATTAGCATTTTCTTTTTCTCTGAATGTTTAACGTATCAAAGAAATATCATTAATTACTATTTTAAGCATTGATTCTGTGTTTTTTATTTTATTTTATTTATTTATTTTGTCCAATACAAAATGAGGGTTTTAGTGGGTATATATCTATATACACATAGTAAAATACATGATGAAGGTTATAGAGGAGATACTCATAATAAAATATATCTAAGAAATAATAGAAAAGAAGATATAGTAATAGAACATATCAATGAAAGAATAGAAGAAGAGATATAGGAATAGAAGAAAGGTATAGGAGATATAGGAGAGCAATAGGACAGGGGACGGAAGGCACTATAGTGCACTTGTACTCGCCCCTTACTGACCTCTTAGGAATCTGGATAGGTCAACTGTGGATAATTTAAGGGTAAAGTGTTGGGGGTTTGGGGATGACACCACTGAATCAGGTAATGAGTTCCATGCTTCGACAACTTGGTTACTGAAGTCATATTTTTTACAGTCAAGTTTGGAGCGGTTAATATTAAGTTTAAATCTGTTGTGTGCTCTTGTGTTGTTGTGGTTGAAACTGAAATAGTCGCCGACAGGCAGGGCGTTGCAGCATCTTGTGGGCAAAACTTAGATCTTGTTTTATTGCTCACGTTGTTTTATTGTATGTTGGAAGAAAAATAAAGAAAAATTGTATACCCCCTCCCCCCAAAAAGGTTGTAAAAATGAGGCAAAATTCCCTTAACCAGCCTCTCGCTCAGCAAGAGACCTGTGGGGCTCAATTCTGGTTGTCGGTTGAGGACTAACCCGTGACATCAGCAAGAGCCCACACTGTTTTCGAAGCTCAGCTTTGATTTCTGGCTGTTTTTGCTGCTGGGTTCATAATTTCACAGGTTATTTCATTTCTAGCGATTCCGTTCTCAGCTTTGATGGAGCTCACCCAGCGAGGGAAAAAATATCTTAGATTTCCCTTCCCATGTTAGGCATTTCCAACTGTTTCTGGACGGCTGCTGCATCTTTTAATACTCCTAAATATTTCATCTCCTTCATACTGTTTTATTTATTATTGATACGTTATAATCGTTGACATCTCCCGCCGGCCATCATAAGGAAATTATTTCTCCCTCTAGAAAATGAATTGCTTAGATCTATGGATTTTTTGCCTCCCTCTCTCTCGTCTCTGGGGAGCTGGGATACAAATAAAAATTGGCTTTTCAGAGCCGTCACAGATCGCCGCCTGATAAATCGTTTTTCTGGGTTCCTGCTGCGTTTGCCCCAAATCTACACAAATTCGATGATACACATAGATCATTAAACAGTCTGGTTTTTACCTATCGGATCAGGGCATAAGGGCAGGTCTCTTCTGGATGTAAACATTATCCTAACACTGGGACATTGCAAAAAATAAATTTATTTTTTTATATTTTATTGAGGGCTTCAGGGAACTTGCTGAAAAGCCCAAAAGGCTTCTAGAGTTGTTAACCTGATCCTACGCAGCTTCTGCTCCGGCAATCTCACACTACTCACCAGAGCCTACAAAACTTTTGCCAGACCCATCCTTGAATACAGTTCATCTGTCTGGAACCCATACCACATCTCGGACATCAACACCCTAGAAAATGTCCAAAGGTACTTCACCAGAAGAGCCCTTCATTCCTCCACTCGAAACAGAATGCCCTATGAAAGCAGACTATCAATCCTAGGTCTAGAAAGCTTAGAACTACGATGCCTAAAACACGATCTAAGTATTGCCCACAAAATCATATGTTGCAATGTCCTGCCTGTCAATGACTACTTCAGCTTCAACCGCAACAACACAAGAGCACGCAACAAATTCAAACTTAATATTAATCACTCCAAGCTTGACTGTAAAAAATATGACGTTAGCAATCGAGTTGTCGAAGCGTGGAACTCAGTAGTGTCAACCCCTAACCCCCAACATTTCTCCCTTAGACTATCAACGATTGACCTCTCCAGGTAACTAAGAGGTCAGTAGGGGGCGTACATAAGTGCACTAGTGTACCTTTCGTCCCCTGTCCAATTGTCTCTCCTTATTTCATATATCATATATCTTTTCTTCCTTTCATATATCTTCTCCTCTTACTTTTATATCTTTTCTTTATATATAATACTTCATGTCTATCCTCTTCAATATGTATTGTGTATTGGACAAAATAAATAAAATAAAATAAAATAAACTTCCCTGAACCCTCCAGAGTGCAAAAAAACAGCAGAATAGACAAACTGGATGTGCACTGGGCATTGTTTTTTAACTCCAGGGCTTCTGAGAAGCTTCTCTGAAGCATCCGGAGGGTGAAACGACTTTCCCCAACGCCGGCCAATCAGCTGGCCAGCGCGAGCATTCCCACTGGAGCTGACATAGGGCAACATCTCACTAGCCCTCTGGTATGGCTCCATGTGCCACATGTGCCATAGTTTTGTCATCATGGCTTTACACCATTTCGGACAAATGGCCATCCAATCTCCCCTTGAAAGTCTCAAGCGTTTGGAGCGGTAGTGGGTTTCATTTATCGTCCCTACTGGTTCAGAGTTGTTAATTAATTAATTTATTTATTTATTAGATTTGTATGCCGCCCCTCTCCGGAGACTTGGGGTAGCTAACAGCAACAATAAAGCAGTGTACAATAGTAGTCTGATGTTAGAAACAATTAAAAACCTATTAATATAAAAAACCAAACATACATACATACATACATACATACATACATACATACATACATACATACATACCATGCATAGAATTGTAAAGGCCTAGGGGGAAGAGGGTCTCAATTCCCCCATGCCTGATGGCAGAGGTGGGTTTTAAGCAGCTTACGAAAAGCAAGGAGGGTGGGGGCAATTCTAATCTTTGGGGGGAGTTGGTTCCAGAGGGCTGGGGCCGCCACAGAGAAGGCTCTTCCCCCTGGTCCCGCCCAGCAACATTGTTTAGTTGACGGGACCCGGAGAAGATCCACTCTGTGGGACCTAACTGGCCGCTGGGATTCGTGCAGCAGAAGGCGGTCCCGGAGATATTCTGGTCCGGTGCCATGAAGGGCTTTATAGGTCATAACCAACACTTTGAATTGTGATCGGAAACTGATCGGCAACCAATGCAGACTGCTCGTGCAGTGCTTCTGCACATGCCCAGATCATCCCTGATGATGTCTGGATGGGTGGGCGGAGCCTCCCCTCGCTGCCGCTACCAGTTTGCCCAAACCAGAGCGAAAGGGTTAGCAACCCACCACTGACGTGGGGGAGGAGATGAAGGAAAATGTGCCCTCCTAAAGATATTTAGAGAATGGTTAGCCAGATAATAGGACCTTCGTAAGACAGCTCTAAGGCTTGGTCGCTAAAGGTGTGACATTTATGTTTCTGGCAAACATTGGATGATGCATGGGGTCCTTTGTGGTCTCTGGGCTTGGTTGTTTTCCTGCAGATGTTTCATGGCCAAACAAAGTAAAATAATCAGTGACGGGAAGTCCTAGTAGTGATGATGTTATTTAGCTGGGCCATCAAATGCCTGCAAGAGAGCAACCAAGCTCAGAGAGGACCAATGACCCACAGTCCTCCTCTTACTCCTCTTATTTCTCTTCTTATTCTTCCATCTTCTCCTCTTCCTCCTCTTCTTCCTCCTCCACCTCTTCTTCCTCCTCCTCTTCCTCCTCCTCCTCTTCCTCATCCTCTTCCTCTCCTCTTCCTTCTCCTCCTTCTCTTACTCTTCCACCTCCTCCTCTTCTTCCTCCTCCTCCTCTTCCTCCTCCTCCTTCTCTTCCTCCTCTTCCTCCTCCACTTCCTCCTCTTCCTCCTCCACTTCTTTCTCCACCTCTTCCTCCTCTTCTACATCTTCCTCTTCCTCCTCTTCCTCCTCCTCCTTCTCTTCCTCTTCCACCTCCTCTTCCTTCTTCTCTTCCTCACTTTCCTTTTGGAAGACTCGGAAGAATTGGAAAGCAATGCCAGATGAGCAAGGAGGGGTCAATCAATCAATCAATCAATCAATCAATCAATCAATTCCATTATCTACTTCTTGCATTTCTTTCATCAAGAGTTGCTGTCACTCCATTACAATAGACTGTTCTGTTGAAATGCTGGAGATTGTCAGATTGTCTCCCGCCTCCTTCAGTCACTGAATTGCATGAAATTTGTACGGTTCGAGGGCTAGGAAGAGGAGCAAGTCAGTTTCCTTCACTTTACAATACGGACTTGTTGAGTCCTGGCACTGAAGAGGCTTGAGACAGGTTAAGACAAACAGCTCTTTATTGGAACCATCAGGCTGACAGCTTCCCCTTTCATAGGGAGCTCAGCTGATCAACCGTCTCTATTTTCCCTCTTGAATAGTGGACCTTGGAATAAACTGTGCAGTCTCAATAGTGAACAGTACTTATCCAAGGTGGCCCCCCAAACCAATTTCTTGATTGAAAATCAGTTAGCATAGAGCGATATTCACCTTTCTTTGCAAATTGCTATTATTATTATTATTATTATTATTATTATTATTATTATTATTATTATTATTAGTAATAGTAGTATTAGTATTAGTATTATTTATTAGATTTGTATGCCGCCCCTCTCCGTAGACTCGGGGCGGCTCACAACAATAACAATGTAAGAACAAATCTAATAATTTAAAAAACAGTAAAAAACCCATTATTAAAAGCAAACATACACACAAACATACCATGTATAAACTGTATAGGCCTGGGGGAGATGTCTCAGTTTCCCCATACCTGACGGCAGAGATGGGTCTTAAGAACTTTATGAAAGGCAAGGAGGGTGGGGGCAGTTTTAATCTCCGGGGGGAGCTGGTTCCAGAGGGTCAGGGCCACCACAGGGAAGGCTCTTCTCCTGGGTCCTGCCAAATGACATTGCTTAGTCGACGGGACCCAGAGAAGGCCAACTCTGTGGGACGTAACCAGTCACTGGTATTCGTGCGGCAGAAGGTGGTCCTGGAGATATTCTGGTCCGATGCCATGAAGGGCTTTATAGGTCATAACCAACACAATACTCTTTGCACCAAGTGTTCATCGAAAAAATTATGCAAGGAAGTAAAATTTCCATTAAATTTGTCGCTCGCTTGCTTTTCATTGCTCAATCAAATAAACACATACAACAACAAAAAACTATACAGTACAATACAGGTGATACATAAAAGGAAAAATGCATGTAACAGTATTATTTACAATTCGTTGATATTCACTTCCTTGACATTGGTATAATATTTTATAGTTGTTTGTGTAAATATATGGTTTACACATGTATAGATATATATGTGTTTCTTTTTTCTTGAATACAGTGGTAGCTCTACTTAAGAACTTAATTCGTTCCATGACCAGGTTCTTAAGTAGAAACGTTCTTAAGAAGAAGCAATTTCTCCCATAGGAATCAATGTAAAAGCAAATAATGTGTGCAAACCCATTAGGGAAGAAATAAAAGCTCGGAATTTGGGTGGGAGGAGGAGGAGGAGGAAGAGGAGGAGGACAGTCACTGCCGAAGGAAGAAGGTGAGGGGAGGGGAATAAAAAAAAATCCAAAACTTTAAGGCTTAAAAAAAACGGGATTCTGAGGTGGTGAGGAGGAGCACGTGCCTCCAATACACCCGGCTCAAGGCTGCCTCCCATACACTGCCTCCCACACACTGGCTGCTGCTGCTGCTACCTGCTTCCTCTTCCTTCCCATGCTGAAGGGCTCCCCTCTCCTCTCACTCACTCGCTTTATAGCTGGCGCCTTTCCTTTGCTGTGGTGACTTCTCAGCTGCCCAGAGCGAAGGGAGCGTTTCTTTTCTCTGGGCGCTGGCAGAGGTTTATTCCCTCTCCAAGTGCCCAGAGAAAGGAAAATGCTTCGTTCGCTCTGGACTGCCAAAGCCTCCTTAAGCGCCACCAAAAGGCTCCTCTGGCAGCCCAGAAAAGATGGCTGGGATTAAAGGGGGAATGGCAGGAAACTGGCTGGGCCTTCGTTCCACTCTCAAATTTACTGGGACATTTTTGGGGGCTCTTAAGTAGAAAATGGTTCTTGAGAAGAGGCAAAAAAATCTTGAGCACCCGGTTGTTATCTAGAAAAGTTCTTAAGTAGAGGCGTTCTTAAGTAGAGGTACCACTGTAGAGCAATTATAGATCACAGTTGCAGTCTTTTACATATTCTCTTATTACAATTAGTGATGTACGAACTGAACCCGCACAATTCGGGTCCATACCGAATTTTGTAGTGTTCGGTATGCCAAACACGAACCCCAATTTTTTTCAAACTTTGGGCAAAGTTTGGGGTCGTCTTCGGCGTTCGGAGCTTTGACGTCACCGGCAGGTTGCTAAGGATGCCAAGGTGATCACTTCCTGGATTCCATGAAATCCAGGAAGTGATCACCTTGGTGTCCTTAGCAACCTGCCGGTGACGTCAAAGCTCCGCCCCTGGAATCTCTTCATGGGAGGGATTCCCCAGCTCCTTCAAAGGGAGGTCTTCATGTAAAAATAAACATAGTTATTTTTATGAAAAAGGACGCTACAGCGGCGCTGCAAGCAAAGGGCGGTCCTTTCGCGTAAAAATAAACATGTTTATTTTCCATGGAATCCAGGAAGTGATAACCTTGGCGTCCTTAGCAACCTGCCGATGACATCAAAGCTCCACCCCTGGAATCTCTTCATGGGAGGGATTCCCCATTCGGTTTCGGTTTGGTTTTGGCCGAATTTTGCGTAAAGTTCGTCCGAACTGGTCGAACCCGAACACCGTTGGGTTCGCCCATCACTAATTACAATTTTACCATTTATAAGTTTATAAATTCTTTCTCTTTTCAAGCCGCATGTACAGCTTCTCCCGTGTATATTTCTTTCACTTGCTCATTTCGCAATTCTAAGGCGAGTTTGCTCATTTCTGCGCATTCCAATAGTTTATTAATTACCATTGTTTCAGAGGGCATGTTTTAATTTTCCTTCCTTATACGTTTATTTTTGGTTTTGTTTAAGATAAAAAATAATAAAAATTATCAAAAGAAAAAGGAAGAAAGCCTCGGATTTCCTATACCGATGAAAGTTATATATCGAAGAGAAATGTGGGATGAAGTGTTTGATTTCCCATCGATAGTCAAGGAGACAAGAAGGCTCCGATCGATTGCAACTTGAACAAGTTGCAAGAACCTTGCTAAATAATGCAGAAAAGATCCTGCTCCACCGGGCCACAGCAATTAAAAGCTGATATTCCATCTCTCTTGCTGAGAAGCCATGAAGGTTATCTGCTCTTCCATTGAAGGGGTCATTATTTTTTTGGTTGATACTTGAGAAGACCAGGGTAAATGTCGAACTTCAGCAAGCGTCACCTTTCTTCTCTCTTCCGAGAGGTCTTAAAAGGGATATCAGAGCTCCCTGGTAAAATCTCAGTTACATTCTGTGCCTCTCCTTAAAAAGGACGTTACAGATGATTAGCTAAAACATATCGAAATTTAAATTTGTTTGGTTGGAAATGAAAAAAAAGAGCAAGGCGCTTTCATTCACACATAGTGGTTGTGTCTTGAAACGAAGAAATATTTGTATTTATTTTATTTATTTATTTATTTTGTCCAATACACAATACATATTGAAGAGGATAGACATGAGGTATTATATATAAAGAAAGGATATAAAAGTAGAGGAGCAGATATATGAAAGGAAGAAAAGATATATGATATATGAGATAAGGAGAGACAATTGGACAGGGAACGAAAGGCAGGCTAGTGCACTTATGTATGCCCCTTACTGACCTCTTAGGAACCCAGCGACTGGTTAGGTCTCACAGAGTTGGCCTTCTTCGGGTCCCGTCGACTAAACAATGTCATCTGGCGGGACCCAGGGGAAGAGCCTTCTATGTGGGGGCCCCGACCCTCTGGAACCAGCTCCCCCCTGAGATTAGGATTGCCCCCACCCTCCCTGCCTTTTGTAAACTTCTTAAGACCCACCTCTGCCGTCAGGCATGGGGGAACTAAAACATCTCCCCCTTGCCCATGTTGTTTTGTTGATTGATTGACTGTGTGCCTGTTTTTTATATATATATTGGGATTGTTTTATGAAATTACTAATTTTAAATTGTTATTAGATTCGTGGGCATTGGATTTGTTATTATGTACTGTTTTTTATTGTTGTTGTGAGCCGCCCCGAGTTTGCGGAGAGGGGCGGCATATAAATCCAATAAATCTAATCTAATCTAATCTAATCTAATCTAACCTGGAGAGGTCAATCGTGGAGCGTCTCAGGGAGAAATGTTGGACAAAGTTACACAATTGGTTGCGGGAAAGAAGAGGAACAATGGTAGACTTTACCCCAAAACCTCTTTTGTTTATTTGTTTATTTATTTATTTATTAGAGTTGGAAGGGACCTTGTAGGTCATCTAGTCCAACCCCCTTTTCAAGCAGGAGACCCTATACCACCCCAGACAAATGGCAGTCCAATCTTCTCTGGAAAGTCTCAAGTGTTGAAGCATTCAACCTCCACTGGCAGGCCGTTCCACTGGTTCATCGCTCTCACCATCAGAAAGTTCTTCCTCATTTCCAGGTTGAATCACTCTTTGGTCAGCTTCCGTCCATTGTTCCTTTTCTGACTGAGAGTCTCTACAGATTTTAGCTATGCAATTTGGGATGAACACCCTTCGAATGGTGTGCGAGTAGGAATTTCCAGAAAAAATGAAGACTGCAGGATCCATTTGTACCACTCAGATGACCCTGAGGACACAGATAAATCTCCAGGTGCTTCAGCGACTCCCTAAAAGGATGCAAATGACCAGCTGTCTGCAAGGAATATAAATCCTTCCATTCCCTGCCAACCAGTCAGAGCTGAAGAAGCTTCTTGGATGAGAAGAGAAACATCTTCAAATGAAAAAGTTCAGTTGCCTCCTGAAAAAGCATCTTTTATTTATTTATTGTTTGTTTGTTTGTTTGTTTGTTTGTTTGTTTGTTTGTTTGTTTGTTTGTTTGTTTGTTTGTTTGTTTGTTTGTTTGGTTGGTTGGTTGGTTGGTTGGTTGGTTGGTTGGTTGATTGATTTGTATGCTGTCCCTCTCCACAGACTCGGGGCGGCTCCCAACAGCAATAGAACAATTCATAACAAATCTAATAATTTAAAAACATTTTAAAAAACCCCATTATTAATCAGACATACATACAAACATACCATACATAAATTGTATAGGCCCAGGGGAGATATCTCAATTCCCTGGCGGCAAAGGTGGGTTTTAAGGAGTTTACAGAAGGCAAGGAGGGTGGGGGCAGTTCTAATCTCCGGGGAGAGCTGGTTCCAGAGAGTTGGGGCCATCACAGAGAAGGCTGTTCGCCTGGGAACCGCCAAACAACATTGTTTAGTCAACGGGACCCAGAGAAGGCCAACTGTGTGGGACCTAATCAGTCGCTGGGATTCGTGCGGCAGAAGGCGGTCTCGGAGATATCTGGAAGGTTATTTCATCTTGCAGTTTTAAAATCACAATTTATATTCCTGCACCCTTTCGCTTTATCTACACGTTCTCACATTGTCTCCTGCACATATGCGAATTGCCGATTTTGTTTGGCAACCTGCGTCAGCACTGGAGAAGTGTTAACACTGATGATGAATCGAATTTTATAATCTTGTGCCGATCCGGACAACTCATATTGCCGTGTGACTTGAAATCTTCTCATCCATCCTCCACTTGCTCT
Source organism: Erythrolamprus reginae (assembly GCF_031021105.1). Classification (NCBI taxonomy): domain Eukaryota; kingdom Metazoa; phylum Chordata; class Lepidosauria; order Squamata; family Dipsadidae; genus Erythrolamprus; species Erythrolamprus reginae. The sequence goes on from NC_091952.1 coordinate 254,017,809, forward strand.
TCTTTGAAAAGGAGATTTTAATTATCACACTTGGGCTGCCTCCAAAATGAAAAATACATGACATGACACTAACTTAACCACCCACCACAATCTGTAACCGAGGAACGGGAACAGGGAGAGGTGGAAATTCAAAACACAATGACGATAGAAATGGTCAATAAAATCCAAGTTTATTCCGTTGGTATATGTCAGCAGAGAAATTGTCTTGAATGTACAAATGGGTTTTCAAATCTGTGCTGGAAATGTAAACAACCAGAAAGGACATTTGATCGTGCTTTGTGTAAAAAAGCTAGATCATTCGACATTCAAATACAAACACAGATTCACAGGACTTTAAAGATTAAAATACCCCGGACATCCTCCACTTATGAACACAATTTAACCCAACATTTCTGTCACTCAGTGTTGTGTAGCAGGCTTCAGTAGGCCAGAAGCAGCCCAGTATAGCTAAAACAGCATTTATTGACTTGAAACTGGAACTGAGAAACTGCAGGCAATTCCTTGTAATTTATACTCTGGGTCCACAGGGCCTTAACCAATCATAATCCTTGAAAAAATCCACCCAAATATGAATGTGCTAAGTTTCTGTCCAAAACAGTTGGAGTTAACAGCTAGGGTTATCTAAAGGTTAGCTAGGCTCAACACAACTCAATAAGGCATTTGACAAAGTAGACCATAACCTACTACTAGATAAAGTAGAAAAACGTGGGATGGATAGCCACACCACCATCCCACACTTTTTTACTTTACACCATCCACCACTCTTTTTACCATCCACCATCCACCATACTTTACACCATCCACCACATTTTTTACTTTACACCATTCACCAAAACTGGCTAACTAACTATACTCAACATGTAGTGCTCAATGGAACTGCATCTACATGGAGGGATATATGCAGTGGAGTACCCCAAGGTTCTGTTTTAGGCCAAGTACTCTTCAACATCTTGAAATGTATGGTATGTTGGATGGAATGTATGTTGGTGGACTAGAAATAACTGTTGGGGTTTTGGAGTGCTTGTTTTAGTTATTATTGTTTGGGTTCTCAGAGAGGGATGGGATAAAAGAGCCGGGGTAGCGCAGCAGGTAGAGTGCTGTACTGCAGGCCACTGAAGCTGACTGTAGATCTGTAGGTCAGCGGTTCAAATCTCATCACCGGCTCAAGGTTGACTCAGCCTTCCATCCTTCCGAGGTGGGTAAAATGAGGACCCGGATTGTGGGGGCAATAGCCTAGCTCTGTTAAAAAAAAAAGTGTTATTGCTAACATGTTGTAAGTCGCCCTGAGTCTAAGGAGAAGGGCGGCATAAACATTGAATAAATAAATAAATAAATAAATTATACACAAATCCAATAAATGATGATGATGGTGGTGGTGGTGGTGGTGGTGGTGGTGGAAATATAATTTTTGGCATCCTGGTGACCCAAAACTGGACGGAGTATTCCAAGCACGGTCTTACCAAGGCATTATATAGGGATACTTCACCCTTTTCTGTGTTTCTGATTTCTTCTCCACTGTTTCTTCAGGCGACTAAATCTTCCAAGACTTTCTTCCCCCAAGGTCACCTTATCTGTACCCATTTAAGCAGGGGCCGAGGAATCTATTCATGGCCTGAGGCCATCGAGATTTTTTTTTCTTCCCTTCCTTGCAAAGAAGGAGACCTGTTGGTGACATTATTAGGCTTCCAATAACAAGAGCGGCCGACAGGTTTTTATTATGCTAGTAGCATGGACCTTGGTGAAATAACTAGGCCGGTGGAGGCAACCTGCCTTTAATTAGCTTGGCATTCTGCCCTTTAATAAGGAAGACGAGAAATAACATGAGTAGCATTTAGATCAAACCCACTCACCTCTTGTTCTGCTCTTCTACACATCAAAGTGGGGACTTTTAACCATAGGACTGTTTGATATAACAACTCCCTCAAAGCTTTCTGACCCTTCTGTTTAAAAAGGGTGTTCTGTCGGGCTCTCTGGTAGAATCCTCCCACAAATTCACAGGTACAAATTTCAGACACACACACGTTTGAAAATTCAAAACAATGTTCTTTATAATGAAAATTCACTTAAACCAAGCCCTCTTTTGGTATAGCAAAGAGCACTCGTCTCCAAACAACCTGGTAATTGGTACAAGTCCCTTATCAGTTCTGTGATACTTAGCTTGCAGCTGTGAGGCAATTCACAGTCCTTCTTCTTTCACAAAGTGAAACACACTCTGCTCTGGTTTAGTTTCAAAGTGGGGAAAAATCAGCACACAAAGGTCAAAGTCAGTAAAGCAGTCATGAAACACAAGGATCAGATAATCCTCCACAATGGCCAAACCCACAGGCTGCTATTTATAGCAGCCTCACTAATGACCCCAGCCCCACCCAACCACAGGTGGCCTCATTTTCTTTGATAATAATCTCTGTTATTGTTGCATCGCTCTCTGCATGCGTGGCTGTATCATTAACTCTTGTTCTGAATCCAAGGAGGAGCTAGATAATTGATCTCCTTCTGAGCTGTCTGCCACACTCTCCTCCTCCCTGTCACTCATGTCTTCTTGGTCAGAGGAGCCTTCATCAGCAGATTCCACTGGGGGCAAAACAGGCCTGCAGCATGTGGATGTCTCCTCCACATCCACAGTCCTTGGGGCAGGAGCTGGGCCAGAGCTAACCACAACAAAGGGTGATGGGAGTTTTGTTTAATTTATATGCCACCCAACTCCCGAAGGACTCTGGGCGGTGCACAACAAAGAGAGCAACGTCTTTTTAAAAAAAGCAATTTAAAAAGATAATTTAAACCCATATTAAAACCATGCATATGGTTTTTTAAAATTATGGCGTTATGCACTGGCTACCGATTAGTCTCTGGTCACAATTCAAGGTGTTGGTTATCACCTATAAAGCCCTACATGGCTTTGGGCCTGACTATTTACCGGGCTGTCTCCTGCCACATACCTCCCAGAGGCCTATTACCGTGTTTCCCCGATAGTAAGACAGTGTCTTACTTTATTTTTACCCCCAAAAGCCCCCCTATGTCTTACTTTTGGGGTATGTCTTACATTGGAAAAAAATTGAAAGGGTCCTTTTAGCGGCAAAGGATTTCCCTCGGTGCACGCGTGGAGCCGCAGACGCGTGTCGGGGAAGCGTGTGTCTGGAGGGGAGGAGCCGCTCTGCGCAGTTGGGCAGCCCCACCTGCCTAACTGGACCGACGAACGCTGAACGTGGTGCAATAACAGCCCAGCTACTCTAACCTCCCGCAACTAGCGCATCAAAGTTTTGCATCTCTACTTTGGGTCGCGTGCTTGTTCTTGTGTTTAAAGGGAAAGAACTTAGTATTGCTATCGGAATTCTCTCGACGGGGAAGGAGGCTGAACCGCAGATATAACGTTGGGAAGGAGGTGCAAGGAATCGCGTGGGGGGGGGATAGCGGCGGTGGTTTGGATTAAGCGATCGTAATCCCCCAAAAGGACGAACTCCAGCCTCGGAAGGCCGATGAACCGATGGCTATGAAATTAAGGCTTTTCTTTGAGAGAGAGAGAGGGGGATAGTCGTCGTCGGAGCGCTAAAGACCAGGGCAGAGAAAGCGCGAGCTGCATGCGGGAGAAGCGGAGGAGGAATCAGGCAAGCCGAATGGGAATCCCTCCCCTGCCCTCCCTTGCTCCATTCCCCGCCAGCAACTCCTCCGCAAACCCACCTCTACATCCTCGCTCTGCAAGTGCCGAGACAGGCGGACCACATTGCAAAGGGCTGCCTCTCCTGCCGCCGCTGCTATTGCTAATGCCCGGGGCTGTAAGCAAAACCCGGACCGGACTCACACAGAACAGGCTCCCATTCAGCTTGCCTGATTCCCCCTCCGCTTCTCCCGCATGCAGCTCGCGCTTTCTCTGCCCTGGTCTTTAGCTCTCCGACGACGACTATCCCCCACTCTCTCTCTCGAGGGAAATCCTTTGTGCCTTGCCGCCGAGCTCTCCCACCTGCTCGGCGGGTCATCGGGCTCCCCCCCCGCAATACCCCCATGTTTCCCTGAAAGTAAGACATATGTCTTACTTTTGGGGTATGGCTTATATTAGCCGACCCCCCTGAAAACCCCCATATGTCTTACAATCGGGGGGGTCTTACTATCGGGGAAACACGGTAGATTGCACAGAATTTATTATTATTTATTAATCAGATTTGTATGCTGCCCCTCTCCGTAGACTCCTCCAAATCCCATCGACTAAAAAATGTAGGTTAGCGGAACCATGGCCTTTTCTGTGGCTGCCCCAGCTCTATGGAACCACCTCCCCCCCTGATATTTGCACTGCTCCCACTCTAATGGCTTTTCGAAAAGCTGTTAAAACCTGGCTTTGTCGACAGGCCTGGGGACTGTGAAGTTTAACATCAGATGTGCCCGAATTATATTTGTTTGGTATATATGCTTGTTAGATTGGCTTTGGGGTTTATAATGGGTTGTTAGGGTCATGTTAAATATGTTTAAATATGTTAAAGGGTTAAATAAAGTTCAGGAGGGAAGTGCTTTTAATAGGAAAGTGAACACAAGAACACATACAGCCTGGGAGAAACCCCTCTCAGCAGTAGCAACGGCGAAAGAGATCTCGGAGTCTTGGTGGATAATCAATTAAACATGAGCCAACAATGTGCAGCAGCAGCCAAAAAAGCCAATACAATCCTAAGATGCATCAACAGGGGAATACACTCCAAGACCAGGGAAGTCTTAATACCACTCTACTACGTCCTGGTCAGACCACACTTGGAGTACTGTGTTCAGTTCTGGTCACCACACTTCAAAAAAACATTGAAACTCTGGAGAAGGTGCAGAAAAGAGCAACCAAAATGATCAGGGGTCTAGAAACCAAGACTTAGGAAGAGAGACTGGGGGAACTGGGCATGGATAGCCTAGAGAAAAGGAGGGCCAGAGCGGACATGATAGCAGTCTACAGGTATACGAGGGGTTGCCACAGAGAGGAGGGGATCACTTTATTCTCCAGGGCACTGGAGGGCTGGACGAGGAACAACGGCTGGAAGCTGACCAAGGAGAGATTCAACCTGGAAATAAGGAAGAACTTCCTGACGGTCAGAACGATCAACCAGTGGAACAACCTATCAGCGGACGTTGTGAACTCCAATACTCTGGACATTTTAAAGAGAAAATTGGACTGTCATTTGGCTGGGATGCTATAGGGTTCCTGCTTAGGCAGAGGGTTGGGCTTGATGACCTGCATGGTCCCTTCCAACTCAATCAATCAATCAATCAATCAATCAATCAATCAATCAATAAACAAACAAACAAATAAGAGGGCACAATCTGAGGTTAGTTGGGGGAAAGATTAGAAATAACGTGAGAAAATATTATTTGACTGAAAGAGGAGTAGATGCTTGGAACAAACGTCCAGCAGACGTGGTTGGTAAATCCACAGGAACTGAATTTAAACATGCCTGGGATAAACATATATCCATCCTAAGATAAAACACAGGAAATAGTATAAGGGCAGACTAGATGGACCATGAGGTCTTTTTCTGCTGTCAATCTTCTATGTTTCTATGGGGTTTTATTTACTGTTGTTTTTTGACTTGTTTTTATTATGGTACTATTGTACTGTTTTCATTGTTGTAAACCACCCTGAGTCCTACAGGATTGGGCAGCATAGAAGTCAAATAAATTAAATTGAGGCCAAAACGTCTGTTGCTAAGCAAGAAATGTTATGATGCCTCTGGTCACCTTTGTTAAGTGAATCACTGCAGTTGTTAAAGTTAATTGCACAGTTGTTACATGAAACTGGCATTTCCATTGTCAGAAGGTTGCAAAAAAACCAACAACAGAAATATAACTCCTTCTCACCTATCATGCCATACACAGGGAGCAAAATGAGTCAAAATGATCATGTATTCACATATATTTTCTCCCCGGGAAAAGTTTATTGCAGTTCACATTTCTTTGGCAAAGTTGTGAACACACACACACAGAAACACACACACACACAAAGAAGACCAGGGGAAAACTTCCCAGTTACAGGTTGTTCCATATGTTCCATCAAAAAAACAAAAGTGCAGAAAATCAAAGAGACATCTGTGCAAAATCCATACGATGACAGCTGCCGATTTTGACTCTTGTTTAAAAAGAATCTTGAAATGAATTGTTAGCATGAATTTTTTAAAAACCGAAGATGGTGTCGGAGCTGATTCAGTAGGAGTCTACGGAGAGGGACGGCATACAAATCTAATAAATAAATAAATAATAATAAATGCAACTTTATTTTATTTATTTATTTATTTTGTCCAATGTATAATGAGGGTTTTAGTGGGTATATACAGTGGTACCTCGGTTCTCGACCACAATCTGTTCCAGAAGTGTGGTCGAGAACCAATTTGGCCGAGAACCGAATTAATTCATCCCATAGGAAATAATGGAAATGGATTTAATTGGTTCCCAGCCCATTGACTTGCTGGGAACCAATTAAATCTACAGTATTTCCTCTATTTCCTATGGGATAAAGATTTGAGGGGATGGGGTGAGAGGGAATGGGAATCGGAATTCCAACACGCCCCTCCTGGCCGCCCTCTTAACAGCCTCCCAGTCTCTACCTTGTAACTGCTCCAAGCTGCAGGAAGGGTAGGGCTGGCTGCAATATTGGCAGCTTCGGGGGGCTCCTTTCCTCAGCGGTTCAGTTCGTTACCTCCAGGCAGCTGCACCAACTTTTTATTTCCCAGTGGCGGCGGCTCCAACAGCAGCGTCAGGAACGTCACGTGATGAAGGGAAGCCGCCAGAGCCGCTGCCGGGAAAGAAAAAGTTGGTGCAGGTGCCTGGAGGTAACGAACTGAACCGCTGTGGAAAGGAGCCCCCCAAAGCTGCCGGTATTGTAGCCAGCCCTTCCCTTCCTGCAGCTTGGAGCAGTTACAAGGTAGAGACTGGGAGGCTGTTAAGAGGGCGGCCAGGAGGGGTTTGTCGGGATTCTGACTCCCATTCCCTCTCACCTTGTCCCCTCAGATCTTACATTTCAGATAGTAAACAAAATTTTCTGTTCAATATCCGAATTTTTGTTTGGATACCGAAGCAAATTTTTGCAGAAAATTTTGTTCGGTATCCGAAATGTACGAAAACCAAAGCGTTCGAGAACCGAGGTACCACTGTAAATAAAAAACATTAATACATTAATTTGTACAGCTTACAAATACATAAACTATCATCGAACACACAGTTCTTACTACAGCATAATAATGAATCAGCGCAAAATGTGCAGGAAAAAAAACACACAGAGAGAATCACACTTCTGGCTCCCTCTTGTGGCCATCTCCAGCACTAACTCTTAAAGCTATAGTGCTTCAATACATACAAGCTTTCATTGTTAGCTTGTTTATACATTGCCAAACCCAAGGGTTATCTACATAGTACTAACAGTTTCCACCCATTGTTTTTGTTTTTTGTTCTGACTTCTGGTCCTTTGGAAAATAAGTTGACCCCTTCTTCTTTGTGACAGCTTCTCAAACATTGGAAGACTGCTATCATGTCGCCCCTAGTCCTTCTTTTCTGTAGACCAGACACACCCAATTCCTGCAAATGTTCTTCATCTGTTTTAGACTCCAGGCCTTTGATCATTGTGGTTGCTCTTCTTTGCATTCTTTCTAGAGTCTCAAAATCTTTATAGTGTGATGACCAAAACTGGATGCAGTATTCCAAGTGTGGTCTTACCAAGGAATTCTAAAGTGGTTCTAACATTTTATGTGATTTTCATTCTACGTGTTTGTTATTCCTTGTTGGGTAATGAAAAACAACCAAGTCCAGAGTTGTTGTGGTTGTTGTTGTCCTCCTCTTCCTCTTCCCTTTCCCCTTCTCTTTTTCCTTCTCTTCTCCTCCTCCACAACTCCTTCTCCTTCATCTCCTCCTGTTTCACCTCCTCCTTCTCCCCCTCTTCCCTTTCTCCTTCCCTTCCCTTCTCCTCTAACGCCTTCTCCTCCTCTTTCTCCTCTCCCTTCTCCTACTCCTTTTTTCTTCTCCTTCTTTTCCTTCTCTTCACCTCCTTCTCTTCTCCTACTCCTTCATCACCTCCTCCTTCTCTCCCTTTCCCTTTCTCCTTCCCTTCCTTTCTCCTCTAACGCCTTCTCCTCCTCTTTCTCCTCTCCCTTCTCCTACTCCTTTTTTCTTCTCATTCTCTTCTCCTCCACAACTCCTCCTCATTCATCACCTCCTCCTTCTCTCCCTTTTCCCTTTCTCCTTCCCTTCCCTTCCCCTCTAACTCCTTCTCCTCCTCTCCCTCCTCCTACTCATTTTTTCCTTCTCCTTCTTCTCTTTTTCTTCTCCTCCACAACGCCTATCCCTCTATCCCTCTTCCCTTTCTCCTCCCCTTCACCTCTAACTCCTTCTTCTCCTCTTTCTCCTGTCTCTCCTCCTACTCCTTTACTTCTTCTCCTTCTCTCCTCTTCCCTTTCTCCTTCTCTTCTCACTCCTTCTCCTCCTCTTTCTCCTCCTACTCCCTTTATTCTTCTCCTTTCCCCCCCTCTTCCTTTTCTCTTTCCCCTTCTCTTCCTTTTCCTCCCCTTTCTCCTTCTCTTCCTCTTTCTTCTTGTTGGCCTTGCCCTCCTCCTTCTCCTCCTTCCTCTCTCCCTCCGTCCCCCTCTTTTTGTCCTAAGGACTAAGCTACAAAGGACTAAGGTTTCTTTTCCTGAAATATTTTCCTTTAATCCACCATGGCTTTTACCATCAGGATATCCCAATTCGGACCATTAACTGGGCTTCCTAAAGGGACATTTTTTTTTCTAAAAGACTCTCAAACAAGACATTGAATGGGGGGGGGGTTCCTTTCCTGTCCCCCCTCTCTTCTCCAGTGTTGCCACAGGTCACAAAATACTTCCATTAGATGGCAGTCTTACAGAAATAATCCCTCTGCAGTGATTGCTCTTGGTGTATGTGTGTGAGTGTGTGTGTTTGCATGTTGTGTGTGTTTGATATTTGCCTGCCACAAACAGAGCCTCACATTTTGCTTGCTTCTTTTTTAATGCCACGGTGCTGGGCTATATTTAGCGGGGGTTATTGATTTTATCTGAATTCAAAACATAAAGGGGGAAAAAACCTCAGAAGAGTGGGCAGAATTGATTTCGGTCTGCGTCGTGGATTGGTTTAAATCCAAGAGATATTCTGGGAACAGGCCACTCACACCACCCCCAGTCCTGGACTTCAGATCACACACACACACACACACACACACACACACACACACACACACACTGAGAGACAGAGAGACAAACACACACAGAGGCAGTCCATTGTCCAGCAGAGAATACCCAAGTTGGAAGGGATCATTCCTTCCTTCCTTCCTTCCTTCCTTCCCTCCCTCCTTCCTTCCTTCCTTCCTTCCTTCCTCCTTCCTTCCTTCCTTTCTATCTATCTTCCTTTCTTCCTTTCTTCCTTCCTTTCTTTCTTTCTTTCTATCTTTCTTTCTTTCTATCTTTATTTCTTTATCTTTCTATCTTTCTATCTTTCTATCTTTCTATCTTTCTATCTTTCTATCTTTCTATCTTTCTATCTTTCTATCTTTCTATCTTTCTATCTTTCTATCTTTCTATCTTTCTATCTTTCTATCTTTCTATCTTTTTATCTTTCTATCTTTCTATCTTTCTATCTTTCTATCTTTCTATCTTTCTATCTTTCTATCTTTCTATCTTTCTATCTTTCTATCTTTCTATCTTTCTATCTTTCTATCTTTCTATCTTTCTATCTTTCTATCTTTCTATCTTTCTATCTTTCTATCTTTCTATCTTTCTATCTTTCTATCTTTCTATCTTTCTATCTTTCTATCTTTCTATCTTTCTATCTTTCTATCTTTCTCTTTCTATCTTTCTATCTTTCTTTCTATCTTTCTTCCTCCCTCCCTCCCTTATTTATTTATTTATTTTCTCCAATACACAATAATACACAATGAAGGTAATAGAGTGTAGACAGGAGAGTATAGGAATAAAAATATATCAATTGGAGAATAGAAGAAAAGATATAGGTTTAGAAAAAATATATGAGATATATATGAGATAGGGAAAAGATATAGGAGATATAGGAGAGACAATAGAACAGGGGTTGGAAGGTATTGACCTCTTAGGAACCTGTAGAGGTCAACCGTGGACAGTCTAAAATGTTGGGGGTTAGGGGATGATACTACGGAGTCCGATAATGGGTTCCAAGCTTCAATGACTCTATTACTAAAGTCATATTTATTTATCTATCTATCTATCTATCTATCTATCTATCTATCTATCTATCTATCTATCTATCTATCTATCTATCTATCTATTTATTTAATTTTCTCCAATACACAATAATACACAATGAAGATAATAGAGGATACCTTCAAGTAAAATATATTAGAGGAAGAGAAGACGGGAGAGCATAGGAATAAAAATATATCAATTGGAGAATAGAAGAAAAAGGTATAGAAAAGATATATGAGATATATATGAGATAGGGGAAAGATATATGAGATATAGGAGAGACAATAGGACAGGGGTCGGAAGGTACTGACCTCTTAGGATTCTGGAGAGGTCAACCATGGACAGTCTAACGGAGAAATGTTGGGGGTTAGGGGATGACACTACGGAGTCCGGTAATGAGTTCCACGCTTCAACGACTCTATTACTAAAGTCGTATTTGTTACAGTCAAGTTTACAGCAGTTAATATTAAGCTTGAATCTGTTGTGTGCTCTTGTGTTGTTGTGGTTGAAGCTGAAGTAGTCTTTGACAGGCAGGACATTGCAGCATATGATCTTGTGGGCAATACTTAGATCATGTTTAAGGCGTCGTAGTTCTAAGCTTTCAAGACCCAGCATTGTCAGTCTAGTTTCGTAGGGTATTCTGTTTCGGGTAGAGGAGTGAAGGGCTCTTCAGGTGAAGTATCTTTGGACATTTTCGAGGGTGTAAATTTTGGAGGTCGTCTAGTCCAACCCCCTGCTCAAGCAGGAAATGCTACATTATTTCGGACAAGTGGCTGTCCAGTCTCTTCTTTAAAACCTCCAGTGATTGATCAGCACAACTTCTGGAAGCAACCTGTTCCACTGGTTAATTGTTCTAATTATGAAGAATTTTCTCCTGAGTTCTAAATTGCTTCTCTCCTTGTTTAGTTTCCACACATTGCTTCTTTTCCTACCCTCAGATGAGGCACCCAGGATTCACCTTGATCAGAGATCTTGAAAGTTGGCATCTTTTAAGAGTTGTGGACTTCGACTCCCAGTATTCTCCAGCCAGCGATGTCTTAAATTTGCCAAGTTTGAAGACCCCTGACTTTGATAGCAGGGATGCGGTTGTAATTGACCATCTGGTTCACTTGAACCGATATGAACCGTCTGAATCCCACAACTGAGTTAAACAATGTTTACCTGCCATTCAAAAGATACAGTCTGTTCTGTCTGGGTCACTACAGAAGCCAATACCAACCCAAAAAGAGAAGCCAGACACACTGGTAAAAGGCAAAGGCAGTTTTATAAACTTCAAGAAAAACACAGGTAACAGAAAATGTCCTTACAAACAGGAAAATGTTGTATCTTCAGATATATCCACAAAGGCAAAAGTCCATGCAGCAATACAGAATTCTTGCTGCCAAGCCGAGGCTGTAGATAGCAGACATACACCTCCCACGGGTCTTCCAAAGCTGCTGGGCCACAAGCTAGGAACAGAGACGCCGAGAAACAAGACAGGATAACGCAACTCCAAACTGATAACACTCCACATGGCTTCAAGGGCTTGCCTGCCTTTTAAACCCTGCTAAGGAGGACCACATCCAATCCCAGCTGTTCCTACTTCAGTGCTGATAATACTTCTTTAATTGCTCCTTTCTTTGATCTGACCGTCTCTGTCGCATGTCAATGACGGCTTGAGCTTCATCACCTACTGACTCCAAGCTACTGGCTGGGGAGAGAGCCCCCCCCCCCCCCGGGGCTCTCATGCTGTTCTCTTTCATCCCATTCCTGACTTTCCTCTCCCCCGCCCGACTGTTCAGTCCCCTCCTCTTCGCTGTCATCCTCCTCCGGGCATGGCCAGCAGAGACACAGCCGGTCCCCGAGCAGCCTCAAGCTGAACCACAACACAGTCAAAAAGCTAAAAATCGACAGCATCTTCTGACCAGCAATCAACATCCAGGGAAGCAGAGATTAACCCCCAGCAGTAAACAGTGTTTTCAAATCAAGGAAGCACAAACTCAGCCAGGGAGCAAATCAAGCAACCCCAAGAATACTTTTACCAGTTAGAGAGGGGAAACCTATGGCAAGGCTATAGAAATTACCAACACAGAAAGGAAATAAAATTAACCATTTGAGAAGCGGCGCCGTTAGTATAAAAATAAGTCTGTCTGATATCAGTCTGTCAAATATAAGTTGGGTGAGGATGAGAGATACTCAGAGAACGGTATTAGAGGGAGGAAGAGGAAGTAGAAGCAGGAAGTAGAGGAGTGGAAAGAAGTGGAAAATATAGAGAGTTAATAGAGAGATGATGAATGGAGGGAAGGAGAAGAGGGAGAGAAGGAGTGAGAAAGTAGGAAGAGGGGTTGAAGGTTGATAGAGGAGCATGTTGAGTCAGATGGAAAAATAGGTGTTGAAAAAGGTGCAAGATAAGCTATTGGTTTATGAAACATTGGAATATTGAAAATGCACATGTGTTTTATTGATATATTCTATTGATATATTTCATTTTAAAATATTTTGATATATTTTATTGATATATTCCTTCCTTCCTTCTTTCCTCCTTCCTTTCCCCCCTCCCTCCCTATTTTCCATCTCCCTCCCTCCTTCATTCATTCATTCTTCCCTCCCTCCCTATTTCCTTCCTCCTTCCTTCCTTCTCTATTTTCTCCCTCCCTCCCTCCTTTCCCTCCCTCCTTCCTATTTAATGATTATTAATAATAATTTATTAGATTTGTATGTCGCCCCTCTCCAAAGACTGGGAGCAGCTCACAACAACAATACAAAATACAAATCCAATGATTAAAAAGCTTCCTTCCTTCATTCTTCCCTCCCTCCCTCTCTATTTCCTTCTTCTTTCCTTCCCTATTTTCTCCCTCCCTCCTTCATTCTTCCCTTTCCCCTCTCCTCCCTATTTCTTTCCTCCCTCTCTTCCTTTTCTTCCTCCCTCCCTCCATACTTCCTATTTCCTTATTTCCTCCTTCCTTTCCTCCCTCCCTCCCTCCATTCATTCATTCTTCCCTCCCTCCCTCCCTCTCTATTTCCTTCCTCCTCCTTTCCTCCTCTATTTTCTCCCTCCCTCCCTCCTTCCCTCCCTCCCTCCCTCCATTCATACCTCCTCCCTATTTCCTTCCTCCCTCTCTTCCTTTTCTTCCTCCCTCCCTTCCTTCCTCCATACTTCCTATTTCCTTATTTCCTCCTTCCTTTCTCCCCTCCCTCCCTCCTTCACTCATTCATTCTTCTCTCCCTCTCTATTTCCTTCCTCTTCCTTTCCTTCTCTATTTTCTCCCTCCCTCCCTCCATTCATACCTCCTCCCTATTTCCTTCCTCCCTCTCTTCCTTTTCTCCCTCCCTCCCTCCATACTTCCTATTTCCTTATTTCCTCCTTTCTTTCTCCCCTCCCTCCCTCCTTCATTCATTAATTCTTCTCTCCCTCTCTATTTCCTTCCTCTTCCTTTCCTTCTCTATTTTCTCCCTCCCTCCATTCATACCTCCTCCCTATTTCCTTCCTCCCTCTCTTCCTTTTCTCCCTCCCTCCCTCCATACTTCCTATTTCCTTATTTCCTCCTTTCTTTCCCCCCTCCCTCCTTTCTTCATTCATTTTTCCCTCCTTCCCTCCCTCTCTATTTCCTTCCTCCTCCTTTCCTTCTCTATTTTCTCCCTCCCTCCTTCCCTTCCTCCCTCCCTCCATTCATACCTCCTCCCTATTTCCTTCCTTCCTCCTTCCCTTTCTCCCTCCCTACCTATTTTCTCCCTTACTCCTTCCTTCCTTCTTTCCTTCCCTCCCTCCCTCCCTCCCTCCGTTACTTCCTTCCTTTCTTCCACACTCTTTGAATATAAACCCAACAGCCCAGGGCTGCTGTGGGGTGGGGTGCCTGTGTGGTGAAGAGGTAATTTCTACCCGTAGATATTTTTGGCAGGTAAGGAATGTACTGTATTACTGGATGACAAATGAACCTTTCAGAAATCCCTCGTACCTATAATTGCACATACAGACAAAACAATGAGTTGCTTATTAGTTCGAAGCAGAGTTGTGGGCAGCCGAGCAGAAAACAGCCACTGTGGCACTTTCTCCCGGGCTTCAGGGAGATTAGCAGGGGGACAGTCTTGTTTCAGCCTGGTAAATCCACGTTTCTTAGCTTTTCTAAATAGCAGCCAACTGTTTCCGTGGCTATTCTGTTTAAGAAAGGGGGGGTGAATGGCAGGAGGTTTTGGCAGTTCTTTTAATCTAGTTGGAGTCAAGTTTGATTTGTGCCCCACAATTACAGGGAGACTTAATTTCGAAGAGAAGGGCACTCGAATTGATGGTGCAGTGCAGAAACTGGGCCGGTCCCGGCAACAGGTAACCCGTGGATAGCATTGCTCGTTCAATGATGGTTCCAAAGTCTGATGGAGCTGAACGAATGGTGGTGCTTGTGGTGAGTCCTCAAAGGACTGGCTGTCCCAGCTCCCCAGCCTCATGGGATCAGGACCTAGGAGCTGGGCAACTGGCTTGCACTTCTGTCGGTTGCAGCATCCTACAGTCACATGAATGATTTTGGCGATCTTATCTGCCAGCTTTACCGCAAGCAAAGCCAATTGAGAAGTCAGCAAGGAGGCTGCATGTCACTGCTGTCTTCTTTCCTTCCTTCCTTCCTTCCTTCTTTCTTTCTTTCCCTCATTTTTCTTTCCTTCCTTCCTTCCTTCCTTCCTTCTTTCTTCCTTCCCTTCTTCCTCTCTTTCTCTCTCTCTTTATTTATTTTTTATTTTTCTTCTTTGCCCCTGCCTTTCTTCCCCCTTCTTTCCTTCCTTCCTTTCTTCTTTCTTTCTTTCTTTCTTTCTTTCTTTCTTTCTTTCTTTCTTTCTTTCTCTTTCTTTCTTTCTTTCTTTCTTTCTTCCTTTTTCTTTCTTTCCTTCTTCTCTTCCTCCCTCTCTTTATTTCTTTTTTATTTTTCTTCTTCGCCACTGTCTCCCTTCCCACTTCTTTCTTTCTTTCTTTCTTTCTTTCTTTCTTTCTTTCTTTCTTTCTTCTTTCTTTCCTCCCTTCCTTCTTGCTCTCTTTCTCTCTCTCTTTCTTTCTTTTTTATTTTTCTTCTTCTTCCCTCCCTCCTTCCTTCCTTCTTTTTCTTTCCTTTTCTCTCTCTCTTCTTCCTTTCTTCCTTTGTTTCTTCCTCTCTCTGTCTCTTAATTCATTTATTTTTTATTTTTGTCCTTCCTCCCTACCTCCCTTCCTCCTTCCCTCTTTCCCCTTCCCCCTTTCCTTCCTTCCTTCCTTCCATCCATCCATCCATCCATCCATCCATCCATCCATCCACCTATCTCACTTGGCAGACTCATCCATTATGCTGGAAGTCCAAAGGCTGGAGTTCTGATTCTTTCCATTGGTTCCCCCTTTGAATCCTTGTCATCTTTCAAAAAAAGCATTCCAAGCCAAGGCAATCCAGCACAACCCACAACACTGTCCCTCACATCATGGCATTGTTGTACACAATTGTCTCGTGACCTCCTTTGCGAAGTCATGTCACAATGCCCGTGGCCTCCCTTGCCCCCTTCTTCAAAAACCTGGACAAAAACTGTTTTCAATTGCTTAGGATGTCAATCTGCTATTAACAAGCATCTGTCATTCCTTTTAGGATTATGGACAGATAACCAGAATTTTTTTCAGCCTCTCTTTCCTCAGAATGTCAGACTCCTTTGCAATTTGGCAAATTGCTTGTGAAAGGCTATGGAGTTATTTGCCAGACAGGTTCAGACCCTTGGGGTGAATTAGTGTCTCCTGTCAATTTTTTTTTTATAAAAAATCAGAATTTCATGTGCAAATTTACTCCGTTTCCACCAAGGAATTTTTTTCTAGGCTCACCACAAATATGGAGAGTCAGGCACTGAATGCATTTCATAATGAATAAATAAATACATAAATGTTCAAACCAGTTTTCGACTATGATTTCCTCTGTATATACATTTAGCATGAGTTTTCCCTAAATGCTGTTTTGCACGCACAATTTTATCTGACATCTGCCTTCTTGAATTTAATTTCAGCTCATATTCCAGATTTTCTGGGTAGAAAAAGTGGAGAAATAGAGTGTCTTGCTTGAGATATTAACTTGGAAATAGTCAAATTAATTCTCAATCCACATGGAGAGAAGCATGTTGTGGAATTCTGTAGACATTCTCAGTCATCCAAGTCATGGTTGTCCCAAAGGTGCCTTTTTCAGGGGACAACTGGAATTTCTTGTTTTTTTCTTTTGAAGACATTTCGCTTCTCCACCACGAAGCTTCTTCAGCTCTGAGAAGATAGTGAGTTGTTGTGGTTAACTCTGGCTCTGCTCCTGCCCCAAGGACTGTGGCTGTGGGGGAGACATCCACATGCTGCAGGCCTGTTTTGCCCCCGGTGGAATCTGCTGATGAAGACTCCTCTGACCAAGAAGACATGAGTGACAGGGAGGAGGAGAGTGGGGCAGACAGCTCAGAAGGAGATCAATTATCTAGCTCCTCCTTGGATTCAGAACAAGAGTTAATGATACAGCCACGCATGCGGAGAGCGATGCATAGGCAACAACAACTGAGAGATTATTATCAAAGAAAATGAGGCCACCTGTGGTTGGATGGGGCTGTGGTAATTAGTGAGGCTGCTATAAAGAGCAGCCTGTGGGTTTGGCCATTGTGGAGGATTATCTGATCCTTGTGTTTCGTGACTGCTTTACTGACTTTGACTTTTTGTGTGCTGATTTTCCCCCGCTTTGAAACTAAACCAGAGCAAAGTGTGTTTCACTTTGTGAAAAAAGAAGGACTGTGAATTGCCTCACAGCTGCAAGCTAAGTATCACAGAATTGATAAGGGACTTGTACAAATTACCAGTTTGTTTGAGACGAGTGCTCTTTGCTATACCAAAAGAGGGCTTAGTTTAAGTGAATTTTCATTATAAAGAACATTGTTTTGAATTTTCAAATGTGTGTGTGTCTGAAATTTGTACCTGTGAATTTTTGGGAGGATTCTACCAGAGAGCCCGACATAACAGTGAGTGATGGAAGGATTGATGCCCTTTGCAAACAGCTGGTTATTTGCATGCTTTTAGAGGGTCATTGAGGCTACTTGGAGGTTTGTCCAAGGGTCACCTGAGTAATACTAATGGTTCCTGTAGTCTGCAATTTTTTCTTCTGGAAATCCATTCCTTCTCCCATACCATTCCAAGGGCGTTCATCCCAAATGGTAGAGCTAAACACTACTCTAAAGGTTTGCAAATGTAAAATAATGCACTTGGGGGAAAGGAATCCTCAGTCTGAGCATTGTATTGGCAGTTCTGTGTTAGCAAAAACTTCAGAAGAAAAGGATTTAGGGGTCGTGATTTCTGACACTCTCAAAATGGGTGAACAGTGCAGTCAGGCGGTAGAGAAAGCAAGTCGAATGCTTGGCTGCATAACTAGAGGTATAACAAGCAAGAAGAGGGAGATTGTGATCCCGCTATATAGAGTGCTGGTGAGACCACATTTGGAATACTGTGTTCAGTTCTGGAGACCTCACCTAAAAAAAGATATTGATCAAAATGAACGGATCCAAAGATGGGCTACAAGAATGGTGGAAGGTCTTAAGCATAAAACGTATCAGGAAAGACTTCATGAACTCAATCTGTATAGTCCTGGAGGACAGAAGGAAAAGGGTGGACATGATCGAAAACATTTAAATATGTTAAAGGGGTTATAAGGTTCAGGAAGGAAGTGTTTTTAATAGGAAAGTGAACACAAGAACAAGGGGACACAATCTGAAGTTAGTTGGGGGAAAGATCAAAAGCAACATCAGAAAATATTATTTGACTGAAAGAGTAGTAGATGCTTGGAACAAACTTCCAGCAGACGTGGTTGGTAAATCCACAGTAACTGAATTGAAACATGCCTGGGATAAACATATATCCATCCTATGATAAAATACAGGAAATAGTATAAGGGCAGACTAGATGGACCATGAGGTCTTTTTCTGCGTCAATCTTCTATGTTTCTAAAAAAAATGTTTCCATTCTGCTTCCCACAAGCACTATTAGCTAACTTCCCTGCCGCAGTAGCTAATATCCACATGAAGGCCAAACAGAGGCCAGTTAAGTTAAGAGAGGGTCTTTGATAGGGTCTTCTGAACTTGATTTTACATGATCTGAACTTGAACTGTTCATAGAACACAAAACATTTATCCCAGGTTGAGGTTGTCTGAGCAGGGAAGCTAAACTGTGCTGGATGATTTCATAGATGAAAGAGCTCTGTCAAGTTACCAGGGTTGTAATTTAAACCAAAAAGTTAAAAAGAAAGAAAGAAAGAGAGAGAGAGAGAGAGAATGAAAGAAAGAAAGAAAGAGAGAGAGAGAAAGAGAAAGAAAGAAAGAGAAACAGAGAGAGAATGAAGAAAGAAAGAAAGAATGAATGAATGAAAGAAAGAGAGAGAGAGAATGAAAGAAAGAAAGAGAGAGAGAGAGAATGAAAGAAAGAGAGAGAGAGAATGAAAGAAAGAGAGAGAGAGAAAGAGAAAGAAAGAAAGAGAGAGAGAGAGAAAGAAAGAGAGAGAGAGAGAGAAAGAGAAAGAAAGAAAGAAAGAGAGAGAGAGAGAGAAAGAAAGAAAGAGAGAGAGAGAAAGAGAAAGAAAGAAAGAGAGAGAGAGAGAGAAAGAGAAAGAAAGAAAGAGAGAGAGAGAGAAAGAAAGAAAGAGAGAGAGAGAAAGAGAAAGAAAGAAAGAGAGAGAGAGAGAAAGAGAAAGAAAGAAAGAGAGAGAGAGAGAGAAAGAAAGAAAGAGAGAGAGAGAAAGAGAAAGAAAGAAAGAAAGAGAGAGAGAGAAGAAAGAAAGAAAGAGAGAGAGAGAGAAAGAGAAGAAAGAAAGAAAGAGAAACAGAGAGAGAATGAATGAAAGAAAGAAAGAAAGAAAGAATGAATGAAAGAAAGAGAGAGAGAGAATGAAAGAAAGAAAGAGAGAGAGAGAGAGAGAATGAAAGAAAGAAAGAAAGAGAGAGAGAGAGAATGAAAGAAAGAGAGAGAGAGAATGAAAGAAAGAAAGAGAGAGAGAAAGAAAGAAAGAGAGAGAGAGAAAGGGAAAGAAAGAAAGAAAGAAAGAGAAACAGAGAGAGAATGAAAGAAAGAAAGAAAGAAAGAATGAATGAAAGAAAGAGAGAGAGAGAGAATGAAAGAAAGAAAGAGAGAGAGAGAGAGAATGAAAGAAAGAAAGAGAGAGAGAGAGAATGAAAGAAAGAGAGAGAGAGAAAGAGAGAATGAAAGAAAGAAAGAATGAAAGAAAGAAAGAAAGAAAGAAAGAAACCAGCTGTCCACAAGCGAATTCCTTGGAGATGCCCTTAAAATCCTCAGGATTCGAAGCTTGACTTGAAGGAGGCTACATCCTTGATCTCCACTCGAGGGAAGAATAAGCTAAGGATCAATGGTAGGTTTATGAGAATTTGGAGAAAACTGACACTAGCTAGGAATATCGTTTGTAAGTTCTCCTCCCTGCAGGAAAGCTGCCTCAACCCTGTCATTAGGGAAGGAGAGAATGTACTTAACCACTCAGCATGGCATGTTGATATATCAGTGTTGAATATGGAGCTGCTAAATCATGATGTTTCTCTCCATCCTCTGCTATTAAAAATCCCCCCCTTGCTTGCTTCCTCTTTCTTTGCTTTTCCTTCTTTTCTTTTCCTTCCTTCCTTCCATCCTATCTTCCTTCCTTCATACCATCCCTCTACTTACTTACTTCATACCATCCTTCTACTTCCTTCCTTCTTCCTATCTTCCTTCCTTCCTTCATGTCATCCCTCTACTTCCTTCCTTCCTTCCTTCCTTCCTTCCTATCTTCCTTCCTTCATACCATCCCTCTACTTACTTACTTACTTCATACCATCCTTCTACTTCCTTCCTTCTTCCTATCTTCCTTCCTTCATGTCATCCCTCTACTTCCTTCCTTCCTTCCTTCCTATCTTCCTTCCTTCATGCCATCCCTCTACTTACTTACTTACTTCATACCATCCTTCTACTTACTTCCTTCTTTCCTTCCTATCTTCCTTCCTTCCTTCCTTCATATCATCCCTCTACTTCCTTCCTTCCTTCCTTCCTTCTTATCTTCCTTCCTTCATACCATCCCTCTACTTCTTCCTTCCATCCACCCCTCTCTTTCCTTGCTTCCTTGCTTGCTTCCTTGCTTGCTTGCTTCCTTCCTTCCTTCCAATCTTCCAATCTTCCTTCTTTCCACCCACCTCTTTCCTTCCTTCCTTCCTTCCTTCCTTCCATCCAGCTATCTCCTTCCTTCCTTCCTTCTACCTCTCTCCTTCCTTCCTTCCTTCCTTCCTTCCTTCCTCCTTTCCTTCTATGCTTCCAAGGAAACATACTTGACAAAATAAATAAATAACTAAAATAAAAATAAATTTGTTTATATGAAACTATAAGTTTCTATCAGTGTCTATGATGTCATTCAGACACCTGCTGCACAATTATCTGACATTTCTTAATTAGTCCATTGTTTATCGTGGAGTCCTTCTGTCAATTGTCTATATTTTTGGATTTAGCTTGATCTAGGATGCTCATAGTTTCCCACCGACAAGTATGATGAAATCCATCCATGTGTTGTGCAATGAAGAAGCTTTCATCATTTCTTTTCCAAATTTGTTCCCATTCTTCTAAGTATATATGCTGTTAAAAAAAAGAACTATATAAAAACCCTTGCACTCATTAAGCTAATTGGTCAGCTGTCCCAGAACCGGTCACTCTCTGTGTGTTGGTTCTCCTGTCAATAAATAGAGTTTTTCCTATCAGCCTCCAAGTTATTCCAAGTGTCTTTTAGTTACATAGAAACATACAAACATAGAAACATAGAAGTCTGACGGCAGAAAAGGACCTCATGGTCCATCTAGTCTGCCCTTATACTATTTTCTGTATTTTATCTTAGGATGGATATATGTTTATCCCAGGCATGTTTAAATTCAGTTACTGTGGATTTATCTACCACGTCTGCTGGAAGTTTGTTCCAAGGATCTACTACTCTTTCAGTAAAATAATATTTTCTCATGTTGCTTTTGATCTTTCCCCCAACTAACTTCAGATTGTGTCCCCTTGTTCTTGTGTTCACTTTCCTATTAAAAACACTTCCCTCCTGAACCTGATTTAACCCTTTAACATATTTAAATGTGTCGATCATGTCCCCGCCTTTTCCTCCTGTCCTCCAGACTATACAGATTGAGTTCATTAAGTCTTTCCTGATACGTTTTATGCTGAAGACCTTCCACCATTCTTGTAGCCTGTCTTTGGACCCGTTCAATTTTATCAATATCTTTTTGTAGGCTAGGTCTCCAGAACTGAACACAGTATTCCAAATGGGGTCTCACCAGCGTTCTATACAGCGGGATCACAATTTCCCTCTTCCTGCTTGTTATACCTCTAGCTATGCAGCCAAGCATCCTACTTGCTTTCCCTACCGCCTGACTGCACTGCTCACCCATTTTGAGACTGTCAGAAATCACTACCCCTAAATCCTTCTCTTCTGAGATTTTTGCTAACACAGAACTGCCAATACAATACTCAGATTGAGGATTCCTTTCCCCCAAGTGCATTATTTTACATTTGGAAACATTAAACTGCAGTTTACATTGCTTTTTGCATAGTTCAGCTTGGAACTGAAGCAGATGGCTTTTCCTTCCAAGTCTTCTGACTGACTTCTGGTACTCATGGAAGTTCTCCGCTTGTTAGAAATTCTGTTTATATATATAATAATACAGTGCAAACAAAGAGCACAGTCACCATGTGCTTTACCGCTCAACTAATTTACTATCACAGCAAACTCTACTTAACAACAGAGCATAGAATATACGGGATAGATCCAAACCTGTAAACATTGCCATCTACTGGCTGAATGCCGCTATAGTTGTTGCCTAAAAATACATTTCAACAATGCTACATGCAGTAAGAAAACAACCAAGCTCAAAGTTCAACCCTGAGCTATAAATCTTCTCTTGTTTTGAAATCCTGATAGTTTTGGTTACTTTCCACTGTATTATTTCTTCTTCTATTCTTTCATTGATATGTTCTATAACTATACCTTCTTTTCTATTCTTTCTTAGATATATTTTACTATGAGTATCTCCTCTATAACCTTCATCATGTATTTTACTGAAATGGGACTGGTGTCTAATTGGAGGAAGCATGAAAGCTGGAATAAGAAGGGCTCTCCACCAAATGAGGTCTTGCATCTGTGTGAATAGTTATCATTCATCTGCAAAATGGAATGAAAATTGGAGAAGCTTTGCAGTAAATGGTCCAATTGTCCTCTGCAACTCAGCTGTCGCTGCTGACTACTCAGGAAAGGATGTAATCTATCACTCCTATTTTTTTCCACAATAGTATCTATTTCACTCTATTTATTAGGAAAGAGAAGCAGTTTAAAACTCTTCGCCCTTCACAGTTTTACTGTACAAATACTCCGATAATTTGAAGTTTGATAGCATAAAGGCGGAGAATACAATACCACCCAGATCATTCTTGCCAACACATCCTGTTGTGGTTATCTCTGCCCCAGCTCCTGCCCCAAGGACTGTGGATGTGGGGGAGACATCCACATGCTGCAGGCCTGTTTTGCCCCCGGTGGAATCTGCTGATGAAGGCTCCTCTGACCAAGAAGACATGAGTGACAGGGAGGAGGAGAGTGTGGCAGACAGCTCAGAAGGAGATCAATTATCTAGATCCTCCTTGGATTCAGAACAAGAGTTAATGATACAGCCATGCATGTGGAGAGCGATGCATAGGCAGCAACAACTGAGAGATTATTATCAAAGAAAATGAGGCCACCGGTGGTTGGGCGGGGCTGTGGTAATTAGTGAGGCTGCTATAAAGAGCAGCCTGTGGGTTTGGCCATTGTGGAGGATTATCTGATCGTTGTGTTTCGTGACTGCATTACTGACTATGACCTTTTGTGTGCTGATTTTTCCCCGCTTTGAAACTAAACCAGAGCAAAGTGTGTTTCACTTTGTGAAAGAAGAAGGACTGTGAATTGCCTCACAGCTGCAAGCTAAGTATCACAGAACTGATAAGGGACTTGTATAAATTACCAGTTTGTTTGGAGACGAGTGCTCTTTGCTATACCAAAAGAGGGCTTGGTTTAAGTGAATTTTCATTATAAAGAACATTGTTTTGAATTTTCAAACGTGTGTGTGTGTCTGAAATTTGTACCTGTGAATTTTTGGGAGGATTCTACCAGAGAGCCCGATAGAACAACTTCCTGAACTAAAATTAGGAAATAATTGCGGAATGTCAAAGAAATGACTTGCTGTTTTTGCGGATGGTACTTTCAAACACCCCGCTGAATAAAAACGACAATTCTCCTCCTCCTTGTTGAAACATTTATAAACATGGAGTAACAGGAGCATCTGTAGTCTTATCCAGATTGCCTGCTCTGCCTCCAGCAATGGGGCAGGAATATGGGCCTCAAAGTGGGTGCACAGTTGACCCTAAATCTAAAAGGAAGCCAGCGATATATTTGGGACTCACATTCTTTGGTGAAAAATGATGATATTCTGAAAGTAACTAATTGCCTGGTTATTCTATCTGCTATTATTTAATAAATAACGGGAGGAATGGAGGAAATAAACAAACAAAATGAAATTAAATTAAATCTCTTATATAATGTTATTTTTTGCCACTTACAAAATGTTCCCTGGAACATGCAAAGTTGCTAATTTAGTGAAGGGAAGGAAGGGAGTCCCCTGGAGAAGGGCAGCTTAGAAGGGCAGATAGATAGATAGATAGATAGATAGATAGATAGATAGATAGATAGATAGATAGATAGATAGACAGACAGACAGACAGACAGACAGACAGACAGACAGACAGACAGACTAGATAGATAGATTAGATAAGATAGAGACAGACAGACAGACAGACTGAATGGAAGACTAGATAGATGATAGATAGATAGATAGATAGATAGATAGACAGAAAGACAGACAGACAGACAGACAGACAGACAGACAGACAGACTAGATAGATAGATTAGATAAGATAGAGACAGACAGACAGACAGACAGACTGAATGAAAGACTAGATAGATGATAGATAGATAGATAGATAGATAGATAGATAGATGGATGGATGGATGGATGGATGGATGGATGGATGGATAGACAGAGAGACTAGATAGATTAGATTAGATTAGATTAGATTGACGGACGGACAGACAGTCGGAACAAAATACTAAATAGATAGATGTTCTGCCAGCGTGTCTCAACCATCCGTAATTACAGGGTAATTAGTCCAGGAAGACACACACCACACGATAAAAGGAAAACCCAAAAGTTTTTATAAACAGAAAAACAGAAACAGCTCCCCTTTTAAATGTCAAAGGGATTTTTTGGTACACACAAGGCACAGGTTAAATGCAGTCCAATTGCTCACCCAATAACTGGGAAATTGAGTCCAATTCTAAAGTCCAGAGAGTCCACACACACAATCCTGAAGAGCAAAAGCCACGATCTTGACGAAACAATAAATCAGATAAACTGCCATGATCCTAAAACACCAGGCTGCACTTTTATCTGTAGCACTAATTACAGCAGCCCCACCCAACCACAGGTGGCCTCATTTTCTCTTGTAATAATCCTTCAGTTGTTGTCTCCTATGTATCACTCTACGCATGCGTGGATGTGTGATTAATTCTTGTTCAGAATCGAGGGATGATACAGATGACTGATCTCCTCCTGGGCTGTCTGCCAAACTCCCCTTTTCCCTGTCACTCACACTTCCTTGGTCAGAGGAGACTTCGTCATCAGATTCTACTGGGAGCAAAACAGGCCTGCGGCATGTGGATGTCTCCCCCACATCCACCTCCACATTCCTTGGGGCAGGAGCTGGGCCAGAGCTAACCACAACATATATATGTAGATAGATGGATGGATGGATGGATGGATGGATGGATGGATCGATGGATCGATGGATGGATGGACGGACGGACTGGACAGACAGACGGTTTTCCAAAAAACAGCACTTGCTGTTCACAATGCAGTGAAAACATGAAAACGCAATGCAATGAAAACATTGAACTACATCACAACAAATTAATTCTTCCACTATTAGAAGAATTATGTTTTGGGGTCTTGGGGCTTAGACAATGTTGGCAAAGAAGGATTTGTACACTTGTTTGCAGAACCAGGTTTCCCAGGGGGCACATAGTGAGCCATTCTCAGATGCAGGACATGAATGGGGGGAGGATGCACTTTAGTCTGATTGCTTTTGTTTTAACATCACAGTTTTACTGATTTATGCTTTCGATACCTGTGGTAAGCTACCTTGGGGATTTAATTTTGTTTATTTTTTTTACCTTGAAGGGCAGATAGAAAATGATGGGAAAACAAAAACTCAGAAACAAAGCATTTAACAAAGAACCAGTTACATAAATGCAATCGAGGTTTTTAAAAATGGTTTGAGCGCACTGTGGAAGATGACAATTTCTTTTTCTGCATGGTCCCAGGTAAAAGTAGAAGGTGGTTGTTTGAAAGGAGCTTTTTTTCCCAAGAAGCAACTAGAAATTCTGGGGTTTTTTTTAAACACATTTCGCTTCTCATACCATACCTATTATCCTATTACATGTTTTTATAAGTAAGTAAGTAAGTAAGTAAGTAAGTAAGTAAGTAAGTAAGTAAGTAAGTAAGTAAGTAAGTAAGTAAGTAAATAAGTAAATAAGTAAATAAGTAAATAAATAAATGTAAACAAACAATAGATAGATAGATAGATAGATAGATAGATAGATAGATAGATAGATAGATAGATAGATAGCGTTATGCCAAGCCCTTGGCAATTAGCTCCCAGTGAGTTTGGAATGAATTTCAAACACAAACACACATACAGTCACAGAAATTAAAGCGAGTTTATCAAGCAATCTTGAAAACACAAACTATGAGAGGAGTCACTTTTTTCTCACCCGAAAAAGTCCTTGAATGCAGCAGTGTGTCAAAATAAACAAACAGATGAGACAGCTGTAAATCTCCGCAGCCACCTACGCTAAAAAGTCCTCAAGAGTTCTTTAACTATGAAGTGTCCAGAGTTCAGTAGTAGTCCTTGAATAATACGAGCTGTAGAAATGTTCTTTCAGAAGTCTCTTTCTCAAATGGATAAACGCCCATAGCCCACATTTCCCAGCATCCTCTTTTATCACCAACTCATTAACATAATTACCCTTTGAACAGGTGTACTCACTTATCTTCTGAAATGCCTGCGCAGCTGCTCCCTTCAACTCACAAGCCTGCGCACACGGGCATCCACAAGTGGGTCCTCCTCCGATTCTGATGACTCACTAATTGAAGCACTGACTGGTGGGCTGTCTGCACCCATCTCCCTATCTGTTTCCTCTCCCCCACTGTCTGTCCCTGGCTCTGAGCCAACTTCACTGTCAGATTCTGATGGCAATAAAACATGTCTCTGATAAACCGAGGATTCCCATAAATCTTTGGAGTCTTCGGAGAGGGGCGGCATACAAATCTAAATAATAAATAATAAATAATAAATAAATCAACATCAAAATTCCCCGCTGCAGGAGCTGGCCCAGAACTAGCCTCCTGGAAATTCAAGGGTACAAATTTCAGACACACACACATTTGAAAATTCAAAACAATGTTCTTTATCACAAAATTCAAAATAAACAAAGCACTCTTTTTGTATTGCAAAGAGCACTCGTCCCCAAACAACTGGGTAGTCTGTATAATTTCCCTTAAGCAGTCATTAAGTACTTAGCTAGCAGCTGTGAAGAAACTTTACACCCCTTCTTCTTCCAACGAAGTGAGACACACACACACACGTTGCTCTGCTTTGGTTTCAAAGGCGTGAAAAATCAACAAAGTCCAGGAACACAAGATTTCTGATGAACTCCGATCAGATATTCTTCCACAACAGCCAAACCCACATGCTGCTATTTATAGCAGCAGCCCTAATTACTGGAGCCCCACCCAAACACAGGTGGCCTCCCTTATTTTCTGTAATATGTTCTTACTTGGTCTCTTCTACGCATAATTCTGCACTTGCGTGGGTCCTAAATGTCATCATCTGAAGCTATAGAAGATAAGGGAGATTGACTGCCTGGGCTGTGTGCCAAGCCCTTCTCTGCCGAGTCACTCCCACCTTCTTCTTTGTCCGAGGAAACTAAACTCTGAACTGATTCTGTCGGCAATAACACAGGTCTGTGACATGTCGAAGTTTCCCCTGCATCCATCTCCCCATTCCCTGGGGCAGGAGCTGGGCCAGAGCCAACCACAACAGAAATATATGTGTCTTGCAAAGCTATGCTGAGAAAATGTTCCAAGCCAGAAAATCCAATTCTCCCCCACTCTCCTTTACTCCCTGAGAAATAAGGGAGTGTCTCTTCTAAGTCTCTTGCCCTATTTGTTATCCAACTGCGGATTGTGCCATCTCTTATCTGTCCATCCCTGGGCAAACAAGAGAAATAGATTTAAATGTTAGCTAACTTCATTAAAAGAAGGTTATGGAAAACTTTAGCCCAACGACTCTCCAGATCAACGCTATCACTTATATAATGTATGTTTTGCTATTTGGCTCCAATTATTTTGTGCATAAATTAAACCAAAGGTCTCCAGAAAGATGGATTTTGCATTCCGCCCTGCCTAACAATTAGATGGTCCTGAAATTATGTCATAAAGTGTAATGATACAGCAATAACTCCCCTTATTTAAATCTCGGCATGTGACATTCAGAAACCTCACCTCCATCCCCATCAACAACTATTTTATAACCCTCGTTTCCTGTCTGTGACTAGGATGGAAAAATAAAATCCAGATTTCCACAGAATGTTCTTTCTGCAGCAACTTAGTTAGTTAGTTAGTTAGTTAGTTAGTTAGTTAGTCCAATACACAATGAGGGTTTTAGTGGGTATATATCTATATACACATAGTAAAATACATGATGAAGGTTATAGAGGATATATTCATAGTAAAATATATATAAGAAATAATAGAAAAGAAGATATAGGAATAGAACATATCAATGAAAGAATAGAAGAAGAGATATAGGAATAGAGGAAAGGTATAGGAGATATAGGAGAGCAATAGGACAGGGGACGGAAGGCACTCTAGTGCACTTGTACTCGCCCCTTAACTCTGCACTTCTAGTTTTTCCATCATTCCTATCACCAGCGACAGGCCACCAATTTTGGCCCTATTGGAACGCGCCAGGAGCACAGAACTCCTGGTCCAGATAGGGCCGCAATTGGGGCACAAGGCGAACCTGGGCAAACGTCCCCCTCGCCACAGTTGAAAGATGTTTCTCTAATGTGAGCTGTGGATCAAGGAGGACGCCCAAGTTGTGGACCCTCTCTGAGGGGGTTAGTAATTCCCCCCCCCCCAGGGTAATGGACGGACAGATGGAATTGTCCTTGGGAGGCAAAACCCACAGCCACTCCGTCTTGTCTGGGTTGAGTTTGAGTCTGTTGACACCCATCCAGACCCCAATTGGAGAGGAACTATTGCTCTGAGCACTCATTCTGCTGTGGCTACGGAGTGCAGAAGGAAGCTCCTGATTGGCCGTGGTTCGCATCAAATCAACCCCCACCCCAGGTTATAAGTCCCGCCTCTTTCCAAAAATCGTGACTTTTTAAAAAGCCTGCGGGACGCGGGACTAATTGTTAGAAATTGGGACTGTCCCACCAAAATCGGGACATCCAAAATTGAGTCTTCAGAGAAGGGCGGCATACAAATCTAATAAATTATTATTATTATTATCTGGTCACCATAGACTAGAACAGCTCCAAGGTCCCTTCCAGCTCTATTCTGAATGGTTTGATTTTGCTGTGTTAACTAGAGACAGAACAGCGTTGGCATTCTTCAAAAGTTTTATGTTAGAATCAATGACATACAAAGCAGTTTTAATTGGGAAGGCATAGGCCAACAAGTTGCCATTACAATTCCTCTGACGCCTGCTCCCTCTCTATTCTTGTACCAAGTGTGAAAGACTGTTGGACTCCCTGCATTTCATCCTTATTGGCACATTTGCCTAGCAGTCTCATTTGGAACCTGCTAAGAGGATTGAAGTGAGCAGAGAAGGCTTGCGGAAATGTCAAGCAAATATTTAACACGTTTCCTAGGAGTGGGTGAAAATTGGACCGTTTGGTAAGGGTCTGCAGAAGAGACGAAGCCATTTAAAACCTTGGTTAAAAAAAAAAATCAGCAACAAGCCATGTCTATTAATGGAAACATATATTTATACATAATGTGTTAAATAACCGAATTGAAAGGGACCTTGGAGGGTTTCTAGTCCAGCCCCCTGCTCAAACAGGGGACCCTATGTCATTTCAGACAAGTAGTTGTCCTATTTCTTCTTAAAATCATGATCATGATTTATCACTTATTGCCTACCTTACCCTACCTTACTCTATTCCACACCATACCATGTCACACCACGCCACACCACGCCACACCCACCACACCACACCCACCACACCACACCACACCACACCATACCACACCATACCATACACTTTCCATTTCATTCCATCCCAATCCATTCTATTTTATTATTCTAACCTGCCCTACCCTAACCTACCTTACCCTACTCTGTTCCAGACCAGAACAGAACAGAATAGAGAGTAGAGTAAGGTAGGGTAAAGTAGAGTAGAGTAGAGTAGAGTAGAGTAGAGTAGAATAGAATAGAATAGAATAGAATAGAATAGAATAGAATAGAATATAGAATGGAGTAATTAGGGTAGGGTAGAGTAGAATGGAATGGAATGGAATAAAATAGAATAGAATAGAATAGAATAGAATAGAATAGAATAGAATATAGAACAGTGTAAGGTAGGGTAGGGTAGGGTAGAGTAGAGTAGGGTAGGGTAGAGTGGAATGGAATGGAATGGAATAGAATAGAATAGAATAGAATAGAATAGAATAGAATATAGAACAGTGTAAGGTAGGGTAGGGTAGAGTAGGGTAGGATAGGGTAGAGTGGAATGGAATGGAATGGAATAGAATAGAATAGAATAGAATATAGAACAGTGTAAGGTAGGGTAGGGTAGAGTAGAGTAGAGTAGGGTAGGATAGGGTAGAGTGGAATGGAATGGAATAGAATAGAATAGAATATAGAACGGAGTAATTAGGGTAGAGCAGAGCAGAGCAGAATAGAATAGAATAGAATAGAATATACTGTAGAACAGAGTAAGGTAGGGTAGGGTAGGGTAGAGTAGAGTAGGGTAGGGTAGGGTAGAATGGAATGGAATGGAATAGAATAGAATAGAATAGAATATTCTGTAAGGTAGGGTAGGGTAGGGTAGGGTAGAGTAGAGTAGAGTAGAGTAGGGTAGGGTAGAATGGAATGGAATGGAATAGAATAGAATATAGAACAGTGTAAGGTAGGGTAGGGTGAGTAGGGTAGGGTAGGGTAGGGTAGAATGGAATGGAATGGAATGGAATAGAATAGAATAGAATATAGAACAGTGTAAGGTAGGGTAGAGTACAATAGAATGGGATGGGATGGGATGGAATGGAATAGAACAGAACAGAACAGAAGCTGGAAGAGACCTTGGAAGTCTTCTAGTCCAACCCCCTGCTCAAACAGGAGAACCTCTACTATTTCAGACAAGTGACTGTCCAGTCTCTTCTTAAAAATCCTCCAGTGACAGCGGGCTCACAGCTTCTGAAGGCAAGCCGTTCCACTGGTTCATTGTCTCCACTGTTAGGACGTTTGTCCTTAATTCCAGGTTCAACGGAGCAATTTCCTTGTGGAACCACAAATTATTCCTTTATCTTGTTTGGTGCAGTATCCCTACCTCCAGATGCTCCCCAGTATATCTGGAGATGGCTCTTCCATCCTGCCGAATCCATTATATCAGGGGGAGAATATTGTTCTATTTGAAGTTCATCCTTGCCTGGCACACCTCTGATCATCGATAAAGACAATTTTTTGTATGTGCGTGAGGAGTTCAATCCCCTTCCCTATCTGAGGCAATTAAAGTCCCTCAATTTCCCTTCTTATCTAATTAATGCAGAATGTCAAATAGGAAATCAGCAAGTTGGGGAGGAAAAAAAAATAAAAGGAGATTTCAATGGTTTGGAAAAATTAATTAGCTTTTCATTAAAGACCGTAAAATGCAGAAGTAGCTGGTTGAGAGAGAACGTTAATAATTATACACTGTTCTTTGAACTATAATTAAAATGTTGAATTCCAACTTGAGCGGAGAAATCGCTGAGCAAATTGAACCCCCCGTGAAAGGTGGCTGGACCCCCCATCCTCAACCCATAGATGGTGGGGACTCTGTACATCTCTAAATCAAATGGGGTCACCCTGACCCAATATCTCATCCCATTGTGGCTTGGATTCAGAAGTTGATCTGAGAGCTCCATTAACGGCCTGCTGCACTTAGGGAAAAGTAGTCATTGTCTTCTAAGATTATAAAGAATCGATTCCTTCTGCGTTGCGATGGAGAAAGTGCCACACCAAGTTTCTTTATGGAAGGGATATGGAGGGCTTTCTTCCATTCTCTCTCTTAGACCAGGAAGGAAGGAGGAAGAATGAAGGAAGGAAAGAAAGAAGGAAGGAAGGATGGAGGGAAAGAAGAAAGGAGAGGGATGTAGTAGGAAACGAAGAAAGGAAGGAAGGAGAGGCGGGAGGGAAGAATGAAGGAAGGAGAGAGAAGAAGGAAGGAGAGGGAGAGAGGGAAGAAGGAAGGAGGGAGGGAGGAAGGAAGGAGAGACGGGAAGGAAAGAGAGGGATGGAGGGAGGAAGAAAGGAAGAAAGGAGGGAGGGAGGAAGAGGGAGAAGGAAGGAAAGAAGGAAGGAAGGAAGCAAAGAAGGAAGGAGAGGGATGTAATAATAATAAATAATTTATTGGATTTGTATGCCGCCCCTCTCCGTAGACTCCGTAGTAGGAAACAAAGTAAGGAAGGAAGGAAGGAAAGAAGGAATAAGAGGGAGGAGAGGGAGGGATGAAGGAAGGAAAGAAGGAAGGAGAGGGAGGAAGGAAGGAGAGGGAGGGAGGAAAGAAGGAAGAAAGGAGGGAGGGAGGAAGGAGGGTGGGAGGGAAGAAGGAAGGAAGGAAGGAAGGAAGCAAACAGAGGGATGTAGTAGGAAACAAAGGAAGGAAGGAGAGGCAGGAGGGAAGAAGGAAGGAAGGAGAGAGAAGAAGGAAGGAGAGGGAGAGAGGGAAGAAGGAAGAATGAAGGAAGGAAGGAAAAAAGGGAGGATGGAAGGAAAGAGTGGGAGGGAGAGATGAAGGAAGGATGGAAGGAAAGCTCATTCACTCATTTACACATTTATTCATTCACTCACTCACTCATTCATGTGCTCACTTGCTCATTCTTCAGTCACTCAGTCACTCTCTTGTTCATTCATTCATTCATTCATTCACTCACTCACTCACTCACTCACTCATTCTTTCATTCTTTTGTGCATTCATTCATTCACTCACTCACTCACTCACTCATTCACTCCCTCCCTCACATGCTCACTTGCTCACTCATTCAATCACTCAGCTCCTTATTCACCAGATGTCAGGGAAACTCTTGCAAACACGATGCACAAATGACAAGTTCAAACCACTATGAATAGACCAAGAAATATTTATGCATTTATTTAGCAATGAACAGCAGGGTCTATCGCAATTAATACATTTTATATCTACCACTCCAGGCAGATAATGGACCACTAATGGGCCCGGTTAATTGGCTCTTAACTATTGGTGTCTTGTTAGACCTGGGTGGGTTTCACCCACCCTTTCTTGCCCCAAGGCAGTGGACTTCCTGGGGATTTTGACACGAACTTAGTGTGCCAGAGAATTTAATTAAACTTTTTATTGCTTATGCAACTTCATTTGTATGCAACAGGAAAGGTCAAATGGTTGGAATGTTTCTGCTGAAAGTCTCGAGAATGAGACAGTAATGGCGATGTTTGGGAGATTTTGTTCTGCAGAAAGGAGCCCATGTTTCACCAACACTCCGCAGTCTGCATTGGTTGCCGATCAGTTTCCGGTCACAATTCAAAGTGTTGGTTATGACCTATAAAGCCCTTCATGGCATCGGACCAGATTATCTCAGGGACCGCCTTCTGCCGCACGAATCCCAGCAACCAGTTAGGTCCCACAGAGTTGACCTTCTCCGGGTCCCGTCGACTAAACAATATCATTTGGCGGGACCCAGGGGAAGAGCCTTCTCTGTGGCGGCCCCGGCCCTCTGGAACCAACTCCCCCCAGAGATCAGAATTGCCCCCACCCTCCTTGCCTTTTGTAAACTTCTCTGCCGTCAGGCATGGGGGAATTGTAATATCTTCCCCAGGCCTATATAATTTATGTATGGTGTGTTGTGTGCATGTTTTTTAAATTATGAGTTTTTAACTTCGTATTATTAGATTTGTATTGTACATTGTTTCTATCACTGCTGTGAGCCGCCCCGAGTCTACGGAGAGGGGTGGCATACAAATTTAATAAATAAAATAAAATAAATAAATAAATACATTTCCTTAGGGTTACCTATGTTGTTTTAGAAACCGTGCATTTTAGGCTGTCAAATAAAACCAGGTTGAATCATGATGTCCAAGGACCAGGGGGGAGGGGAGACTTGGAAGCAGTCTTCCAATATTTGAGGGGCTGCCACAGAGAGGAGGGGGTGAAGCTATTCTCCAAAGCCTGGGAGAAAACCCACTTAGCAGTAGCGACTGTAAAAGGGATTTCGGAGTCTTGGTGGACAATCAACGAAACATGAGCCAGCAATGTGCAGCAGTGGCTAAAAAAGCCAACACAATCCTAAAATGCATCAACAGGGGAATACTGTACACTCCAAGACCAGGGAGGTATTAATACCACTCTACTACGCCCTGGTCAGACCACATCTGGAGTACTGCATTCAGTTCTGGTCACCACACTTAGAAACATAGAAACATCTAGTCTGGTCCAGACAGAAGAAGACCCTTATGGCTTCAAAATCCAAAGGACCACTTTGGACAAAACTCAACAGCACATGTTTGTGTGGTTGTTGATAAAAATAGGATTGCCAATATGATTGGGAATGTCCGATACATATATGCTTTATAGAAACATAGAAACATAGAAAATTGATGGCAGAAAAAAGACTTCATGGTCCATCTTGTCTGCCCCTTTCTGTATTTTATCTTAGGATGAATATATGTTTATCCCAGGCATGTTTAAATTCAGTTACTGTGGATTTACCAACCACGTCTGCTGGAAGTTTGTTCCAAGGATCTACTACTCTTTGAGTAAAATAATATTTTCTCAAATTGCTTCTGATCTTTCCCCCAACTAACCTCAGATTGTGTCCCCTTGTTCTTGTGTTCACTTTCCTATTAAAAACACTTCCCTCCTGGACCTTATTTAACCCTTTAACATATTCAAATGTTTCGATCATGTCCCCCCTTTCCCTTCTGTCCTCCAGACTATACAGATTGAGTTCATGAAGTCTTTCCTGATACGTTTTATGCTTAAGACCTTCCACCATTCTTGTAGCCCATCTTTGGACCCGTTCAATTTCGTCAATATCTTTTTGTAGGTGAGGTCTCCAGAACTGAACACAGTATTCCAAATGGGGTCTCACCAGCGCTCTATACAGCGGGATCACAATCTCCCTCTTCCTGCTTGTTATACCTCTAGCTCAGTGTTTCCCAACCTTTTTTGAGCCGCGGCACATTATTCACATTTACAAAATCCTGGGGAACATTGAGCGGGGGCGGGGTGGGGGGGTGGGGTGGGGGGGCGGGGGGCTAAAAAAGTTTGGACAAAAAACCCTCTCTTCCTCCCTTTCACCCTATTTCTCTCTCCATCCCTCTTTCTTTCTTTCTTTCTTCCTCTCTTTTTTGCTCTTTCTCTCTCTCTCCCTCCTTCCCTTCCTCTTTCTCTCTTTCTCTCTTTCTCTCTTTCTCTCTTGCTATCTCTCTTTCATTCTCTCTCTCTCTCTCTTGCTTTCTTTCTCTCTCTCCCTCTCTTTCTCTATTTTTTGCTTTCTTTCTCTCTCTTGCTTTCTCTCCCACATACTCTCTCTCTCCCTTGCTTTCTCTCTCTCTCTTGCTTTCTTTCTCTCTTGCTTTCCTTCTCTCTTTCTCTTTCTCTCTTTCTTTCTTTTTCTATCTCTCTTTCTTTCTTTCTCTCTCTCTTCCTCTCTTTCTTTCTCTCTCTTTCTCTGTCACACACACTCTTTCTCTCTCTCTCTCCCTTGCTTTCTCTCTCTCTCTCTTGATTTCTTTCTTGCTTTCTCTCTCTCTCTTTCTCTCTCGTGCACCACGCTGGCAACAGAGAGAGAGAGCGGAGAGAGAGTGGAGGGCGGTTTGCCGGTCCGCGGCCCCCTGGATCAGCAGCCCCGCATGGCCCCAGCGCGGACTCCGCCGTCGCCTTCGCCTCTGCCTCCGCCTAAGAGGCAGCGGCCACATTCACCCCTTCACCCTCCCAGGCATCCATGGCGCTCAGCGCCCAGCCACGCGCCGCCTCCGCCTCCCGGTACCCCGCCCGACTTCTACTTACAGGAACTGGTGGTGGGGCACCACGAAGGGCGGCGCTTGAAGGCCACCATGGCGCCGTTGTCATCACGGCACGAAGCCACGCAGTCCTGGATCGCTCGCTTCTCCGGCCAGCAAGCGGGCTGCCTGGGAAAGCGGCTCGCTTTTTAAACGTGCACTTTTAAAACGTGGCGCTTTCCTGGGCAGCCGACTTTGCTGGCTGGAGAAGGGAGCGATTCAGGACTGCGAGGCTTCGTGCCACTTCAAAAATTTCTGCGGGGGGGTTTCCTAATGGCTGTGCGGGCGCCCGTCACCGCCAAGGAAGCTCCAGCCAGGCCGGGCTTGCGGCACACCTGACCATGTCCCACGGCACACTAGTGTGCCACGGCACACTGGTTGGGAAACACTGCTCTAGCTAAACAAAGCCCCCAAAGGACAGACAAGGAATAATGGATGGATGCTGACCAAGGAGAGATTCAACCTGGAAATAAGGAGAAGTTTCCTGACGGTGAGAACAATCAACCCATGGAACAGAAGTTGCCTTTGGAAGCTGTGAGAGCTTCATCAATGGAAGCTTTCAAGAAGAGATTGGGCTGCCATCAATCAGAAATGGTGTAGGCAGGAACAGGCTAAGAGCCGGAATGGTGGGAATGCCATGCAACCGGTGCAATTCCGGTAAAAAATTACTGGGTTTTTTTTGCTGCCGTGCATGTACAGAATCAAAGGAACTGGCAATTTTTGCTACTGGAAAAGTTCAGCCTCTATACATGTTCTGTCGGGCTCTCTGGTAGAATCCTCCCAAAAATTCACAGGTACAAATTTCAGACACACACACGTTTGAAAATTCAAAACAATGTTCTTTATAATGAAAATTCACTTAAACGAAGCCCTCTTTTTGTATAGCAAAGAGCACTCATCTCCAAACAAACTGGTAATTTCTACAAGTTCCTTATCAGTTCTGTGATACTTAGCTTGCAGCTGTGAGGCAATTCACAGTCCTTCTTCTTTCACAAAGTGAAACACACTTTGCCCTGGTTTAGTTTCAAAGCGGGGGAAAATCAGCACACAAAAGGTCAAAGTCCGTAAAGCAGTCACGAAACACAACGATCAGATAATCCTCCACAATGGCCAAACCCACAGGCTGCTATTTATAGCAGCCTCACTAATTACCACAGCCCCACCCAACCACAGGTGGCCTCATTTTCTTTGATAATAATCTCTCAGTTGTTGCTGCCTATGCATCGCTCTCCACATGCATGGCTGTATCATTAACTCTTGTTCTGAATCCAAGGAGGAGCTAGATAATTGATCTCCTTCTGAGCTGTCTGGCACACTCTCCTCCTCCCTGTCACTCATGTCTTCTTGGTCAGAGGAGCCTTCATCAGCAGATTCCACCAGGGGCAAAACAGGCCTGCAGCATGTGGATGTCTCCCCCCTACAGTCCTTGGGGCAGGAGCAGGGCCAGAACTAACCACAACAATACACGTCCTGGGTTCCTTTATATTCTTTTTTAAAAAGGCAGAGCATCCCCCGCCCCCGCACTATCTCCCTGCTTTGCAATGAAAATAATTCATTAGTATTGCCAGGTTATCTCTTGCGAATAGATTGCAAAGTGAGCTTGACCTTTCCACAATGTTGCCTTTGGTTGCCAACCCCCCCCCCCCTCGCTTCTCGCTTCTCCTTTCTTAAAGACAAAATGATTCCGAGGAGGAGGAGGAGTGGTGGCGGTGGTGTATCATTGGGATTTAGTTTAACAAATCAATTAGATCTCCTATGCAGCAGTCTGTGAAGAAGACGGGCATTGGGGCAGTGGGGGGGAGAGATGAAACGGGCTCCTTGAAATGTTACATTAGGGCAAAGTAACAGCTCATTAGATTATACAAGGTAGGTGTAATTGCCCAGCAAAAATGCAATGACTTCTGGGGACGCTTAATTGAATATGGGCTTGTTACAACCGCCCAACCAATAGGCAAGATCTATACCCTTTGGCCCAAATCCCCACTGGATTGGGAAAGAAAGAAAGATGGTTACAGTTCAGGGGGGATAGACCATCATTTCATGGCATCTAGAGGGCAGGTTTGGTCTAGTGGTGAAGGAACCGGGCTAGAAAACAAGTTTGCCCCGGAAGCAGAGTAAAGACGCTGAGACATTGTATGGATTAAATATAGGGTCACTTTATTAAATTAACATAAATTTAAATAACATAACTTTAAATACGTAAATTTAAATATTTAAATTCAACTATAACTAAGGACCTGCAGAGGCCAAAAACTAACGGGGCGGAAATTCCTGCCAGAACCTTCCTTGGCAACATTGGGCATAACTCCTTGCTGAACCAGGTGAAGGTAGCCACCTTCACCTGGATCCGAGCCACGCCCCTTTGGCGTGTGGGAGGAGCTCACCCTCCAATCCCCCAAGGGAAATTGGATCCGGTGAGTCCCATGGGCATACTCTCTCCAATCCCCGACGTTGTGCTAACCTCTAGTTCCTGGAGAGAGGCGGTCCATCACCTTTTAAAAAGATGCCCAAAGGAGCATGCACGGTCGCTTCTACTGCCCATTTCTGCCCCTAACCTTCCAACCCCAGTGACCAAAGGGAAGCCTAGATCTAAAATCTATGTGCGCCGCACCCCCTAACCATTCCATCCATACCGTCAGTGTGGAATAGGCGAAAAAACGGCCGCCTCTAAAGGGGAGGCTGCAAAAAATTCCTATTTGGCCCCGAAGTGACCTCTATTAGACACACTGTTGATAGCGGAGGGCAGGCGGGTGTTCGCTTTGGAGATTCCCCAAGCAAGGAGGAGGTCCTGTTTGGATAGCCCTTAAATAGGGGGATCTAGGACCTCCCCCTGAGCCCAGCAAGCAGCACACCTCTTTGGCGCGCTGCCAAAAGCCAAACTTCTGGTTTCACCGGAAACCGGAAGTTCAGGGCTCCGTGGAGCCGATAGCAGCGTCGCCCTGCTCCGGGGGCAATTTCGGCCAGTGGTTTAAGCCACCGGTCATGCATTTCTGTGCACAGCCTCTTGGAGCAAACCCACCAACTCAAAAATCCCTTGTTTCATGGTAAAATCACGCTCTTTATTGAGAAAAGCAACACACATCAAAAAGCAGATTTGAATGGCAAGGAAAAGGGATTTATTTATCTCTCTGAAGTGAAGCATCAACAAAGTCGGGGGAAAGGGCCAACTCGGCCTAGTGGTATTCCTTAGATAATAGATAGTGGTGGTCTACGAGGCAGAACACTAAATTGTGCTCACCGCCGCGGCTCGTAAGTACTTGCGGGACCAGCGCAATTTTGCTGCTGTACCTATGAAGGTAGCAAAATTGCGCACTGAACCGCAGGTAAAACCTTACTGAAACACAGGTACAATTTTGTTGTTGTTGTTGTTGTTATTATTATTATTATTATTATTATTATTATTATCATCATCATCATCATCATCATTATTATTATTATTATTATCATCATCATCATTATTATTATTATTATCATGTGAGTGTGGGATTGCAGGCCCTCTTTATTTGGCCAGGTACAAATTTCATCCATTGTCATTTGTTCCCCCTTCTGATTTTACTCCCACCGGTTCATACGTAACCTGGGAGATGTTGAAAAGCAGACAGACCTTGTAGGACCTTAATCGATTCTGCCTTGCCAAAGAATGTTACAGCCGCATTGGGCTACAAAATGGCATGTGCTTTAATGGGATGCTTGAAGGAATGCACATGCCGTACAAATTCGAAGGGGGAGATGAAGGGAGGCCAAGCAAGATTCCTTCTTCCCAAGAAGCAAAGGGCTGGGTTTTAAAAGTCTGTCCTTGAGGGACCTTGCAGTGTTTCTTCCAGATCACCTCTGACCCATGGAGAATGGAGAATGCAACATTCTTTTTGCCTGAGTGAAGGGGCATGGAGGATTTAAAACAAAACAACACAAACAGAAAAGGTCGAATGAACCTTTAACGGGATGGTGTAAAGACTATTACCTTGGGCAGGGGTTTAGACTAGAAGACCTTCAAGGTCCATTCCTGCCCATTGATTCTATGTCCTATGATTCCATGGTTCTAGGATTCCAAAGTTCAATGGTTTTATAATTCCGTAGTTCTATGTGGTTTTATTCCATGATTCTATGATTCTATGGTTCTATGATTCCATGATTTTATAGTCCGATGACTCCATGATTCTGTGGTTCTATGACTCCATGATTCTGCGATTCTATAACTCCCTGATTCTATGGTTCCATGACTCCACGATGTTGTGGTTCTGTGACTACATGATTCTATAGTTCTATGATTGCCTGATTCTATAGTTTCATGATTCCTTGATTCTGTGGTTCCATGATTCTATGGTCCCATGACTCCATGATTCTATGGTTCCCTGACTCCATGATTCTGTGGTTCCATGACTCCATGATTCTGTGGTTCTATGATTGCCTGATTCTATGGTCCCATGACTCCACGATTCTATAATTCCATGAATCTATGATTCTATAGTTCTGTGAATCTATGATTCTATTGGTTCCATGACTCCATGATTCTATGGTTCCATGAAACCATGATTCTATGGTTCTATAACTCCATGATTCTATGGTTTTATGATTCTATGTCTCCATGATCCTATGGTTCCATGACTCCATAATTCTATGGTTCCATGACTCCATGATTCTATGGTTCCATGATGCTATAGTTCCATGAATCCATGACTCCATGGTTTTAAGACTCCATGGTTCAGTGGTTTTATGATTCCATGTTTCTATGATTGCATGGTTCTATACTAGTCATCATTCTACAGTTGAAGGTAAGTACAGAAGAACCCAAATCAGTAGGTGTTGAAAGAGAGTTTTAAGCTAAGGAAACTTTTTAATTGGGAGCTAAGTGAAACTGCATTGAAAACTGGGGAACTTTTTTCACGGTGCAAGTTGTATGTGTATATATTTATATATGATTTCTTGCAGGTGTTTCATTGCCCAAGTGGGCAACATCACCAGTGATAGAAGGGAGTGGAGTTTGCAGAAAGGAAGAGAAGGACAATAATGATAATGACTGTGGGGTCATTGGTGGTCCCTGAACTTGATTGCTTTCTTGCAGATGTTTCATTACCAGACTAAGTAACATCATCACCAGTGCTGGAAGAGAGTGGGGTTAGTCTTCAGTTTACACACTGTTGGCTCTTCCTGTCACATATACATAAAAAATACTAATGACTCAAGGAATTCCTCATCTGTAATTGTATATTTTTTTGGTTTTGGAAAAGAAGATTGACACGGAAGTGTGTGTACTTGTGAACCATTGAGAGTCCAGTTGACTCCAGTGAGTAATAGGAAAGTGAACACATAGGAAAGTGACTCCAGGTTTTAATAGGAAAGTGAACACAAGAACAAGGGGACACAATCTGAAATTAGTTGGGGGAAAGATCAGAAGCAACAGGAGAAAATATTATTTGACTGAAAGAGTAGTAGATGCTTGGAACAAGCTTCCAGCAGACGTGGTTGGTAAATCCACAGTCACTGAATTTAAACATGCCTGGGATAAACATAGTTCCATCCTGTTCTGTCGGGCTCTCTGGTAGACTCCTCCCAAAAATTCACAGGTACAAATTTCAGACACACACATGTTTGAAAATTCAAAACAATGTTCTTTATAATGAAAATTCACTTAAACCAAGCCCTCTTTTGGTATAGCAAAGAGCACTCATCTCCAAACAAACTGGTAATTTGTACAAGTCCCTTATCATAGAAACATAGAAACATAGAAACATAGAAGTCTGACGGCAGAAAAAGACCTCATGGTCCATCTAGTCTGCCCTTATACTATTTTCTGTATTTTATCTTAGGATGGATATATGTTTATCCCAGGTATTTTTAAATTCAGTTACTGTGGATTTATCTACCACATCTGCTGGAAGTTTGTTCCAAGGATCTACTACTCTTTCAGTAAAATAATATTTTCTCATGTTGCTTTTGATCTTTCCCCCAACTAACTTCAGATTGTGTCCCCTTGTTCTTGTGTTCACTTTCCTATTAAAAACACTTCCCTCCTGGACCTTATTTAACCCTTTAATATATTTAAATGTTTTGATCATGTCCCCCCTTTTCCTTCTGTCCTCCAGACTATACAGATTGAGTTCATTAAGTCTTTCCTGATACGTTTTATGCTTAAGACCTTCAGACCTCAGAACTTATCAGTTCTGAGATACTTAGCTTGCAGCTGTGAGGCAATTCACAATCCTTCTTCTTTCACAAAGTGAAACACACTTTGCTCTGGTTTAGTTTCAAAGCGGGGAAAAATCAACACACAAAAGGTCAAAGTCAGTAAAGCAGTCACGAAACACAACGATCAGATAATCCTCCACAATGGCCAAACCCACAGGCTGCTATTTATAGCAGCCTCACTAATGACCACAGCCCCACCCAACCACAGGTGGCCTCATTTTCTTTGATAATAATCTCTCAGTTGTTGTTGCCTATGCATCGCTCTCTGCAAGCATGGCTGTATCATTAACTCTTGTTCGGAATCCAAGGAGGAGCTAGATAATTGATTTCCTTCTGAGCTGTCTGCCACACTCTACTCCTCCCTGTCACTCATGTCTTCTTGATCAGAGGAGCCTTCATCAGCAGATTCCACCGGGGGCAAAACAGGCCTGCAGCATCTGGATGTCTCTCCCACATCCACAGTCCTTGGGGCAGGAGCTGGGCCAGAGCTAACCATAACACATCCTAAGATAAAATACAGGAAATAGTATAAGGGCAGACTAGGTGGATCAGGAGGTCTTTTTCTGCCGTCAATCTTCTATGTTTCTCTGTTTCTATCATTTGCAACCATAAATATTCAGTTCCCTGAAAAGTGAAGCTGTACTTAGTAGAGACACTGAAATTCACATAAAGGGGAATTAAGTGGAATTTTGCAAGGCCTTGCTGGTTCTCTCATTGTTAAGAGAGAGGAAACGGCTCCACAGATGGTGTTGTGGCAGCCCCAGTTCATGCGAGAAACACTTACAGAATAAACCTCAGTCCCAACAAAAGATCCTCTGAGTACCAGAACAAAGCCTTCCTTTAAGTGGACCGTAATTGGCCTATCTCATTAAGATCGGGAGGCCATAAAAACCGCCGCCGTTTCAACCCACACAAACAGGTTGCTCTTATTATAAGTCACACTCTCTCGGTGGCTCCAGCAGGGGAACGCCACAATGCCCAGCTGTTGTGTAAATATTTGCTTGAAATTCCGTGCCAGCCCGATTTGCATGTGCAAACCACGGGCTTATTATTTTTATTGCTACTAAGTGCACTTGCAAAAACCAGGGCCTTAAAGTGATTACCGGAGTAGAACAGAGGGGAAGGAACATCGTTCGGAATTCATAAACATGAAAGCATTCTGTTTGAAAAGGCAATTTGGGAAGATCGCCGAAGATCCATTGTCGCTAGGCGCATCTGGGAAGCCCCGGGTTGAAATCTCTTTAATCTTTTGAAAAGGAACAATCAACCTCCGAGATGAAAAGTTGGCAATTGAAATCTTTGCAAATTGCTTTGGTGTCAATATATATAAAATATATAAAATATATATATATATATATATATATATATATATATATATATATATATATATATATATATATATATATATGTTTTTTCTTATGTCGGATGACCCTGGTATATTTTTAAGGAACGTCACAGCTCCTTTTTTTTGCCTATAGGCCCAGCCTAGGGCCACTGCAAGGCAGTAATATATTTATAGCCGACAAACTATATTTTGTATGTGTTAAATGTTTATAGCTGGAATTTTCCGACATAAGAAAAAACATATACCCCTCCCTGGTACAAAGCTGGATGGATTCAGATCGGATGGGTCTAATTGCTAGCTCTCTGCTTTACAATGCAGAAGCTTCCCAGATCGAATCCCAGTAAAAGAATGGGTGTGGCCAGCTGATGAGGCCTAATAAGGCCGAAATAGATCTATCCTGGTCTCCCTTAATTTTAAAATTCCAGCTATAAACATTTAACATATATATATATATATATATATTTTTAAAAAAGAAACCAATTTTAAGCCCTTTCAAAATCACCACATTCAAAAGGAGCATAATTGCAATCGTATCCCAGGCCTTTCTTTGTCGAGAAACGTTGACGAAAGAAAGGTAACACAATCAACACCGCCAGACCAAACAACGCAATTAAAGTGTTGTAGGAACATCAATTAACCTGACACACACAAAAATTGACAGGCGGCAGCAATTTCCGCAAACAGAGAATGAGGAAAATCATGGTTTGTGTTACATTCTCAGGCTGAAGCACATAGGCCTCAGTCAGGTCCTCCATTTTGGAGGGAAAATACTGACTGCTGATTGGCTGGGCTGTCTGGCAGCTCCCTATAAAAGGCTGTCTGACAGAGC
The DNA here is from genome assembly GCF_031021105.1 of Erythrolamprus reginae. Classification (NCBI taxonomy): domain Eukaryota; kingdom Metazoa; phylum Chordata; class Lepidosauria; order Squamata; family Dipsadidae; genus Erythrolamprus; species Erythrolamprus reginae. The sequence continues at coordinate 254,061,731 of NC_091952.1, forward strand.
TTTCACTGGGGCGTAAATAATTGCCAAATAACGAGCTGTTGTTTTGAAGTCACTTCTGTCTGCCTCTTCTGTTCACCCTATCTAACAGTTCAAATAGGATAAATGGGGGGGAATTATCTTGAGCCCCCAGAGAAAACATTCTGGACTTCAGCTTCAACCACAACAACACAAGAGCACACAACAGATTTAAACTGAATATTAACTGCTCCAAACTTGACTGTAAAAAATATGACTTCAGTAACCGAGTTGTCGAAGCAGGGAACTCATTACCGGACTCCATAGTGTCATCCCCAAACCCCCAACACTTTACCCTTAGATTATCTACGGTTGACCTATCCAGATTCCTAAGAGGTCAGTAAAGGGCGAGTACAAGTGCACTAAAGTCCCTTCCTTCCCCTGTCCTATTGCTCTCCTATATCTCCTATACCTTTCTTCTATTCCTATATCTCTTCTTCTATTCTTTCATTGATATGTTCTATTACCATATCTTCTTTTCTATTCTTTCTTAGATATGTTTTACTATGAGTATCTCCTCTATAACCTTCATCATGTATTTTACTATGTGTATATAGATATATACCCACTAAAACCTTCATTGTGTATTGGACAAAATAAATAAATAAATAAAATAAATAAAACATTCTGGATTTTATCATATCTAAACAGGTCCCACATGATATCTGGAGTAATTGATGTATTAATATTGATGTATGATGAGAACAAAAACAGATATTTCTCAAGGAGTTACTGCTTTAGGACGCTATTCCAGAGGTCTCCACAAAATTAAAATGGAGTCCACAAATGCCATCAAAACTGTACTGTACATGTGCGAATCCTCTCGTGAGATTATGTTTCCTGAGCATGCACAGCAGCAAAATCTCACTGGGATGCACGCCCCTACCTGCTGGTCACCCAGAGCTGGGCACGTATCGCCATTTTTACTATTGGTGCGCAGTATGGCCCATACCGTTAAGGAATCCAATACAGTGGTACCTCTACCTAAGAATGCCTCTGCTTACAAACTTTTCTAGATAAGAACCAGGTGTTCTAGATTTTTTTGCCTCTTCTCAAGAACCATTTTACACTTACAAACCCGACCCTCCGAAACTGTAACCGGAAAAGGTGGGATAAGTCTCCGTGGAGCCTCTCTAGGAATCTCCTGGGAGGAAACAGGGCCAGAAAAGCTGGAGAGAAGCCTCTGTGGGGTCTCTCTAGGAATCTCCTGGGAGGAAACAGGGCTAGAAAAGCTGGAGAGAAGCCTCTTTGGGGTCTCTCTAGGAATCTCCTCGGAGGAAACAGGGCCTCCACTCTCCCTGTTGTTTCCCCAATCGCACACATTATTTGCTTTTACATTGATTCCCATGGGAAAATTGTTTCTTATTACAAACATTTCTACTTAAGAACCTGGTCACGGAACGAATTAAGTTAGTAAGTAGAGGTACCACTGTACTGATAATGCGACACAAAAGAGGTTTGGATAATAAAGTTGTTTAAGAAAACAAGGCATTTTTCCTGGAATGGTTGCAAGAAGGAAGATTAAAGGAACCCTCCAAATATATATATATATATTTGTCGGCTATAAATTAACTGCCTTGGAAATGGCCCTGGGTTGAGCTGAGAGGCAAAAAAGGAGTTGTGAAGTTCCTTCAATATACCGTGGTGATTTGACACAAATAACATGTAACCCTTCCCTGGTACAGAGCTGAAGGGATTGAATACTGTAGCCTAGAGGTTAATTCTCTGCCTTACAAGGCAAAGGTTGCAGGTTCAAGTCCCAGTGAGGGTATGGCTAGCTGATGAGGCCAAAATAAGGCCGAAATAGATCTATCCTTAATATTCAAATTCAGCTAAAACATGTGACACACACAGAATATAGTTGCCGGCTATGAATAAATTAACTGCCTTAGAAATGGCCCTGGGTTGGGCCGAGAGGCAAAAAAGGAGTTGTGATGTTCCTTCAATATACCAGGGTGATTCGACACAAATAACATGTAACCCTTCTCTGGTACAGAGCTGAAGGGATTGGATACTGTAGCCTAGAGGTTAATTTTCTGCCTTACAAGGCAAATATATATTGCTAGCAATGTAATAGCATTTACAATAACAAGCCGTCAGAGGGATTTCAATCAAAGATGATTTAAGCCCAGTTAAATATACAGCTGTAATTACTACTCAGTGGTAATGGATTTAGATAAAGAACTATGTTGCTTCTATGGATTAAAGAGACTTTGAGGAAGGAAGGCTGTAAATGGGTTTGCTTCCCTAATTTTATATCCAATACCCCCGCCCCCACAAGGAAAAAAAAAAACAGATTGGAAGGAATATAAATGGAACTGCAGCTTAGGGCTACAAGTGACAAGTGACAAATTTCTATTGGTATGGTTTTGTTCTCTTAACAATTACGTCCGCAATTCTTGCAGACATTGTTGATCCATCTTGTATTACAAGGGCTGCCCAGAAAGTAATGCACCACATTTTTTTTCTTCAACAATTATTTATTGAACACAATGAAACTTACACACAAGAAAGAATAATGTTTCTTCTACACTCCCTATTTTTCCGTGTAATCTCCATCCCATTCTATGGCCTTCCTCCAGCGAAACACAAGGACGTCTATGCCCTGTCGGTACCACTCCTTGTTCTGGTCACAAAGCCATTTTCGCACCGTGCGAATCACCTCTTTGTCATCCTCAAAATGTCTTCCATGACTAACCGTATTTCTGTCGATTGCAGATTCTCCATAAACTGTACACAAACATTTGTGAATGCTCCCAACAGTTTCTTTCTCCGCAGTGAGCAATTCAATGATGACACGCTGCTTGTAATGTACATCACTTACAGACGCCATTTCAAAACACGGCTGCAGCTACGCAATCTGTCTGAAGAGATGCAAAATTTACACACGCACTCCTGACAATGAAAATAATACTGTATACAGTAATACCTCGTCTTACGAACCTAATTGGTTCCCGGAGGAGGTTCATAAGGTGAAAAGTTCGTAAGATGAAACATTGTTTCCCATAGGAAACAATGTAAAATGAATTAACATGTGCAAGAAAAAAACGCAAAAAAATGCTGCCGCCCGGCTGTCACCTTTTGAAACAGCCGGGCGCTTCTCAGCATGCTCCCAATGCCGAACCCGGAAGTTCGGCAAAAGTTTGGGTTCGGGTGGCCGCCGAGAAGTCACGCCGCCTGGCTGTCACCTTTTGAAACAGCCAGGAGGCTTCTCGGCAGCCTCCCGAACGCCGAACCCAGAAGTTCGGGAAAAGTTCGGGTTTGGCGTTCGGGTTCGGGAGGATGCCGAGAAGCCCCCCGGCTGTTTCAAAAAGCGACAGTCGGGCAGCGGGGCTTCTTGGCGGCCACCCGAACCTGAACTTTTGCCCAACTTCCAGGTTCGGCGTTCAAGCAACGGGTACGTAAGATGGAAAAAGTTCGGAAGAAGAGGCAAAAAATTTCCGAACCCCGGGTTCATATCTCAGATTGTTCGTATGGCGAGGGGTTCGTATCACGAGGTACCACTGTATATCTAAAGTTTCGCTTCCTACCATTACCATAGACAAAGGGAAAAATGTGGTGCATTACTTTCTGGGAGACCCTAGTAGATCTATTTTGTGGATGGTTTTGATCAAGTGGGTTCCACTCTATGACTGCCGTGATCCACCCACCGTCAATTCTTCTTCCTATGTGACCATTTCCATTTCAATTCTTTTACTCTCTTGATGGCATCTTAAAAAACAATTAAATTAAATTAAATTAATTTATTAGATTTATTTGATTTGTATGCTGCCCCTCCCCAGAGACTCAGAGCGGCTCACAGAATAACAACAATGTAAACAAATCTAATACATAAAACATCTAAAAACTCATTATTACAACCATACAACAGATACCATACATAAATAATATAAACCCAGGGGCTCAATTTCCCCATGCCTGATGACATAGCTGGGTCTTCAGTAATGTACGAAAGTCAAGGAGGGTGGGGGTGGTTCTGATTTCTGGGGGGAGTTGATTCCAGAGGGCTGGGGCCACTACAGAGAAAGCTCTTACCCTGGGGCCCTCCAGACGACATTGTTTAGTCGATGGGACCCGGAGAAGGCCAACTCTGTGGGACTTAATCGGTCGCTGGGATTAAATTAAATTAAATTAAAAATTTTAAAAATGAAATGAAAATAAAAATGAAATGAAGTCAAAGATAAAATAAATAAAATAAAACAAGGCATAAAATTAAAACCAAAATTAAAATTAAAACTAAAATTAAAATTAACATTAAATAAATTCACCTCCTACTCCTGGATCAGAGAATGAAGAGGAGACAGGTGAAAAAAGGGGAGCTTTGTAGAGCTTGTAAGCAAGAAGTTAAATAAATGGGGCCACAGCAGAAAAAAAAAATTGAGGTTTAAGTTATGCTCCATTGAAGTAATTTTATGCTGAACAAATAATTAAGCAAATATTGGGTTAAGCATCCTTTTAACGCGGAGGTGTTTAACTTGTTTTATAACAAATGAAATACACAATGCCATCGTTGGATGCTAGTTTTGGTCAATTGTACCCCCATTGGAGTTTATTTATTTATTTATTTTATTTATTTATTAGATTTGTATGCCGCCCCTCTCCGAAGACTCAGGGCGGCTAACAACAATATAAAAAGACAATGTAAACAAATCTAATATTAAAAACAATCTAAAAAACCCCAATTTAAAGAACCACTCATACATACAAGCATACCATGTATAAATTCTATAAGCCTAGGGGGAAGGGAAATTTCAATTCCCCCATGCCTGACGACAGAGGTGGGTTTTAAGGAGTTTGCAAAAGGCAAGGAGGGTGGGGGCAACTCTGATATCAGGGGGGAGCTGGTTCCAGAGGGTCGGGGCCGCCAATAAGAAGGCTCTTCTCCGGGGTCCCACCAAACGACATTGCTTAGTCGATGGGACCCGGAGAAGGCCAACTCTGTGGGACCTAACCGGTCGCTGGGATTCGTGTGGCAGAAGGCGGTCCCCCCCCCCCAAATGGTTTCAAAGTCACAACTAAGTTAACCGAAGGCAACTCAGGAGGAAAAACGCTGAAAGGTTTGAAGAAAATATCAAAATTATTTCCAAATTGTTTTAATCTCACGCACCACCGCTTCGCAGGAGTCCTTTACAGAGACAATTTACTTTTTTTAACCATGGACTAAAATCTAATAACTCTCCCAGCAAATGAGGTACGAAATGCCGTCAAAAGTCCTTCCAGTCTACAACACGTGGGATTAATATTCAGTGTCATCAACTAAAGTGCATTTAAATTGATGGATCTCTCAGTTAAATTTTATGTGGCGCCGGTTAAGCATTTACATCAGATTTCAGATTATTGTGTTTTATTTCATTTTAACTTGGAGCATTTAATTTTTTTTCAATGAATCTATAGACTTCTGGAGAGCCAGTTTCGAGATTGAAGCACCAGCTTGGAAACTCTGAGTTCTAATCCTGCATTAGAAAGCTGGATGACTTGGGGCCAGCCACTGTCTCTAAGCCCACAGAAGACGGCAAGAACAAACTAGATGCATTGTTAAAAGAAATTGTATGGCCTAAACAGGCATTGACTAGGAGTCAGCAATGACTAAAAGGCCCAGCCATAACTACGCACAGACACACAAACACACACATAAAAAACAAACAGACATACCCACAAAGGAAATGACTTACAACCGCTGTAGCATCCCCATGTTTATGTGATCCAAATTCTGGCACTTGGCAACTGACTCATATTTCTGACAGTTGCAGTGTCCTTGCTAAAATATTCATGAACTGGGAGAGCCAATGGTAACAAGGTCAGCCAATAAGTAAGCATAGCAACTCAGTCAACCAGTGAGAGCTAACCACTTCTGAGTCTATGCAGAGAATCGAAACTGGATATTTAAGCTTAAGGCTGGGCATGGCTCAGTCTCCACACTGTACTCTTCCACTCTGAGCTCTGCTGAAATGAAACTAACTGTTCTCTGCTCTGTGTACCTGCTCGAAGAAGAACTCTGCTAATGGAATTATAGATAGATTTATTTATTTTATTTTATTTATTTATTTATTTTATTTCATTTATTTTATTTCATTTATTTTTATTTATTTATTTATTTATTTGTCAAACAAGTATAGTATTATAGTACATAATAACATAAGTAGAAAGTAGTAATAGAAAGGATAATAAGACAGTAGGACAGGGACATTAGGCACATAAGTGCTCTTATGCACGCCTCTTACAGACCTCTTAGAAAAGGGGAGAGGTCAATTGTTGATAATGTAAGGTTGAAGATTTGGGGGTTGGGGGAAGCAACAACAGAGTCAGGTCATGAGTTCCAGGCGGTGACCACTCTATTGCTGAAATCGTATTTTCTGCAGTCAAGTTTGGAGCGATTTACATTCAGTTTGTATCTATTACGTGCTCTTGTGTTGTTGTTGTTAAAGGTGAAGTAGTCACTTAGAGGGAGTTAAATCAGTTCGGAGACGACGTAGTTGTAAATTTTCTAGATTTATTATCTGAAGTCTGGAAGAGTAGGATAATTTGTTACGTAAGGAGGGGTGAAGAACTCTTCTTGTGAAGTATTTCTGGACTCCTTTGGTTGTATTAATATCTGATATGCAGTGTGGATTCCACACAGGTGAGCTGTATTCTAGAATAGGTCTTACAAATGTTTTGTATGCTCTGGGTAATAAATAAGTGTTTCTAGAGAAGAAGCTACGTAAGATTAGGTTTACAATTCTTAATGCTTTTTTGGCAATGCTGTTACAGTGGACTCTAGCACCTAGGTCATTGGAAATGAGAACTCCAAGGTCTTTGAATGAGTGAGGGTCCGCTGTTAGTTCAGTTTTACCAAGTATGTATTTAGTATTCAGATTCCTTTTACCAATGTGGAGCATTTGTTGGTAGAGATTTGAAGTTGCCAGTTGTTAGACCATTGAGCTACATGGTCAAGGTCCTTTTGAAGAGGAGAAGTATTGTCAGTGGTATTAAATAGTTTCGATAAATAGATAGATAGATAGATAGATAGATAGATAGATAGATAGATAGATAGATAGATAGACCGACCAAACTAGGTGCTAACGATCTTCCCAGCTCTTATCTTGCAGGTTCTTTCATTGTTACTGTCTGTGAATATTGTTTTCCAAGCTCTAAGTCTTTGCAGAGTTTTTTTCATTGCTCTAACTTCCTCCAAATGTTTCTTTCCAGTCCTAACCAGGTGCTAACGATGTTCCCAGCTCTAACCGGCTTGCAAGGTCTTTCATTGTTACTCTCTGCAAAGAATGTTTTCCAAGCTAAATCTTTGCTCATTTTTTTCATTGCTCTACTTGCTCAGAATTTTTCTTTCCAGCCCTAACCAGGTTCTAAGAATGTTCCGAGCTCTTACTGGCTTGCAAGCTCTTTCATTGTTACCCTCCCCAAATAAGGTTTTCTTTGAAAGCCCTAACCAGGGATGAAATAATGTGCTGAAACTGACCAGTCTAAGGATGCTAGCCAAATGAATATTTGGTAAGCAGATTCTTTTCCCTATTTTCCTCCCCCAAAATTAAGGCATGTCTTATACTCCAAAAAATACGGTAGATGGATAGATGGATAAATAGATAGAAACATAGAGGATTGACGGCAGAAAAAGACCTCATGGTCCATCTAGTCTGCCCTTATACTATTTTCTGTATTTTATCTTAGGATGGATCTATGTTTATCCCAGGCATGTTTAAATTCAGTTACTGTGGATTTATCTACCACGTCTGCTGGAAGTTTGCTCCAAGGATCTACTACTCTTTCATTTAAATAATATTTTCTCATGTTGCTTTTGATCTTTCCCCCAACTAACTTCAGATTGTGTCCCCCTGTTCTTGTGTTCAATTTCCTATTAAAAACACTTCCCTCCTGGACCTTATTTAACCCTTTAACATATTTAAATGTTTCGATCATGTTCCCCCCTTTCCCTTCTGTCCTCCAGACTATACAGATCGAGTTCATGAAGTCTCTCCTGATACGTTTTATGCTTAAGACCTTCCACCATTCTTGTAGCCCGTCTTTGGACCCGTTCAATTTTGTCAAGATCTTTTTGTAGGTGAGGTCTCCAGAACTGAACACAGTATTCCAAATGTGGTCTCACCAGCGCTCTATATAAGGGGATCACAATCTCCCTCTTCCTGCTTGTTATACCTCTAGCTATGCAGCCAAGCATCCTACTTGCTTTTCCTACTGCCCGACCACACTGCTCACCCATTTTGAGACTTTTGCAACAAACTTTAGTCACGTGAACCTCTTTGGAGAATTTCCAACCAGTAAAGTATAACGGGTTTCTAACTTCATATGTGCAGTGATTAACTTAACAACAGTGGCAAGGAAGGTTATAAAAATGGGGACAAAACTCGCTTTGTGGGTATCTTGCTCAACAAGAGCAATTTGGGTCTCAATTCTGATCATATGTCCAGGGACTACCTATATTCAGTGACGGGCTCCTACGGGTTCTCCTACGCAGAACCGGTAGAAAAATTTTGATTTTTTCTTTCTTTTTTTCCCTTCTGGGCTCTGGGTATGTTTTTCCTACCGCAGACAATGAGGTTGAATGTGTATAATTTTAGAAGAGTTGTGCATGCGTGTGTGTGTTTACATATGCATACGTTTTATATAGTATATAATGTATATTTTTTGTGTGCCTGTGTGTAATGTGTACGTACATATCTGGCATATGTACATATAATTAAATAGTATATTTTGGATGTTCAGTAGTAGTAAATAGATAGGGGAATTGTATCTCTTTGAGGCGAGGAGGGGCCGGGACCCTAAACCTAATCCTTGGTATGTGATGTCAGGTTGACCACCTTTGAGCCAACCCCCAGTCACATGATCGTCAAGCCACTCCCACCTGGTCACGTGGCCAGCAAGCCACACCCACAAAATAAGCCACACCCACCGTTTGGTAGTAAAAAAAATTGCAGCCCTATATTGGACTGGGGAGTGCATTCCTTTGTTGGATGAGGGAGGGATTTCTTATTTTCCTTTGAAGACAGTCCCATAAGCACGACCCATCTAACAAACCCTACGGTAAGCCTTGATTGTTTGCTTTGATTCCATAGTGGTTCCTTGATTAAGCCGTTATTTACCGTGAGCTTGTTTGTCTGAGTTGGTAGCTCCTTGATTGAAGTATATAACAAGCGAATAGTAAACAGAGACGAATCAAGGGAGAGGAGTCTCCTCTAAGTAAACTGGGCAATTCTAATAAACAAATAAAACACAGTCTAATCAAGGAACCACTAAGAACATTCCCAACAGGGCAAGTCTCTAGTGTATTAACAGAGAATAAACCCCACTTCTTTCTAGCAGTGACGATGTTCCTTAGTTGGGTAATAAAACATCTTAACAACCAAGCTAAGAGAGCACCAAGGCCCCAAAATCCTTCTCCTTCTCCTTGTCTTCCTCTTTCTCCTCCTCTTTCTCCTCCTCTTCCTCCTCTGTTCTCCTTCTCCTTCTTCGCCTCCTCCTCCTTCTCTTCCATCCTCTCCCTCCTCCTCTCCCTTTTTCTCCTCCTCTTCCTCCTTTTCCTTCTCTTCTGTCCTCCTCCTCCTCTTCCTGTCGTCCTCCTTCATCTCTCTTCTTTTTCTTTTTCCTCCTCCTCCTGTTCCTCCTCTCCTCCTCCTCACCTCCTCCTCTCTTTCTTCTTCTATTCCTCCTTCTCTTCCATCCTCCTCCGCCTTCTCCTCTTCCTCTTTCTCCTTCTCTTCCATCCTCCTCCTCTCCTTCTTCTCCTTCTCCTTCTGTTCCATCCTCCTCTTCCTCCAATTCCTCCTTCTCTTCCATCCTCCTCCTCTCCTTCTTCTCCTTCTCTTCCATCCTCTTCCTTCTCCTCTTCCTCTTTCTCCTTCTCTTCCATCCTCCTCCTCTCCTTCTTCTCCTTCTCCTTCTCTTCCATCCTCTCCCTCCTCCTCTTCCTTCTTCTCCTCCTCTTCCTCCTTTTCCTTCTCTTCCGTCCTCCTCCTCCTCTTCCTCTGTCGTCCTCCTTCATCTCTGTTCTTTTTCTTTCTCCTCCTCCTCCTGTTCCTCCTCTCCTCCTCCTCACCTCCTCCTCTCTTTCTTCTTCTATTCCTCGTTCTCATCCATCCTCCTCTTCCTCCTCTTCCTCCTTCTCTTCCATCCTCCTCCTCTCCTTCTTCTCCTTCTCTTCCATCCTCTTCCTCCTTCTCCTTCTCTTCCATCCTCCTCCTCTCCTTCTTCTCCTTCTCCTTCTCTTCCATCCTCCTCCTTCTCTTCCTCCTTCTCCTTCTCTTCCATCCTCTTCCTCTCCTTCCTCTCCTCCTCCTTCTCTTCCATCCTCCTCCTCCTCCCCTTCCTCCATCCTCCTCCCCTGCCTCTTCCTTCTCCTTCTCTTCTTTCTCTTTCTCCTCCTCCTCTTCCTCTCTCCCTCCTCTTGCTCCTCCTCCTCTTGCTCCTCCTCTCTGCAATCCCTACTCCCTTCCAGTCCAGATGATGTGACTTTTTGTGGTCATTAAACATTTGCAAGAAAAACTACGGGGCTCAGAGAACACCCATAAACCCCACAGTTCAACCCCGAACTTCAGATACCCTCTTCTGCTGATAAATCAAAATAAACAAACAAACAATTGATTTGGTGTGACACTGTGGAGGGCCCAGCTGATCCTAAAAATTAAAAGGAAAAACTCAGAGAAGCAGTGTTTTTTTTAAACTTCACTGAGTATTTCAGACCACCAAGAACAGAAGAAATTTCCATCTTCTCACTTGGCATCCTCCGAGGGTTTTTTTCTCTTCCCACCCCTTGGCAGAAGACGGGAATGTTATTATTAGCCAGCTACCAAGGGAGTTGGTAGCATCTGGTAGGTGAGCTCTACCTTTTCAGGATACAGATTCAAGGAGAGGGAAGGGAGGAGGGGAGGGAGGGAGGGAGGGGAGCGGCAACATTGCTGAGCAGTGAAACGTCGAAATGTCACTGTCTTCGAAACTGCTCAGCTCTTGCGGCTGCCTTTGTAGAATCTGGAATGATTGGATGTGATGCCTCCACAAACATATGTTCGGGCATCTGCCGTTCCTCTCCTGAGCTGCCAGAGTGACAAAGTCATTTAAGCCAATAGCCTGTTTTATCTCTTCTGTTCCTTCTTTGGCAGCCCTGAAATATAACTACAGTTGAATTGGGAGGAGGCCGGGAGGTTTGATGGGAAGACGAATCAATCCAACGGTGTTTGCCAGCCCTCTATTCTTTACAGGATATTTATTTTATTTATTTGTTTGCTTTGTCAAGTGCGTATTGGTGGTATACAAAGATATAGGGGGACCTCTACCTACAAATGCCTCTGCTTACGAACATTTCTAGATAAGAACCGAGTGTTCAAGATTTTTTTGCCTCTTCTCAAGAACCATTTTCTATTTACAAATCCAACCCTCCGAAACGGTAACTGGAAAAGGCAGGAAGAAGCCTCCGTGGGGCCTCTCTAGGAATCTCCTGGGAGGAAACAGGGCCAGAAAAGGTGGGGAGAAGCCTCCGTGGGGCCTCTCTAGGAATCTCCTGGGAGGAAACAGGGCCAGAAAAGGTGGGGAGAAGCCTCCGTGGGGCCTCTCTAGGAATCTCCTGGGAGGAAACAGGGCCGGAAAAGGCAGGGAGAAACCTCCATGGGGTCTTTCCAGGAATCTCCTGGGAGGAAACAGGGCCGGAAAAGGCAGGGAGAAACCTTCGTGGGGCCTCTCTAGGAATCTCCTGGGAGGAAACAGGGCTGGAAAAGGCTGGGAGAAGCCTCCGTGGGGCCTCTCTAGGAATCTCCTGGGTGAAAGCAGGGTTGGAAAAGGCAGGGAGAAACCTCCATGGGGCCTTTCCAGGAATCTCCTGGGAGGAAACAGGACTGGAAAAGGCGGGGAGAAACCTCCGTGGGGCCTCTCTAGGAATCTCCTGGGAGGAAACAGGGCTGGAAAAGGCAGGGAGAAACCTCCATGGGGCCTTTCCAGGAATCTCCTGGGAGGAAACAGGGCTGGAAAAGGCGGGGAGAAACCTCCGTGGGGCCTCTCTAGGAATCTCCTGGGAGGAAACAGGGCTGGAAAAGGCAGGGAGAAGCCTTCATGGGGCCTCCCTAGGAATCTCCTGGGAGGAAACAGGGCTGGAAAAGGCTGGGAGAAGCCTCCGTGGGGTCTCTCTAGGAATCTCCTGGGTGGAAACAGGGCCGGAAAAGGCAGGGCCTCCTGTGGGTGGAGAAGCTGTTTTTGCCCTTCCCAGACAGGTTGAAGAAATGGCTATAACTCCATGTTACAGCAGGGAGTCGCAGCAGAAAAAGCAATACAGGTTGTTTGGAGCTTAGTGTTAATTGGCCAGGTGTCCTTCCTGTTGCCAATGTGGAGTTTTGTTCAGCAGATATATTTCCAATGTGCCCAGAGAGAAATATCTGCCTTTATCTAGGATCGAACTCACAGCCCACTGATTGTGAGACGAGGGCTGCACCTCAAGGCCAACTCTACTCCAACTCTCATTTTTTCATTTCATTTATTCCTTTGTCCAATACACAATACATATGGAAGAGAATAGGCATGAAGTAATATATATAAAGATAATATGTAAAAATAGAGGAGAAGATATATGAAAGGAAGAAAATATATATGATTTATGAGATAAAGGAAAGACAATTGGACAGGGGATGAAAGGCACACTAGTGCACTTATGTACGCCCCTTACTGACCTCTTAGGAACCTGGAGAGGTCAATGCTGGATAGTCTAAGGGAGAAATGTTGGGGGTTAGGGGTTGACACTATTGAGCCCGGTAATGAGTTCCATGCTTCAACAACTCGATTGTTAAAGTCATATTTTTTTACAGCCAAGTTTGGAGCAGTTAATATTAAGTTTGAATCTGTTGCGTGCTCTTGTGTTGTTGCGGTTGAAGCTGAAGTAGTCATTGACTGGTAGGACGTTGCAGCATATGATCTTGTGGGCAATACTTAAATCGTGTTTTAGGTGCCGTAGTTCTAATCTTTCTAGACCCAGGATTGTTAGTCTATTTTCGTCGGGTATTCTGTTTCGAGTGGAGGAGTGAAGGGCTCTTCTGATGAAATATCTTTGGATGTTTTCAAGGGTGTTGATGTCCGAGATGTGGTATGGGTTCCAGACAGATGAGCTGTATTCAAGGATGGGTCTAAGTGCTATTGCTATTAACGATTTCCTGCAATGATTGCCTTCAATTCCAAGAACTTGTATCTTATTCCTTGGCATGATCTGTGCCTTGTGACGCCATGACCCTTCACCAAATGCCTGGCCGGAGAGTTATCTGAGTGGATTAGTTTGGAACTTGGCGTTATGTCATGCAACAGTTGGAATAGCTAAATAATGGATAGGCTCATGAATAAGAAAATAACCCCACAGACAATGTTCTGCTCCACGGAGGGATGAGTTTTCGCCAGCTAATGAGCACTGAACGATCACTATCAGAAAATGCACACCTCGGAGGGCCAGGCTTTTCGGCAATCTGGGGGTCTTTGTTTGTTTTGAGAAAGTAGATGTTTTTTATCAGTCCCAGAAACGGCAGATGTCTCAAACTATCTACACAAACTATAAATAAAGGGTGGATTTCAATTAAACTAAAGTGATAAGATCCAGAGATAGCCTGCAGAAGAAACAGTCTAAGGTCGATTCCTTTCAGCAACATTTCAAGACTTCAAGAGTAACTTAGCAAGTTGAGCAGCCAATAATTTGATTTTAGATAGATAAGTAGATAGATAGATAGATAGATAGATAGATAGGTAGGTAGGTAGGTAGGTAGGTAGGTAGGTAGGTAGTAGACAGACAGACAGACAGACAGACAGACAGACAGTAGATGGATGGATGGATGGATGGACGGACGGAGAGATGGACAGACAGACAGATAGTAGATAGATAGATAGATAGATAGATAGATAGATAGATAGTAGATAGATAGACAGACAGACAGACAGACAGACAGACAGACAGTAGATAGATAGATGGACGGACAGACGGACGGACGGACGGATAGGTAGATAGGTAGATAGGTAGATAGGTAGATAGGTAGATAGGTAGATAGGTAGATAGGTAGATAGGTAGATAGGTAGATAGGTAGATAGGTAGATAGGTAGATAGGTAGACAGGTAGACAGGTAGACAGGTAGGTAGGTAGGTAGGTAGGTAGGGAGACAGACAACAGGACAGACAGAATGACAGACAGACAAATAGATAGTAGATAGATGACAGATAGATAGACAGACATATGATAGAAAATAGATAGATAGATAGATAGATAGATAGATAGATAGATAGATAGATAGATAGATAGATAGGTAGGTAGTTAAATCATAGATGATGATAGATAGACAGATATCTACCGTGTCTGTCTGTCTGTCTGTCTGTCTGTCTGTCTGTCTGTCTCTCTCTCTCTCTCTCTGTCTCTCTCTGTCTGTCTCACTCTCTCTCTCTCTATCTATCTATCTATCTATCTATCTATCTATCTATCTATCTATCTATCTATCTATCTATCTATCTATCATATATCTGCAACCCCTGTGAAGAGGTTTACAGTGTCGGCCTCTTGCCCCCAACAACCTGGCTCCTCTTTTTACCCAGCCTCCGAAGGATGGAAGGCTGAGTCAACCTTCAGCCAGGCAGGATTAAACTGCTGGCAGTCGGCAGAGTTCAGCCTGCAATACTGCATTCTAACCACTGCGCCACCATGGCTCTTTATAAAGGTATGCATTTAATTTAATTTAATGATTTATTTATTAGCTGGATTTCCAAGCTGCCCAACTCCTTGTGGATTTTTGTCTCAGGTTACAACCCATTGAAAAAAGTGACTTACGTCTGTTTTTCTCACTTACGACCTTTTCCCAAATCCCCATGGTCACGCGATCAGAATTCAGACACCTGAAAAGTGACATGCATTTATGACGGTTGCAGTGTCAGGTGATCCCTCTTGGCGCCATTCTGACGAGTGACGTCAAAAGTGGAAGGCAGATTCGCTCAACAAGCGGGTTGCTAACTGAGCCCACTGCAGTGATTCACTTAACAACCATGGGGGCAAAGTTCACGTCGCAACTGTCTTGTTTAGCAACAGAAACTTTGGGGCTCAATTGCAGTCGTAAAGACTATCTTTATCTTTATGGTAAGGAGTGGCCTATTGATCTGTTGCTACAGATCTTTTAGTGCTAATGTGACCTTAATTAATGTAAATTCCCAGAGAATGATGATCCTTTAATAGTGTGATCAATTTGTTGATATTGAGGGCCGAGATAAAGATAAAGAAGCTGTTGGCTATTTAGCAGTTTAATGCTTTATGAATTTAAAAGTCTATTCTTTTTTCTCTCCTTCTCTTTCTTTCTCATTTCCTTCCTTCCTTCCTTCCTTCCTTCATTCATTCATTCATTCATTCAAATATTTATTTCTTTATTTCTTTATTTCTTTATTTCTTTATTTATCTATCTATCTATCTATCATCTATCTATCTATCTATCTATCTATCTATCTATCATCTATCTATCATCTATCTATCTATCTATCTACCTACCTACCTACCTGTTTGTTTGTTTGTTTGTTTGTTTGTTTATTTGTTTATTTGTTTATTTATTTATTTATTTATTTATTTATTTATTTATTTATTTATTTATTTATTTATTTATTTATTTATTTATTTATGTGTTTATTTATTTAATTTGTGTGCCGCCCCTCTCCGTAGACTCGGGGCGGCTAACAACAGTGGTAAAAACAACATGCGACAATCCAATACTAAAACAACTAAAAACCCTTATTTTAAAACCAACCATACATACATAAATTGTAGAAGCCTCAGGGGAAAGAATATCTCAGTTCCCCCATGCCTGATGACAGAGCTGGGTTTTAAGAAGCTTACGAAAGGCAAGGAGGGTAGGGGCTATTCTAATCTCTGGGGGGAGTTGGTTCCAGAGGGCCAGAAAGGGCTCTTCCCCTGGGTCCCGCCAAACGACATTGTTTAGTTGATGGGACCCGGAGAAGGCCCACTCTGTGGGACCTAATCGGTCGCTGGGATTCGTGCGGCAGAAGGCGGTCCCGGAGATATTCTGGTCTGATGCCATGAAGGGCTTTATAGGTCATAACCAACACTTTGAATTGTGACCGGAAACTGATCGGCAACCAATGCAGACTGCAGAGTGTTGGTGTGACATGGGCATATTTAGGGAAGCCCATGATTGCTCTCGCAGCTGCATTCCACACGATCTGAAGTTTCCAAACACTTTTCAGAGGTAGCCCAATGGAGAGAGCATTACAGTAGTCGAACCGATCCAAATAGGGCCACAGCTGGTGCACCAGGCGAACCTGGGCAAACGCCCCCCCTCGCCACAGCTGAAAGATGGTTCTCTAATGTGAGCTGTGGATCGAGGAGGACGCCCAAGTTGCGTACCCTCTCTGAGGGGGTTACTAATTCCTTCCTTCCTTCCTTCCTTCCTTCCTTTCCTTCTTTCCCCCCATGTTTTCTCTTCCTTTTTCTTTCCCTCTCTTTTGGGAAAGCAAAGTTATTCTCCTGCATTTACACAGAAATTCTGAATATTAAAAATGTATGAAATATATTTGACATCTCAGTTTCTGAGAACAGAGGGACTCTGGAGTCTTTTTCTATAGTTTTCAAACCCTGTTCATCTCAAGCTATATTTATAGCACAAACTGGGACAGTAAATTGTTTTAAGACACAGTGATTTAGTTGGACACACTAAGCAATTCAAGGCTCTCCAAAGGTGTAAAATATAGTATATTTCCACCCAATTCCTAGAATGGTCCAGGCATCTGAGCCAAGAATTTAAGAATTTGGCAGTTATCTGATCAGCCTGCTAGCGTGGTGGACAGCAAGGAGGTTTGATGTATTTAAGAGCCAGAATTAACAAAATAATTCTGGACCACTTGTGAGCCAGTATATCCAAACCTCCCTGTGTCAGAAATACCACTTCATATATCTATTGAATTAACGGCTCTGGGAATGGTTAAATCATCATTACTTTTTACAAGTTGGTATCATTTTTGCTGGAACGGTTCAAGAAATAAATAAATCTCAATTTTATACTGTTTCAGGATTCAAAACAAAAAATGATAGAATAACAGAGTTGGAAGGGACTAGGGATGCTGGAGTCCTAACCATTTATTTATTTATTTATTTATTTATTTATTTATTTTATTTATTGTTAGAGTTGAAAGGGAGCATGCAGGTCATCAAGTCCAACCCCCTGCCTGAGCAGGAATCCCACAGCACCCCAGCCAAATGGCAGTCCAATCTCCTCTTGAAAGTGTCCAGAGCTGGGGAGTTCACAACCTCCCCAACTCTCCCCACAAGGCAGGTTGTTCCACTGGTTGATCGCTCTGACTGTCAGGAAGTTCTTCCTTACTTCTAGGTTGAATCTCTCCTTGGTCAGCTTCCAGCCGTTGCTCCTTGTTTGGCCCTCTGGTGCTCTGGAGAATAGAGTGACCCCCTCCTCTCTGTGGCAACCCCTCATATACCTGTATACAGCTATAAATATGAGCCAGCCATGTGCAGCAGCTGCCAAAAAAGCCAACACAGTTCTAGGCTGCATTAACAGAGGGATAGAATCAAGATCATCTGAAATGTTCATACTACTTTATAAGGCCTTGGTAAGGCCACACTTACTGGAATGGAGGAGGAGGAGGAGAGAACAAGGAGGAGGAAGAAAACAAGGAGGAGAAGGAGAACAGGGGGGAGGGGAAAAACAAGGAGGAGGAGGAGGAGAACAAGGAGGAGAACAAGGAGAATAAGGAGGAGGAGGAGGAGGAGGAGGAGGGGTGAGAAGAGCAAGGAGGAGAAGGAGGAGGAAGAGGAGAAGGAGGAGGTTGGTTGATTTTTTGCAGATGTTTCATTACCCAACTATGTAACTTCATCAGTTCTAGAAGAGACTGGGATTTGTTCTCTATTTATATATAGCAGCTTGCCTGGCCATTTTTAGTTGGAGTGTTGTTTTCTTCTTGGTTGTTCCTTGTTTTTTTAATACTGTTGAACAGTTTGGCTGAGTTCCTGTTGTAAACCACCCAGTCCTTCCAGAGTTCGGCAGCAAATAAATACAATACATTAAATTAAATTAATTAAATTAATTCCTCGATTGGTTATTATTTATTGCCTGATTGTTGATCTAATATTAATCCTGGGGTCAATCTCTGCTTATATTGATGCTGAATTGCTGGTGAGGAAATGTTTGATCCTTTGGTTTCCTTTCTGGCTTTTTTATTGTCTCTGTTGAATGTATGTAGATGTTGTTTATCTCTGTGTGTCTGTTGATGGCTGATTTGATCTGTATCCTCCACGTGATAACTACATCAACCCTCTTAGATCAATGACGATTAAAGCAGAGGAGATGCTTGCTGTATTTGTAAAGAGACATGGACTTTGAAACAACAGAGGTCCGTTTGACTCTCTCCCTAAACCCTTCAATCTTTTTTCTACAGAATGCAAGGGGATAATAATTGGAAATGATCAATAGAGAGATGTTCTAATATTCCAAGGTAATTTATTGTACCACAGAATCAGTAAATGGATTTTGTCTCGCACGCGCCTGGTTTAGAATTGGATCCAGGGATGAGAAGTATGATGATTGCAGAAAATGCCAGCTTAGAGTCTATTTACTCCAGATGATAAAAATAAATCTCTCTCCATCACTCAAGGATAAGGCATTGATCGAGTAGCTAGAAGTCAAATGGCCAGTTGCAGGCCTAGGTTGCTAGCAATATGTCCAAAACCTTTAATATGCTGATCCATTATTTTATGTTCATGCAAGCAAAACCAATTTATCAAGTCCTGAGAGGCACAATAATTTTCTAAATGTTTGAAATCAAGTCGCCCCATCAGTTAGAAACCCAGATTGCTACTGGGATTCTGTAGCATGGTGGGAATATGGAGCTTTAAACCCAAGAAATTAAACTAACAATCAAATATTTTATTTTACACCACATTAGCAGATACACTGCTACCCAACTACACTGTGGGGAAGGAAATGATGCATTAGAGAACGGATTTGGAGGGGGGGAACTGGGACTTTGTTACTGTATTTATTCAATCCGCTGGTCAAGGCACCAGGTTAGAAACCAGGCGATGGTGAGTTCTAGTCCCACTTTAGAAAAGAAAGCCAGCTGGCTGACTTTGGGCCAATCACCAGGAGTTGTGAATTCTAGTCCCACCTTGGGAACGAAAGTCAACTGAATGGCTTTGGGCCAATCACCAGGAGTCTGTGAATTCTAGTCCTACTTTAGGAACAAAAGCCAGCTGGCTTACTTTTGGTCAGTCACCAGCAAACTGTGTCCCACCTTAGACAGGAAAGTTAGCTGAGTGACTTTGGGCCAATCACCAGCAGACTGTGAATTCTAGTCCCAACTTAGACAGGAAAGTTAGCTGAGTGACTTTGGACCAATCACCAGCAGACTGTGAATTCTAGTCCCACCTTACACAGGAAAGCTAGCTGAGTAACTTTGGACCAATCACTAGGAAGCTGTAAATTCCAGCCTCACTGATCACTAGTGATTTTTAAGAAGAGATTGCACAATTATTTCTCTGAAATGGTACAGGGCAGTGATGGTGAATCTATGGCAAAGGTGGCATCCGGAGTCATATTTAATATGTTTGTGAGTGACATAGGGGAAGGTCTGGTAGGGAAGGTTTGCCTATTTGCCGATGACTCTAAAGTGTGCAATAGGGTTGATATTCCTGGAGGGGTCTGTAATATGGTAAATGATTAAGCTTTACTATATAAATGGTCAAAGCAATGGAAACTGCAGTTTAATGTTTCCAAATGTAAAATAATGCACTTGGGGAAAAGGAATCCTCAATCTGAGTATTGCATTGGCAGTTCTGTGTTAACAAAAACTTCAGAAGAGAAGGATTTAGGGGTAGTAATTTCTGACAGTCTCAAAATGGGTGAGCAGTGTGGTCGGGCGGTAGGAAAAGCAAGTAGGATGCTTGGCTGCATAGCTAGAGGTATAACAAGCAGGAAGAGGGAGATTGTGATCCCCTTATATAGAGTGCTGGTGAGACCACATTTGGAGTACTGTGTTCAGTTCTGGAGACCTCACCTACAAAAAGATATTGACAAAATTGAACGGGTCCAAAGACGGGCTACAAGAATGGTGGAAGATCTTAAGTATAAAACGTATCAGGAAAGACTTCATGGACTCAATCTGTATAGTCTGGAGGACAGAAGGAAAAGGGGGGACATGATCGAAACATTTAAATATGTCAAAGGGTTAAATAAGGTTCAGGAGGGAAGTGTTTTTAATAGGAAAGTGAACACAAGAACAAGGGGACACAATGTGAAGTTAGTTGGGGGAAAGATCAAAGGCAACATCAGAAAATATTATTTTACTGAAAGAGTAGTAGATCCTTGGAACAAACTTCCAGCAGACGTGGTTGGTAAATCTACAGTAACTGAATTTAAACATGCCTGGGATAAACATATATCCATTGTAAGATAAAATACAGGAAATAGTATAAGGGCAGACTAGATGGACCATGAGGTCTTTTTCTGCCTTCAGTCTTCTATGTTTCTATGTTTCTATGCTGGCACGCAAGCTGTTGCCCTAGCTCAGCTCCAATGTGCATGTGTGTGCCAGCCAGCTGATTTTTGGCTCACATGGAGGCTCTGGGAGGGCATTTTTGGCTTCTAGAGAGCCTCCGGGAGGATGGGAGAGGGCATTTTTACCCTCCAAGGAAGCCTTTAAGCCTGGGGAGGGTGAAACACGAGCCTACTGGGCCCACCAGAAGTTGGGAAACAGGATGTTTCCTGCCTCCAGAGGGACTCTGGGGGCAGAGGAAACTGTTTTCACCCTCCACAGCCATTGAATTATGGGTGTGGGCACTCAGGCACTGGCGATAGTGCATGGCCATGCTCTTTTGGCCCCCAAGGAAAAAAAGGTTCGCCCTCACTGGTATAGGGTGTCTTGTTTGAGAAAGGAGTTTGTTAATTTGTTATTCTTTTGTGTGTGTTTTTAATAAGTGTTTTTAATAGGAAAGTGAACACAAGAACAAGGGGTCATAAACTGAGGTTAGTTGGGGGAAAGATCAGAAGCAAGGTGAGAAAATATTATTTGACTGAAAGAGTCGTAGATGCTTGGAACAAATTTTCCAGCAGATGTGGTTGGTAAATCCACAGTAACTGAATTTAAACATGCCTGGGATAAACATATATACATCCTAAGATAAAATACAGGAAATAGTATAAGGGAGACTAGATGGACCAGGAGGTTTTTTTCTGCCGTCAGACTTCTATGTTTCTAAAAAAAAGTGACTTACGACCGTTTTTCACACTTTGTTAAGCATCCCCACGATCAAAATTCAAAACATTCGGCAATTGGTTAAATAAGGTTCAGGAGGGAAGTGTTTTTAATTGGAAAGTGAACCCAAGAACAAGGGGGCACAAACTGAGGTTAGTTGGGGGAAAGATCAGAAGCAACGTGACAAAATATTATTTGACTGAAAGAGTGGTAGATGCTTGGAACAAACTTCCAGCAGATGTGGTTGGTAAATCCACAGGAACTGAATTTAAACATGCCTGGGATAAACATAGATCCATCCTAAGATAAAAATACAGGAAATAGTATAAGGGCAGACTAGATGGACCAGGAGGTCTTTTTCTGCTGTCATTCTTCTATGTTTCTATGTTTTAGTGGAACAGCTGGCCTCCCAGAATTGTGTAGGTTAGAGGTTTCCAAGAAAAGATTGGACAACCAACAAGAAGACGTCCAAGACATTCGAGCTCCATGAATATGAAAATGGATGATATAATTCCATATAAATGAAGCAAAATTCATTATTTTTAGTGCTTTTTCGCTTCTTGATGTCTGTGTGTGTATGGATGCTACCAGGTACAATTTCACTCGCATTTTCTGAGTTTGTTCCTTACGCAAATACAAATAGGGGTTGTATAATGACTTTGGGTTGAAATGCAGTGCAGGTGTTGAGCACAACAGGAGAGGACAATTATTTTACAATTGGATATGCCATGTTTCCACTAATACAAAGGAGGATAGCAAGGCAAATGAGGGCAAGAAAAGTCTCGAGGGAGGTAATTTTTGATTCTGTGCTAAATAGAAGAAGTCTAAAATGTAAATATACATATTTTTCTGCAAAACCATCCATGAGAGAATCGGTTATGTACCGGAAGAGGAGATATTCAACAAAATGTACAAATGTCAATTTAGTACAGGAGGAGGAGGAGGAGAGGAAGGAAAGAGAAGAGGAAGAGGAGGAAAAGGAAGAAGAGGAAGAAGAGGAAGAGGGAGAAGAGGAAGAAGAGCAGGGGAAAAAGAAGGAATTGGAATAGGTATACTATAGGTACGCTCTCCACATGGGGCTACCTCTGAAGAGTGTTCAGAAACTTCAGATCATGCAGAATGCGACCGCAAGAGAAATCATGGGCTTTCCTAGATATGCACATGTCTCATCAACACTCGGCGGCCTACATAGTTTCCGGTCACAATTCAAAGTGTTGCTAATGACCTACATGGCATCGGACCAGAATACCTACGGGACCGTCTTCTGCCGCACGAATCCCAGTGGCCGATTAGGTCCCACAGAGTTGGCCTTCTCCAGGTCCCGTCGATGAAACAATGTAGTCTGGTGGGACCCAGGGGAAGAGCCTTCTCTGTGGCAGTCCCAGCCCTCTGGAATCAACTCCCCCCTGGAGATTAAGACTGCCCCCGTCCTCCTCACCTTCCGCAAGACTTTGAAAACCCATCTATGTTGCCAGGCATGGGGTAACTAGATTAAAAGCATGGGCTAGTAAGATTTATGTATGGTTATGACTGGGTTGTATGGTTGTTTTTAATGATAAGGGCTTTTAGTCATAGTTTTAATTATTGGATTTGTCATATATTGTTTACTGTTGTTGTGAGCTGCCCCGAGTCTTCGGAGAGGGGCGGCATACAAATCTAATAGATTATTATCATTAATTATTATTATAGGTACAGATATAGGAAGAGGAGGAGAAGAAGAAGATGAAGGAGAAGGGGAAGGAGAGAAGGGGAGAAGGAGAAGGAGGGGAAGAGGAAGAAGAAGTTGAAGAACCTCAAACAATCAACATTTATAAAGTTCCAAACCTGGTGACATGACTTCCCCAAAGCCAACTCTAGTGTTGGGCGAACCAAACCTGCAAAGTTCGGGCCCGTGCCGAACTTTGCAGTGTTCGGCATGCCAAACCCAAACCCAAACCCAAACCCAAACCCAAACCCAAACCCAAACACAAACACAAACACAAACACAAACTTTACCCGAACTTTTTAAAAAAGTTTAAAATAGTGCTGCTGCTGTTCGGGTTTGGGTTCAGGGTAAAGTTCGGGTTCGGCGAACTCACATGAACTTTACGGCAAAGTTCGGGTGAGTTCGCCGAACCTGAACTTCATGAAGTTCGTCCAACACTAGCCAACTCCATGCTGAACTTCTAGATGAGGAATGTTGTGCTGCATTGGCTTCTGTGCTGACAGATGCCATACAGATGAGCCTTGACTTACAACCACCCGTCTAACGGCTGTTCAAAGTGAGAACAGCACCCAAAATCACCCGGAACTCCATGTTCCCCCTGCCGGTCCAGGTAGGAAAACAACACGGGTCTATTCCCTGGAGGAGAAATGTCAACGCGCAGTGGGAAAAAAGTTCCACCCAGCCTGCGGAAGTGAGCTGCTCACCTCTACCGTCCTGGAGGTGAGTAAAAGGAAATAAAACTTTTCAGAATGGCATCTGCTTAATTATCCTGTGCTGTCAATTAAAAAGACATTAAAAAGTGCTTTGTCTTGGTAGGCAAATTATTCTTACAGATAGATGGCATCTGTTTCTATTGGTCCTTTTATGCGTTATTTTTTTGTTGTTGTTCCAGAGGCTGGTTTCTCCCCACCACAAGCACACACACACATCCCGATAATTGCATTTTGACAATGTTACCTTTCTTCTTGTTCTTTATCTCCTCCCTTCCCCCTCCTCCTTCTCCTCTTTCTCTTCCTCCTCCTCTTCCCCACTCCTCCTTCTAATAATCCTCCCTCCTCCTCCTCCTATGCTATACACACTCTTTCTTCTCCTCCTCTTCTTTCTCTTTCTCCTCCTCCTCCTTCTCTTGATCCTCTTCTTCTTCTTCCTCTTCCTCCTCCCCTATCTCCCTCTTTCTCTTCCTCCTCCCCTTCCTCCTTCTCATAATCCTCCTCTTCCTCCTCCTCTGTCTCTGCTACCCATTCTCTCTCTTCTTCCTCTTCCCCCTCCTCTTTCTCTTTCTCCTCCTCCTCCTTTTCTTCCTCCCCTACCTCCCTCTTTCTCTTTCTCTTCCTCTTCCTCCTTTTCATAATCCATCTCTTCCTCCTCCACCATCTCTGCTACCCCTCTTCCTCCTCCTCCTCATAATCCTCCTCCTCTTCTGCTTCCTCCTCCTCCCTTACCTCCCTCTTCCTCCTCCTCCTCCTTCTCACAATCCTCTTCTTCTTCTTCCTCTTCCTCCTCCCCTATCTCCCTCTTTTTCTTCCTCCTCCCCTTCCTCCTTCTCATAATCCTCCTCTTCCTCCTCCTCCTCATAATCCTCCTCCTCTTCTGCTTCCTCCTCCTCCCTTACCTCCCTCTTCCTCCTCCTCCTCCTTCTCACAATCCTCTTCTTCCTCCTTCTCCATCTCTGCTTCCCACTTTCTCTCTTCTTCCTCCTCCTCTTCCTCCTCCCCTACCTCCCTCTTTCTCTTCCTCCTCCTCTTCCTCCTTCTCATAATCCTCCTCTTCCTCCTCCTCTGCCTCTGCTATCCACTCTCTCTCTTCTTCTTCCTCCTCCTCTTCTTTCTCTTTCTTCTCTTCCTCCTCCCCTCCCTCCCTCTTCCTCTTCCTCCATCTCATAATCCTCCTCCTCCACTGCCTCTGCTATCCCCTCTTCCTCCTCCTTCTCATAATCCTCCTCTTCCTCCTCCTTGTCTGCCTCTGCTACCCCCTCTTTCTCTTCTTCTTCTTCCTCCTCCTCCTCTTTCTCTTCCTCCTCCTCATAATCCTCCTCCTCTTCTTCTTGCTCCTCCTCCTCTTCTGTGTCTGGTACCCACTCCTCCTCCTCCTCCTCCATCTCTTCCTCTGCCTCTGCTTCCCCTACTCCACTCTTCCTCCTGCTCCCCTTCCTCCTCTTCCTCCCGCTCCTCTCCTCCGTCCCATTGCAGAATTCCTGAAGTGTAACCTCAATTTCTACAGTCAAAGAAGAGAGAAGCAGAAGAAGAACATCTCCATTAATTATTTGTAGTACAGGTGGGTAGCAAAGTGAACTTGAGCATTTTAATAGTGTTTGGTGTTCGCTGGGAGGGCGGAAGCTTTAGTGAACAGCAGGCAGGAGAAGGGAACCTCTATTATTCAACGGGGTTTTCCCCCCCCCTTATTCAGTAGTTTTTGCACCATCGGGTCCTTGATGTTAGCTGAGTTTGGTGGTTTTCTTGCAAACTTTTCATTACCCATCTAGAGAACTTCATCAGAGAGGGGTTTGCTCTCTTTTTATGTATCAGTGACTTGCCCTGGTTAGAAGACGTGATGAAAACTGCTTAATTTTTACAACATATGGACAGAATTCTATTCTATTCTATTCTATTCTATTCTATTCTATTCTACTCTACTCTACTCTACTCTCTACTCTACACTTTACTCTACTCTACTCTACTCTACTCTATTCTATTCTACTTATGCAGAATGAACATGCAAAATAATGTTTTCTATTCTATTCTTTTCTACTCTACTTCCATATTTTATTATTTTATTCTATTCTATTCTATTCTACTTATGCAGAATGAACATGCAAAATAATGTTTTCTATTCTTTTCTACTCTACTCTATTCTTCCATATTTTATTATTCTATTCCATATTTTCTATTCTATTCCATATTTACCATTCTATTCTATTCATATGCAGAATGAACATGTGACATAAAGTTTATGCAAATCAGATTTTACCTCCCAACCTTTGGTGATCCACCTTGAATTTAGGAATAGGACATTTCATGATTTTTTTTAAAAAAATATGTTGTCTTTTACTTTGGCGCTAAAATTTATCTCTTGTCCCCAACAAGGAAGGCACTGATTTAAGAAGAATGGAACTTGTGCCTTCACAACTCACCTATTTGTCTGAAATGGTCTAGTTCAACTACCCGGCTTGAGCAGAGGGTTGGACTAGAAGACCTCCAAAGTCCCTTTCAATCCTATTTATTCTGTTACAGAAGTGTTATCCTTCACCGCATATGCTTAATAACTACCGTGCTTAATAACTACCATCCAGTCTCCAACCTTCCCTTTATGGGGAAGGTTGTCGAGAAGGTGGTGGCGCTCCAACTCCAGCGGTCCTTGGAAGAAGCCGATTATCTAGGTACCCAGCAGTCTGGATTCAGGCCCGGCTACAGCACGGAAACTGCTTTGGTCACGTTGATGGATGATCTCTGGCGGGCCCGGGACAGGGGCTTGTCCAAAGTCCTGGTGCTTCTTGACCTCTCAGCGGCTTTTGATACCATCGACCATGGTATCCTTCTGCGCTGACTGGAGGGGTTGGGAGTGGGAGGCACTGTTCTCCAGTGGTTCTCCTCCTACCTCTCCAGTCGATCACAGTCAGTGTTAGTGGGGGGCCAGAGGTCGACCTCGAGGTTACTTTCTTGTGGGGTGCCTCAGGGATCGGTCCTCTCCCCCATGCTATTTAATATATACATGAAACCGCTGGGTGAGATCATCCAGGGGCATGGGGTGAGGTATCATCAGTATGCGGATGATACCCAGTTATACATCTCCACCCCATGTCCAGTCAACGAAGCAGTGGAAGTGATGTGCCGATGCCTGGAGGCTGTTGGGGTCTGGATGGGTGTAAACAGACTCAAGCTCAACCCGGATAAGACGAAGTGACTGTGGGTTCTGCCTCCCAAGGACAATGCCATCTGTCCGTCCATAACCCTGGGGGGGAATTGCTGACCCCCTCAGAGAGGGTCCGCAACCTGGGCATCCTCCTCGATCCACAGCTCACATTAGAGAAACATCTTTCAGCTGTGGCGAGGGGGGCATTTGCCCAGGTTCGCCTGGTGCACCAGTTGCAGCCCTATCTGGACCAGGACTCACTGCTCACAGTCACTCATGCCCTCATCACCTCGAGGTTCAACTATTGTAATGCTCTCTACATGGGGCTAACTTTGAAAAGTGTTCGGAAACTTCAGATCGTGCAGAATGCAGCTGCGAGAGCAATCATGGGCTTCCCAAGGTATGCCCATGTTACACCAACACTCCGCAGTCTGCATTGGTTGCCGATCAGTTTCCGGTCACAATTCAAAGTGTTGGTTATGACCTATAAAGCCCTTCATGGCATCGGACCAGAATATCTCCAGGACCACCTTCTGCCCCACGAATCCCAGCGACTGGTTAGGTCCCACAGAGTTGGCCTTCTCCGGGTCCCGTCGACTAAACAATGTCATTTGGCGGGACCCAGGAGAAGAGTCTTCTCTGTGGCGGCCCCGACCCTCTGGAACCAGTTCCCCCCAGATATCAGAGTTGCCCCCACCCTCCTTGCCTTTCGCAAGCTCCTTAAAACCCACCTCTGTCGTCAGGCATGGGGGAATTGAAAAATTTTTCTCCCTTCCCCCCTAGGCTTATAGAATTTATACATGGTATGTTTGTTGGTATGATTGGTCTCTTAAATTGGGGATTTTTAGATTACTTTTTAATATTAGATTTGTTACATTGTTTTTTATTGTTGTTAGCCGCCCCGAGTCTTCAGAGAGGGGCGACATACAAATCTAAATAAACTAAACTAAACTAAACTTTGCTTTTCAAAACGCCATTGCAGCAAATTCTGCAAACAATACGCTGTTTCTGTTCACATCTATTCCGCCCTGCCCAAATTTTATCTTTTGTAGGTGATCTGTAATGTTCAGAGAGTTAAAGGCAAACGGCAGTGAATTGATTTTATGAGCCATGCCTAAAGCAGAAAGCAGCACATCCTTTCTTGACCTGAGACCTTTATGAAGTTTGTTTATTCATTGCTTCTTCCAAACCGCACACACAGAAGTCTAAACTAATCATTCATTTAATTAATCAGGGGCTAGTGATACACAGAACCACCTCCGTGCCTGGTTCATTTCAGTCTCACTTGGATTCCTGAGCATGTTTTTAATTTAACTTGCATCTTTCCAGAAAACATTTTGATTGTCATTCTTCCTTAACCTGCCAAGGAGAGGAGGGGGGTCAGATGGTTTTCCAAGGCACCGGAAAGCCAGACAAGGAATAATGGATGGAAGCTGACCAAGGAGAGATTCAACCTGGAAAGAAGGAGGAACTTTATGATGGTGAGAGTGATGAACCGGTGGAGTGAGTTCCACTTACCTTCCTTCCTTCTTTCCTTCCTTCCTTCCTTCCTTCCTTCCTTTCTTTCTTTCCTTCCTTCCTTCCTTCCTTCTATCCTTCCTTCCTTCTTTCCCTCCTTCCTTCCTTCATTATTTTCTTCCTTCCTTAATTCCTTCCTTAATTCCTTCCTTCCTTCCTTCTTCCTTCCTTCCTTCCTTTCCTTCTATCCTTCTTTCCTTCTTTCCCTCCTTCCTTCCTTCATTATTTCCTTCCTTCCTTAATTCCTTCCTTCCTTCTTCCTTCCTTCCTTCCTTTCTTTCTTTCCTTCCTTCCTTCCTTCTTTCCTTCCTTCCTTCCTTCTATCCTTCTATCCTTCTTTCCTTCTTTCCCTCCTTCCTTCCTTCATTATTTTCTTCTTTCCTTCCTTCCATCCATCCATCTTTCTTTCTTTCTTCCTTGCTTCCTTCCTTCCTTTCCTTGCTTCCTTCCTTCTTCCTTCCTTCCTTCCTTTCTTTCTTCAATTTGACTTATAGGCCACCCCTCTTTGAGGGGTATTTCGACAGACCTTCAGTTAAATAATGTGCCTAATCAATCAGAAGAAATGAGCTTTCATTAAGTCCTGTGATTAGGAATGGGTAAATAGTAAGCAATCAATAATTTGTTTCCTGTCCAACTGCCAAATAGGTCTGTTACAAGATCTGCTCTTTTTAACCAGTCCTTGAAGTTAATAGAATAACAGAATTGGAAGGGACCTTGGAGGTCTTCTAGTTCAATCTCCTGCTCAAGTAGAAGATACTATGTCATTTTAGACAAATGCATGCCCACTGTCGTCTTGAAAAGAAGTTAAGAACTGGAGATAAGCAGTTCCATTGATTAAGTGTTCAAGATTTTTTTGCTTCTTCTCAAGAACCATTTTCCACTTACAAACCCAAGCCTCCGAAACTGTAACTGGAAAAGGCAGGGAGAAGCCTCCGTGGGGGATCTCTAGGAATCTCCTGGTAGGAAACAGGGCCAGAAAAGGCAGGGAGTAGCCTCCGTGGGGCCTCTCTAGGAATCTCCTGGTAGGAAACATGGCTTCCACCCTCCCTGTGGTTTCACACACATTATATGCTATTACATTGATTCCCATGGGAAAAATTGCTTCTTCTTACAAACTTTTCTACTTAAGAACCTGGTCACAGAGCGAATTAAGTTCGTAAGTAGAGGTACCACTGTATGTTAATATAAGGCAAGTGGCAGTTGGCAGAGAGTTCTTTTCAGGTGGGGAGAGGGAGTAGAATGTCTAACTCCTTAGCATCAGAGTGTGTTAATATAATACTGTAGAACAAATACTAATGATATGATGGTCATTTTAAAAAATCCTTTCTTAGCAAGCATCTTGAAGCTAAGAGGAAAATGCATGCCAAGTTTCACGTTTGTAGGCTTTACAGTTCTGGAGATTTTGTGATGAGTGAACGGTATTTGGCTTTATATAAATACACACGGAATTGAAGTTTTACCTGCTAGAAATGTTTCTCTGTAGTTTTTTCTCGTGGGACTCCAGAAGCCTATCTGGACTGTTATCATGCTAATAGGAGAGAAATACTGAAACTTGTGTTTCTGTATTTTTGCCAACATTTATGCAATTTACTGAGCTGAGGAGATATGACCAACTTTAGGTAATAAATGGCTGGGGGCATTCCGATACGATCCGTCAGCGAGACGTATTCCCTCGTGCTCAGCAGGCTATTAGATTTTGCAAGGAAATTGTTCCCCCATTATAGGCTAGAGAGGCAGGCGGCAGGAAGAAAATAAAAATGTATATTATCTGCAGGAGTGGGGGAAGGGGAAGGAAATGTTAATGGCTTTACACTGCTTTTAACGTCCATTTTACTGTCAGAAAAAATACACCTGGTTTTGTATTAACTATGGACAAAACAAATCGTTCAAAACAAGAAGTTACAATTCTATAACTACAATCTTCTTCCTTACCTCCCCCTAGATCCATCCATCCATTCCTCCCTCCCTTCCTCCTTCCTTCTTTCCTCCCTCTCTCCCTCCTGCACCTTTTGCTCCCTCCTTCATCCTTCCCTCACCATCCTCTTTTCATCCTTCCCTTCCTATCACATAGGTTGACAATAGTAAGGCTTTAGTCCGGCAAGATTCTGTCTATTGTTTGTCAGCAGATAAACAACTGGCCGAATTGTTCGACATCAGTCTTGGGTTTATCTTAACAAATACAGTGGAACATCTACTTACGAACTTAATTTGTTCCCTGACCAGGTTCTTAAGTAGAAATGTTTGTAAGAAGAAGCAATTTTTCCCATAGGAATCAAAGTAAAAGCAAATAATGTGTGAGATTGGGGAGACCACAAGGATGGTGGAGGCCCTGTTTCCTCCCAGGAGATTCTTAGAGAGGCCCCACTGAGGCTTCTCCCCACCTTTTCCAGCCTTGTTTCATCCCAGGAAATTCCTAGGGAGGCCCAATGGAGGCTTCTCCATGCCTTTTCCGGCCCTGTTTTCTCACAGGAGATTCCTAGAAAGGCCCCATAGAGGTTTCTCCCTGCCTTTTCCAGTTACTGTTTCGGAGGCACAGGTTTGTAAGTTGAAAATGGTTCTTGAGAAGAGGCAAAAAAATCTTGAACACCCGGTTCTTATCTAGAAAAGTTCACTAGTAGAGACATTATTGGTAGAGGTACCACTGTACTTATATTCAATGAACCAGTTGTCTGTGTAGATTCTCAATCATTCAGATCCTGGTGGCCCCAAAGGTATTTTTCCAAAAGGCAACTGGACTTTCTTAGTTGAAGAACTTTGGAGGAGACGTGGAACATTTTCAAGGGAAAAACAAGGAGATTTAACACTGGCGACGAAGTTATTCCTACCCACCATGAGTTTTTTTTTCTTACCTCTCTCCTCGCTGCTGGCCCCCTCACATCAGATAATTGCAGCCATTTTGGCTCTAACTGTGAGAGATGGTACTTACCTAAGGGGTCAGCTGGTGTCATGGACTGGGGGGGGGTTTAAAAGCAAGAGACAGCACAACCTGGAGTTGGATAGAAGACTCCCTAGAACAGTGATGGTGAACCTTTTTTTCCTTGGCTGCTGATAAAGCTTGGGCGTATGCTACTGCACATGTGCAAGTGCCCACACCCATAATTCAATGTGTTGGGAGGGCAAAAACAGCTTCCCGGAGGCCCTCTGGAGGCCAGAAATGGCCTGTTTTCCAACATGTTTCTCATGATTTGCCCTCCCCAGGTTCCAAAAGCTTCCCTGGAGCCAAGGGAAGGTAAAAACGCCCTCCTTTATTGTTGTGGTTAGCTCTGGCCCAGCTCCTGCCCCAAGGACTGTGGATGTGGGGGAGACATCCACATGCTGCAGGCCAGTTTTGCCCCCGGTGGAATCTGCTGATGAAGGCTCCTCTGACCAAGAAGACATGAGTGACAGGGAGGAGGAGAGTGGGGCAGACAGCTCAGAAGGAGATCAATTATCTAGCTCCTCCTTGGATTCAGAACAAGAGTTAATGATACAGCCACGCATGCAGAGAGCGATGCATAGGCAACAACAACTGAGAGAGTATTATCAAAGAAAATGAGGCCACCTGTGGTTGGGTGGAGCTGTGGTCATTAGGGAGGCTGCTATAAATAGCAGCCTGTGGGTTTGGCCATTGTGGAGGATTATCTGATCGTTGTGTTTCGTGACTGCTTTACTGACTTTGACCTTTTGTGTGCTGATTTTTCCCCGTTTTGAAACTAAACCAGAGCAAAGTGTGTTTCACTTTGTGAAAGAAGAAGGACTGTGAATTACCTCACAGCTGCAAGCTAAGTATCATAGAACTGATAAGGGACTTGTACAAATTACCAGTTTGTTTGGAGACGAGTGCTCTTGGCTATACAAAAAGAGTGCTTCGTTTATTTGCATTTTTTGGTATAATGAACATTGTTTTGAATTTTCAAACGTGTGTGTGTCTGAAATTGTATCTGTGCATTTTTGGGAGGATTCTACCAGAAAGCTCAACAGAAGACTTATTCCCCCTGGAAGCTCCCTGGAAGCCAAAAACGCTCTCCCAGAGTCTCTGTGTGAACCAAAAATCAGCTGGCCAGCACACACATGTATATTGGAGCTGAGCTAGGGTAACAGCTTGCATGCCAGCAGATATGGCTCCGTGTGCCACCTGTGGCACCCATGCCATAGGTTTGCCATCACTGTGATAGGCTCTCACATGTTATACTGCACTTCCAGAAATGAATGAGCCAAAATGCAAACTTGATAGAATTTCTATAGCATCTTCTTCTAGCTGAGTAACGTAGAAGGTGGAGGTTTAAGTTCTTCCTCATTTTTTTTGGGCCTGGGAACTAAATCAATCTCACAGGAGATAAGCAAAAGGAAGCTTTTTAGTATTAAAAGAAAGAAAGATAAGATAGAAATCCCTTTTTAAGCATTAGCACGCAGATATTCAGTTTGGAAGAAGATAATTACAAAGCTGCTTAGATCATTATAATATAACAGCTTGCAGATCAGTTTTTTAAAAATAAAATTGCAAAAAGAAATCCCAGTGTTCGGTTAAAGATGAAAAGCCAAAAATCTCCAAATCTCCAAAGACACCAGGGAAAAATTCAATTTATTACAGATGACAAGATTCTAATGGATATGTATATACGAAATATGAGCAAAGGCTCCAAATTAAACACCTAATTCCACAACTTGGACAGCGAGATAAAGAAAATGAGATTTAAGATGGCATAAAAACAATAATTTAAAAATCTAATAGAAATTCCTGGCTGTTACGTATGGACATGCATTGGATTTGCATACTACCCGCTGATTGGCTGATCAAGCGGCGGGAACTTTAAACGATTGTCATTGGCCAGCAGCCTTCAGGGAAACCCTTAAAAGCAGCTTCCCTGGAGCTTTCCGGCAGTTCTGCTACCACTACAGCTACCACTTCAACCGCAATAACACAAGAGCACTCAACAGATACAAACTTAATACGAACCGCTCCAAACTTGACTGTAAAAAATATGATTTCAACAATCGAGTTATCAAAGCGTGGAACTCATTGCTGGACTCAATGGTGTCAACCCCTAACCCCCAACATTTCTCCCTTAGACTCTCCATGATTGACCTCTCCAGGTTCCTAAGAGGCCAGTAAGGGGCGTACATAAGTGCACTGGTGTGCCTTTCGTCCCCTGTCCAATTGTCTTTCCTTTCTCTCCCTTATCATATATATTTTCTTTCTTCATATATCATCTCCTCTAAGTTCACTTTACCCTTATATATATTACTACATGTCTATTTTTCTTCCTATGTATTTGTGTATTGGACAAATGAATAAATAAAATAAAATAAACATCTTGGAGAAAAATAAAGTGCTGAATTGTTATTGCAGCTCACGTCTTCACATGCTTGAATATAACATTGGGAACAAAAGGTGCTGTAAGAAAAACTACAGGACAAAGACACCTTGTGGCATCCACAGCCATCTTTGCACTAAACCTCAACTTGCCCAGCCAACCTTGAAGGAAGACCCCCTCATATATCTCCAGCTCCAGCATTCTTTGACCATAACGGGTCAAAGAGGAATGGTGAACAGATTACACCTGTTCTTGGAGGCAAATAATTTTCAACATTTGCTGGAACAACAGGAAGGACCACGATAGCAATGTTTCATTTTTTCAGGAGCTTAAACAGAGGGGGGGGTGTCAAGCTATTTTCCAAAGCACCATCTCCAGGGCTGCCTTCTGCCGCACGAATCCCAGTGACCAGTTAGGTCTCACAGAGTTGGCCTTCTCCGGGTCCCGTCGACTAAACAATGTCGTCTGGCAGGACCCAGGGGAAGAGCCTTCTCTGTGGCAGCCCTGACCCTCTGGAACTAGCTCCCCCCGGAGATTAGGTTTGCCCCCACCCTCATTGCCTTTCGTAAACTTCTTAAAACCCACCTCTGCCATCAGGCATGAGGGAATTGAGACATCTCCCCCAGGCCTATATAGTTTATGCATGGTATGTTTGTGTGTATGTCTTGCTTTTTAAATAAGGGTTTTTTAGATATTTTTAGATATTAGATTTGTTGTACATTGTTTTTATTATTGTTGTGAGCTGCCCTGAGTCTACAGAGAGGGGCAGCATACAAATCGAATCGAATCGAATCAAATCAAATCAAATCAAATCAAATCAAATCAAATCAAATCAAATCAAATCAAATCAAATCAAATCAAATCAAATCAAATCAAATCAAATCAAATCAAATCAAATCAAATCAAATCAAATCAAATCAAATCAAATCAAATCAAATCAAATCAAATCAAATCAAATCAAATCAAATCAAATCAAATCAAATCAAATCAAATCAAATCAAATCAAATCAAATCAAATCAAATCAAATCCAAATAAACAAACCTGTAAATAAGGAGAAATTTCCTGACAATGAGAGCAACCAACCCATGGCACAGAAGTTCAATTCAGAAGTTGTAGAAACAGTTTGGGCAGTGATGGCAAACCTTTTTTTTTTGGTTCTGGTGCCAAAAGGGTGTCTGTGTGCATGTGCTAGCATGTGCTCACATGCCCACACCCATTCTCACCCACATGAATGTGCCCCCCTCACGCTTCCCCTGTTCATGCGCATAATCCCCCCTGTCCCCATTGAAACCTGGGATGGTAAAAAAAAATGGACAAATGGGCAAACCGGAAGTTCAGAAAAATGGACTTCCTGTTTGCCCAGTGGGCTGTTTTTCACACTTCGGAGCCTTCAGGGAAGCTTCCTGTAGCCCCAGAGTGCAAAAAACAGCACAACGGGCAAACAGGAAGTCCATTTTTCTGACCTTCCAGTTTACCCGTTGGGCTATTTTTTGTACTCCCGAGCTTCAGGGAAGCTTCCCTGAAGCCTCTGAAAGACAAAACAGCCTTCCTCAAAGTTTTAAATCAGCTGGCAAGTGTGCACATAAATGCTGGAGCTGACATAGGGCAACACCTTCTGTGCCCTCCAATATGGCTCTGTGTGCCCTTCATGGCATCAGACCAGAATATCTCCGGAACCGCCTTCTGCTGCACGAATCCCAGTGACCGGTTAGGTCCCACAGAGTTGGCCTTCTCCGGGTCCCGTCGACTAAACAATGTTGTTTGGCGGGAACCAGGAGAAGAGCCTTCTCTGTGGTGGCCCCGACCCTCTGGAACCAGCTCCCCCCAGATATCAGAACTACCCCCACCCTCCTTGCCTTTTGCAAGCTCCTTAAAACCCACCTCTGTCGTCAGGCATGGGGGAACTGAAATTTTCCCTTCCCCCTAGGCTTATAGAATTTATACATGCTATGCTTGTATGTATGAGTGGTTTCTTAAATTGGGGTTTTTTAGATTATTTTTAATATTAGATTTGTTTACCTTGTCTTTTTTATTGTTGTCGGCCGCCCCGAGTCTTTGGAGAGGGGCGGCATACAAATCTAATAAATAAATAAATAAGTAAGTGAGTGAGTGAGTGAGTGAGTGAGTGAGTGAGTGAATGAATGAATGAATGAATGAATGTGCCACAGGTTTGCCATTTCAGGTTTAGGGTCTCCTGCTTGGATGGAGGGAGTTGAACTACATGACCTACCAGATCCAATTCTATCTAATCCAATTTCCAACACTATAATCTGATCTGACCTGATCCGATCTGATCTGATCCAATCTGATTGGATCTGATATAATCGGATCTGATATAATCGGATCTGATCTGATCCAATCTGATTGGATCTGATATAATCGGATTTGATATGATCGGATCTGATATGATCGGATCTGATATGATCGGATGGGATCGGATCTTATCCGATCTGATCCGATCTGATCGAATCTTCAGAAACAATTCAAGGGAAGATTCCTTCACACAACTCATTCCTCAGTTGTGCAGTTTGTACCCTTAGAGATGGGAACGCTCCCATTTTTGATGGAACAGATGAATTTCGCTGTGGTTCGGATTATTAACGACTGTTTATTCATTTCAAGATCAACGGCGGAAAGCCTTAAATACCAACTGCTGTGGAATTACAGTGAAGGATGACGATCATTAACCTGTTTATCTTTTGTGAACATCCTGGCTGTAGGTGCTCCAGGAGGAGGGTGCCCCCACCCCTCATGTTCTAATTCCCCGACAGTTCCAAAATATTCATGAAAAAAGGAAGCAGTTTTACTAATCATTTTCTAACTGTCTCTGCATCTCTTTTCCATAGTAGTAGCAGAGAGACTTACACCGTGGAGTTCACAAGTGATGATGATGATGATGATGATGATGATGATGATGATGATGATGTCAATACAACACAGCAAACGAGATCACTATGCTGGATTTTGTATTTCATCTCCAGTCGGGCGCTTCCCAAGCACCTAGGACTGCATGATGTAGCGGCGAATTATGTTTGCCGATCCCAGTAAAGCAGCCTTTTGCAATTGACAGATGGAGATTTTGTCAATTCCGATGGTTTTCAAATGTCCGCTGAGATCCTTTGGCACTGCGCCCAGTGTGCCAAGGACCATCGGGACCACTTTCACTGGCTTATGCCAGAGTCATTGCAGCTCGATTTTTAGATCTTCGTATTTCACTAATTTCTCTAGCTGCTTCTCCTCAATTCTGCTGTCTCCTGGGATTGCGATGTCCATGATCCATACTTTCTTTTTCTCCACGATCACAATGCCTGGTGTGTTATGCTTCAGAATTCGGTCAGTCTGAAGTCGGAAGTCCCACAGTAGTTTTGCTTGCTCATTTTCAACCACTTTTTCAGGCTTATGATCCCACCAGTTCTTTGCCACTGGTAAATGGTAGTTCTGGCACAAGTTCCAGTGGATCATCTGTGCCACAGCATCATGTCTATGCTTGTAGTCAGTCTGTGCGATCTTTTTGCAGCAGCTGAGTATGTGATCAATTGTTTCATCTGTTGTTGTTGTTGTTGTTGTTGTTGTTGTTATTATTATTATTATTATTATTATTATTATTATTATTATTATTATTATTTAGATTTGTATGCCGCCCCTCTCCGGCTAATGTAATTGATGTCCCAATTCATATGCTTTGCATGTGGCTTCCAGAGACTCATGTGGCACCAGGTGGAGGTAGCAACTTACCATTTCTATCAGTGCTGATGTATGCACAGCTGTGGGTGCACACTCCTGGTGCATGTGCACACATGTTGGAGCAAAATTTGGCTTCTAACAAATGTTGTGATAAGATGCACAGGCATGTGAGATTGCATGCGCAGAAGAAAGAATTGACAAAAATTGCTGAAATATCGTGCACGCTTGCATCCCTCTCTTTTTTCTTTCTTTCTTTCTTTCTTTCTTTCTTTCTTTCTTTCTTTCTTTCTTTCTTTGAGAAAATATTATTTTACTGAAAGTGTAGTAGATGCTTGGAACAAACTTCCAGCAGACGTGGTTGGTAAATCCACAGTAACTGAATTTAAACATGCCTGGAATAAACATAGATCCATCCTAAGATAAAATACAGGAAAAAGTATAAGGGCAGACTAGATTGACCATGAGGTCTTTTTCTGCCATCAATCTTCTTTCTTTCTTTCTTTCTTTCTTTCTTTCTTTCTTTCTTTCTTTTTCTTTTATCTATCTGTCTGTCTGTCTGTCTGTCTATCTATCTATCTATCTATCTATCTATCTATCTATCTATCTATCTATCTATCTATCTATCTACCTATCACTATATCTCTCTCATCTCTATCTCCCATGTACCATCTCTCTCTTTCTCTCTCCTCCCTTCTCTATCATCTCAATAACCATAAATACTGTAGAAAAAAACCCACCTTTATGCAATCTCAGTTTAAATAGCTTCCAATATGAGTTTTAAGCCAAAATTCATGCAAGTCCCTTGAAGGTTCAACAGCACAGCAAGGTGTTAATTAGATCCATCCATTTAGACAACTTTATTTTATCACCAAATATAAGTTAAAAATCAATTAGCTTAGCATTAAGCACCAGCACACTAAAAGGCAGGAATACTTTCTAAAATGTTATATTCATTACAAGGAAAACCAAAACGTCCAGTTAACTTGCTTTCCCAGAAAGAGGAGAGAAAACCCAATTACACAGCACTTTTAACAGCCTTTTAACAGCTGTAAAATTGATTTCCTACAGTCAAGCCACAGCAATGAAAGCGGGGGAGGGGAAATAATATGGTTAAAAAAAAAAAACAAGGTGGGGAGGAGAAGTAGAAATAACCAGAAATGAAGAGCCTGGTGCAAAGAGGGACAGATTTTGATAGTCTTGTGGAATGAAAATTTGAAAGTAAGGTTGAGGTAAGATGGGGTATCTCCTCATTTTAGAGCACAGTGAATAGAATAACGGGATTATTGGGTTAGAAGGGAACATGGAGGACTTCTAGCCCAACCTCTTGCTTGAGCAGCAGATCCTATAGAAATGTTTCTCAATCTTGACCCCTCGCAAATGTATGGACTTCAACTTCAATAATAACAATAACAACAACAACAATAGTAACAACCTTCTTCTTCTTCTTCTTCTTCTTCCTCTTCCTCTTCTTCTTCTTCTTCTTCTTCTTCTTCCTCTTCTTCCTCCTCCTCCTCTTCCTCCTTCTCCTAGTACCCACTACTTTTGAAGTTGTTCCACTGGTTGATCCTTTTCACTATCAGGAAATGTCTCCTTAGTTCTAGGTTCAATTAATCATGGAACAGCTTGCCTTCAGAAGTTGTGAATGCTCCAACACTGAAAGTTTTTAAGAAGATATCTTCCAAAGTCCCTTCCAACTCTTATTCTGAGGTCCTGACAGAAGAACCTCAATGGCTTCATCATCTAAGAGACAGGTTTGGAAAAAGCAACAACTCAATAGCACTTTTTTCTTGTGGTTATTGATAAAAATAGGGTTGCCTACATCCGATGATCGATATGGCACAACAAGATGAAGATCTAAGTTGCTTTTCTCCTTAGTTAGTTTCCATTTAGGGAGAACACTTTACAACTCCATGGATCATGATGTAGTATAACACAAGAGCACGCAACAGATTCAAACTTAATACGAACCACTCCAAACTTGACTGTAAAAAATATGATTTCAACAATCGAGTTATCGAAGCATGGAACTCATTACCGGACTCAATTGTGTCAACCCCTAGCCCCCAACATTTCTCCCTTAGACTCTCCACAATTGACCTCTCCAGGTTCCTAAGAGGCCAGTAAGGGGCGTACATAAGTGCACTGGTGTGCCTTTCGTCCCCTGTCCAATTGTCTTTCCTTTCTTTCACCTATTTTATATATTCTCTTCCTCTCCTCTAAGTCCACTTTCACCCTCTTTTATATTATCACATGTCTATTTTTCTTCCTATGTATTTGTGTATTGGACAAATGAATAAATAAAAAAATAAAGTACTAACCGTATTACAAGTCCTTCCCTTTCTTTCCAACTCAGTCGAAAGTTGACAAGAAATTACATCAAGGATTTTTTTTTTTTGGACTCTATTCAGCAGCCCTAAGGTGCTTGTCTCCTGTGATGAGTCTGGAGGGACATAAAGAGAACTTTAAAAATTGCTGTCCAGATTTCAGGCTATTTTTAATTTTGGCAACAACCCTGGCCAGGTGTTCTGTAGTCCATTTGACGAGTAGCATTTAATTTGATTTTACAGTTGTGATTCAAGCACGGTTGAAGATTTACCTAAACTGAGGTGATGGGCAGCGTTGACATTGCCAGGAATAAAAACAATATTTTTTTTTCTTTCATTAGAGGAGAAAGAGGTATAATGAAACATGTGGGTGACCTTGAGTTGAAAGGGATCTTGGAGGTCTTCTAGTCCAGTCTCATGCATAAGCAGCAGACCTTAAGCCATTCCAGACAAAGGGCTGTCCAGTCTCATTGTAAGGGTTTTAAGTACAAAAAGATATTGACAAAATTGAAGGGGTCCAAAGACGGACTACAAGAATGGTGGAAGGCCTTAAGCATAAAACGTATCAGGAAAGACTTCATGAACTCAACCTGTATAGTCTGGAGGACAGAAGGAAAAGGGGGGACATGATCGAAACATTTAAATATGTTAAAGGGTTAAATAAGGTCCAAGAGGGAAGTGTTTTTAATAGGAAAGTGAACACAAGAACAAGGGGACACAATCTGAAGTTAGTTGGGGGAAAGATCAAAGGCAACATGAGAAAATATTATTTTACTGAAAGAGTAGTAGATCCTTGGAACAAACTTCCAGTAGACGTGGTTGGTAAATCCACAGTAACTGAATTTAAACATGCCTGGGATAAACATATATCCATTGTAAGATAAAATACAGGAAATAGTATAAGGGCAGACTAGATGGACCATGAGGTCTTTTTCTGCCGTCAGTCTTCTATTATTTCTATGTTTCTATGTTTCTAAGTATAGTAACACTCCCAATACAAGAAGACTCCGAGGTGTGAGTTTTCCCAAAGTTCCATTTTATTAGAGATTTATTTATTCATTCATTCATTCATTCATTCATTCATTCATTCATTCATTCATTCATTATTTATTTATTTATTTATTTATTTATTTATTTATTTATTTATTTATTTATTTATTTATTTATTTATTTATTTATTTATTTAT
The DNA here is from genome assembly GCF_031021105.1 of Erythrolamprus reginae. Lineage (NCBI taxonomy): Eukaryota > Metazoa > Chordata > Lepidosauria > Squamata > Dipsadidae > Erythrolamprus > Erythrolamprus reginae. The sequence goes on from NC_091952.1 coordinate 254,102,521, forward strand.
GTTGGAAGGGACCTTATAAACCATCTAGTCCAACCCCTCCACTCAAATGGGAGTCGCTACATTTTTTATTTATTAATATATATTTCTTCCTTCCTTCCTTTCTTCCTTCTTTTCTTCTTCCCTCCCTCCCTCCCTCCCTCTTTCTTTCTTTCTTTCTTTCTTTCTTTCTTTCTTGGATTTCTATGATGCCCCCCTCCAAGAACTTTCAGACAAATGGCAGTCCAATCTCCCAATCTGAAGTGTTGGAGCTCTCACAACCTCCGCAGGCAACTTCTGTTCCACTGGTTGATCCCTCTCACTGTCAGAAAGTTCCTCCTTATTTCCAGGTTGAATCTCTCTTTGGTCAGCTTTAATGAGGGGGGAACCGAACCCGCACAATTCGGGTCTAGACTAGATGGACCATGAGGTCTTTTTCTGCTGTCAATCTTCTAGGCTTCTATGTTTCTAAGATCAGAGCCTAAGTACACACCTGAGGATTGAAAACCTACAAAATGGGATTTACGAGCCAGAGAATGTTGAGTTTCTGTAGCGTCCCATAATTAAGAACTTATAAGATCATTCTCCACATCGACAAGCATCTTCCATGAAACGGCAATAAACTGGAGTGGACTGGGAGAATTATCCAATGCTGTTCTATTCCCTTGAGAGCAGAAACGGAAGAAAAGAAAAAAAAAGACTTATAAAAGATTCTTTTCTTTTTCTAGCCCGCTTGCTTTCTGATCCAGGCATCAAAAACCGGGAGGCTTTTGTGCCTTCCAAATCAAAGTCATTTTAAGGAGGATTTTTGAAAGCTTTTTCTAAGTCGCAGCACCTAAGGAGGGGGATTGCTATGATGTTATAATGAGATCCGTGGCGAGGCCTCCAGAAGGGGAGATGGATTTTTCATTATGTGCGGCGCAGAAAAATCCATTTAGATGCACCCTTTGATAAGGTCAGAGATGGAGATTTTTAGGGCTAGGAAGCATAATCATCAAATTGACTGGGGTCAGGAATGGTTTATCAACCATTATAGCCCCATTGTGCAAAATAGCAAGATTACGTCCAATCTCTACACCCTGCCACCAAGAGCAATCAAGATTTCAACCAAGCAGCTTGATGAGGCAAGACCCCAATTGCTGTTCCATCTCTCTTTTTTTGCTAAATGATAACAAGATGTAGGCAAAACGCCCTCAGTCAATCATTATCCTTGTTGCGTCAGTCATTTTAAGCCGGCATTTCAATGGCACTCGTAGTTTTATGAGGAGATGGAAAAGACCAATTCACAGCACCTCCATTCTTCTGGGTACAGCTGATAGGACAGCCCGATTCATTTAGAATTAACTCAATTGTATTTATCTACAGTGGTGCCTCTACTTACAAACTTTTCTAGATAAGAACCGGGTGTTCAAGAGTTTTTTTGCCTCTTCTCGAGAACCATTTTCCACTTACAAACCCGAGCCTCCGAAACTGTAACCAGAAAAGGCAGGGAGAAGCCTCTGTGGGGCCTCTCTAGGAATCTCCTGGGAGAAAGCAGAGCCGGAAAAGGTGGGGAGAAGCCTTTGTTGGGCCTCTCTAGGAATCTCCTGGGAGAAAACAGGGCCAGAAAAGGCAGAGAGAAGCCTCCGTGGGGCCTCTCTAGGAATCTCCTGGGAGAAAACAGGGCCGGAAAAGGTGGGGAGAAGCCTCTGTGGGGCCTCTCTAGGAATCTCCTGGGAGAAAACAGGGCCGGAAAAGGCAGGGAGAAGCCTCCGTGGGGCCTCTCTAAGAATCTCCGGGGAGGAAATAGGGCCTCCACCCTCCCTGTGGTTTCCCCAGTCGCACACATTATTTGCTTTTACATTGATTCCTATGGGAAAAATTGCTTCTTCTTACAAGCTTTTCTACTTAAGAACCTGGTCATGGAATGAATTAAGTTCGTAAGTAGAGGTACCACTGTATATACGAGGGTCACCCAGAAAGTAATGCACCACATTTTTTTCTTCAACAATTATTTATCAAACACAATGAAACTTACACACAAGACAGAATGATTTTTCTTCTACACTACCTATTTTTCCACGTAATCTCAATCCTGTTCTATGGCCTTCTTCCAGCGAGACACAAGGGCGTGTATGCCCTGTCGGTACCACTCCTTGTCATGGTCACAAAGCCATTTCTACACTGTGTGAATCACCTCTTCACCCTCACCCTCTGTGCTCAGCGACTAACCGTACTTCTGTCGACTGCAGATTCTCCATAAACTCTACACAAACGTTTGTGAATGTTCCCAACAGTTTCTTTCTCCGCAGTGAGAAATTCAATGACGAAACGCTGCTTGTAACGTACATCACTTACAAACGCCATTTGAAAACACGGCTGCAGCGACGCTGTCTGTCTGAAGAAACGCAAAATTTACACACGCACTCCTGACAATTCAAATAATGGATATCTAAAGTTTCACATTCGTACCATTACTGTAGGTTGAGAAAAAAATGTGGTGCATTACTTTCTGGGCGACCGTTGTATATGTAAAAGCTACATACTACAGTACTCACTCATCATGAAACCTCTAGAATTGTAAAGCCTATAAACTTGAAATTTGGTACATATGTTCCTCTTGGTAGGCAAAATTGGCTCTTCTATGACATGTGGACTTCAATTCCCAGAATTCCTCAACTATCAGGAATTGAAGTCCACAAGTCATAGAAGAGCCAACTTTGCCTACCCCTGGCTTAGACCCTAGTACCAAGTTGCTTAGGAATGTTTGGTATTTATAGAATACTACTGTAATTGAATATGTTTTATATGTAGTTTAAGTTTATATGTTCATCTGTCTGTTTTTTATGTTTCATTTGTCTGCTTGCTTATTTTTTCTTTTCTTCTATTTTTATATGTAGAAACTATTTTTATATGCAGAAAAATATTTTTTTTTAAAGGAATGTTTATAGAACAAAGGAAAATTAATTGATAAGAACAAATTTTACCCTACGTTTTAATCTTTAGCAGAACTGTTACTATGACACCTGAAGACATATTCATCTCCTAAATGTGTTGTTGTAGTGCATTTTTGATGTTGTCTCTCCATCTTCATGGGGCTACCTTTGAAAAGTGTTCGGAAACTTCAGATTATGCAGAATGCAGCTGCGAGAGCAATCATGGGCTTTCCCAAATATGCCCATGTTACACCAACACTCCACATGTTGCCGATCAGTTTCTGGTCACAATTCAAAGTGTTGGTTATGACCTATAAACCCCTTCATGGCACCAGGCCAGATTATCTCAGGGACCGCCTTCTGCAGCACGAATCCCAGTGACCAGTCAGGTCCCACAGAGTGGGTCTTCTCCGGGTCCCGTCAACTAAACAATGCTGCTTGGCGGGTCCCAGGGGAAGAGCCTTCTCTGTGGCGGCCCCGGCCCTCTGGAACCAACTCCTTCCAGAGATTAGAATTGCCCCCACCCTCCTTGCCTTTCGTAAGCTACTTAAAACCCACCTCTGCTGCCAGGCATGGGGGAATTAAGATTCCTTTTCCCCCTAGGCCTTTACAATTTTATGCATGGTATGTTTGTATGTATGTTTGGTTTTTTATATTAAGGGGTTTTTAATTCGTTTTTAGTATTGGATTACTATTGTACACTGTTTTATGATTGCTGTTAGCCGCCTCGAGTCTTCGGAGAGAGGCGGCATACAAATCCAATAAATAATAATAATTCCTTCTGAGGACAGAAGGAAAAGGGGGGACATGATCAAAACATTTAAATATGTTAAAGGGTTAAATAAGGTTCAGGAGGGAAGTGTTTTTAATAGGAAAGTGAACACAAGAACAAGGGGACACAATCTGAAGTTAGTTGGGGGAATGATCAAAGGCAACATGAGAAAATATTATTTTACTGAAAGAGTAGTAGATCCTTGGAACAAACTTCCAGCAGACGTGGTTGGTAAATCCACAGTAACTGAATTTAAACATGCCTGGGATAAACATATATCCATCCTAAGATAAAATACAGGAAATAGTATAAGGGCAGACTAGATGGACCATGAGGTCTTTTTCTGCCGTCAGTCTTCTATGTTTCTATGTTTCAATAATAATAATAATAATAATAATAATAATAATAATAATAATAATAATAATAATAATCTTCATCTGGCTTGTCTTGTGATCTTTGGCTTTCTCGTCTTTTTGAATCTGCCTGTGAATCCCGAGATCTATACCAATCTATAGCAGAATTGTTAATTTGACGTTTCCATTTTGCTTAGATAAAGAATCCTACCCTGTGAAGCCTAAAAGGGGCTTTACTGGTAATCTATCACAACCTGCCACGGGCGATCTCAATGGCTTTGGGATGTAATAGGAGTCTAATTACTATTCAATAGCCAGCACCTGCCAGGCTACTCCGAAATCCTTCTATTGATTGGAGTAAGGCATGCTAATTGAATGCCCCCAAAGTTTCCCCAGGATAGTCTCCTTCGCATCCGTTGGACTTGTGTTCTTGGGAAGAATCTATTTCAGTTTAACAGCTTATTAGCTAAAACCTCTTGCTCTGTCAGTTCACCTTCCTTCTGCAGCGATTCTGGGTCCAGTGGCAGATTGAGAAAAGCAGAACAATGCTTGTGGTTGGACGCTTACCGTATTTTTTGGTGTATAAGAGGCACCTTTTTCCTCCCTAAAAGAGGCTGAAAATTGTTGTGGTTAGCTCTGGCCCAGCTCCTGCCCCAAGGACTGTGGATTTGGGGGAGACATCCACATGCTGCAGGCCTGTTTTGCCCCCCGGTGGAATCTGCTGATGAAGGCTCCTCTGACCAAGAAGACATGAGTGACAGGGAGGAGGAGAGCGTGGCAGACAGCTCAGAAGGAGATCAATTATCTAGCTCCTCCTTGGATTTAGAACAAGAGTTAGTGATACAGCCACGCATGCGGAGAGCAATACATAGGCAACAACAACTGAGAGATTATTATCAAAGAAAATGAGGTCACCTGTGGGTGGGGCTGTGGTAATTAGTGAGGCTGCTATAAATAGCAGCCTGTGGGTTTGGCCATTGTGGAGGATTATCTGATCGTTGTGTTTCGTGACTGCTTTACTGACTTTGACCTTTTGTGTGCTGATTTTCCCCCGCTTTGAAACTCAACCAGAGCAAAGTGTGTTTCACTTTGTGAAAGAAGAAGGACTGTGAATTGCCTCACAGCTGCAAGCTAAGTATCACAGAACTGATAAGGGACTTGTACCAATTACCAGTTTGTTTCGAGACGAGTGCTCTTTGCTATACCAAAAGAGGGCTTAGTTTAAGTGAATTTTCATTATAAAGAACATTGTTTTAAATTTTCAAACGTGTGTGTGTCTGAAATTTGTACCTGTGAATTTTTGGGAGGATTCTACCAGAGAACCCGACAGAACAGATAATTAGGGTGCGTCATATACTCTAATGTAGCTTTTTTTTCAGCCCTAACTAGCTGCTGTTTATTTTCCCAGTTCTTACCTTGCAAGCTCTTTCATTGTTTCTCTCTGCAAAGAATGTTTTCCAAGCCCTAAGCCTTTGCAGGGTTTGTTTCATTACTCTAACTTGCTCTGAGTAAGTTTCTTTCCAGATCTAACCAGGTGCTAACAATGTTCCCAGTTCCTACTGGCATGCAAGCACTTTCATTTTTACTGGGGGGAAAAAGGGGGGGGAATCAAAATTTTTCTACCAGTTCTGACTTTACCTGACCCAAATTTTTCTACTGGTTCTGCATACCTGACCGCATCTGTAGGAGCCCATCACTGACCTCACCCACAAACTTGTCACATTCCCCATTCAGGTTGTGCCAGCGTGGCCATTCTTCCTTCCACTTCCACCCAGGTGGGTGGGCATAGGATGGCCTTGAACTTCTCAAAAGAACGCTTTCTGGCTGCATCTACTCCGTCATGAAATTGTCCCTCCCAAGTTTATTTTATTTATTTTGTTTTTTTTATTTTGTCCAATACATAATACACATTGAAGAAAATAGATATGTAGTAATATAAATGAAGAAAAGGAAAGAAGAAAAGATATAAAAGTATAGGAGAACATATATGAAAGGAAGAAAAGATAAATGAGATAAGGAGAGACAATTGGAGAGGGGACGGAAGGCACACTGGTGCACTTATGCACGCCCCTTACTGACCTCTTAGGAACCTGGAGAGGTCAATCGTGGATAGTCTAAGGGAAAAAATGTTTGGGGGTTAGGGGTTGACACTATTGAGTCAGGTAATGAATTCCATGCTTCAACAACTTGGTTGCTGAAGTCATATTTTTTGCACTCTAGTTTGGAGCGGTTAATATTAAGTTTGAATCTGTTGCGTGCTCTTGTGTTGTTGCGATTGAAGCTGAAGTAGTCATTGACAGGTAGAACGTTGCAGCATATGATCTTATGGGCAATACTTAGATCATGTTTTAGGCATCGTAGTTCTAAGCTTTCTAGACCTAGGATTGATAGTCTGCTTTCGTAGGGTGTTCTGTTTCGAGTGGAGGAGTGAAGGGCTCTTCTGGTGAAGTATCTTTGGACATTTTCAAGGATGTTGATGTCCGAGATGTGTTCCCATAAATATCAGGCCTTCTACTGACAGTGTGGCAAGCCGTTGATTTATCACTGTCTTGACAAGAACTACCCTACTTTAAGTACCAAATTTGTGCCCTGCTCCTACAACATTTATGTTTCAAAAGCCAGCAGATTGTCAGGAAATCTCTCTCTCCCTCTCTCTCTCTCTCTCTTTGCACCTTCTCCTGCCCCAAAATGATTCAATTGACATGGCTTGAGTTTTTTTCTATTTTATCTCACTTCGACTATTTTTATCCGAGGGCGAGCAGCCCTAAATAGGTTTTTTCTTCATTTCTCCAGTCACTTTCCAAAAGAGATCTTCAGACAGATCCTTATCCTTTTCCCTCCGCATGAATTTTATTTTTAAAAATCCGAGGAACCAAACTCTCAATCCATTTATAGGCAGCGAGGAGTTACACATTTTCATAGCTGTGAAAAAATGACTGCAAATTTGAATCCAGCTTGTTCAGAAAAAGAAAATGTGTTCAGTAACGGTATCAATTGCCTAAGCAGAAAACTTCCAGGAAGCTCTCTAATAACTTTACTCTCTCTAATAACATACTACTTCCAGGAGGGTTGCAAGAAGCAGCTGTCACTAAGAAGCACTTAGTAATTCTCATATCATCATATGATTTGGAGCTGGTTATACAATGGACAGCTATGTACCGTGTTTTTAGAGTATAAGACTCTAAAAAATATATAGAGCGGTGCTGAGACCACATTTGGAATACTGTGTTCAGTTCTGGAGACCTCACCTACAAAAAGATATTGACGAAATTGAACGGGTCCAAAGACGGGCTACAAGAATGGTGGAAGGTCTTAAGCATAAAACTGATCAGGAAAGACTTCATGAACTCAATCTGTATAGTCTGGAGGACAGAAGGAAAAGGGGGGGCAGGATCGAAACATTTAAATATGTGAAAGGGTTAAATAAGGTTCAGGAGGGAAGTGTTTTTAATAGGAAAGTGAACACAAGAATAAGGGGACACAATCTGAAGTTAGTTGGGGAAAAGATCAAAAGCAACATGAGAAAATATTATTTTATTGAAAGAGTAGTAGATCCTTGGAACAAACTTCCAGCAGACATGGTAGATAAATCCACAGTAACTGAATTTAAACATGCCTGGGATAAACATATATCCATCCTAAGATAAAATACAGAAAATAGTATAAGGGCAGACTAGATGGACCATGAGATCTTTTTCTGCCATCAGTCTTCTATGTTTCTATGTTTCTAAGACGCACCTTAGTTTTTGGGGAGGAAAATAGGGGAAATAATCTGCTTACCGGGTATTTATCTGGCTAGCATCCATAGTCAGCATATTATTTTATCCCCTAGTTAGGGCTTTAAAAAAACTTTATTTGGAAAGAGTAACAATGAAAGAGGTAGCAAGCCAGGGAGAGCTGGGAACATCATTAGCACCTGGAAACATTCAGAACAAGTAGAGCAATGGAAAAAACCCTGCAAAGACTTAGAGCTTGGAAAACGTTCTTCGCAGAGAGTAACAATGAAAGAGCTTGCAAGCTGGTAAGAGCTGGGAACATTGTTAGTACCTGGTTAGGGCTGGAAAGAAACATTCGGAGCAAGTAAAGCAATGAAAAAAAACCCCTAGAAAGACAGGGTTTGGAAAACATTCTTAGCAGAGAGTAACAAACTAAGAGCTTGTAAGGTATGAACTGGGAAGTTCATTATCAGCTAGTTAGGGCTGGAAAAAAAAGCTAATTCAAAGTATAAGATGCACCCAAATTTCCAGCCTCTCTTAGGGAGGAAAAAGAGGTGTGAACATTGTTAGCACCTTGTTACGGCTAGAAAGAAACATTTGGAGCAAGTTAGACCAATGGGGAAAAGCATCTTGAAAACACTTAGTGCTTGGAAAACCTTCTTCACAGAGAGTAACAATGAAAGATCTTGCAAGCTGATAAGAGCTGGGAACATTGTTAGCACCTGTTTAGGGCTGGAAAGAAACTTTATTGGAGCAAGTTAGAGCAATGAAAAAATCCTGGGAAGACTTAGAGCTTGCAAAACATTCTTTGCAGAGAGTAACAATGAAAGAGCTTGCAAGGTAAGAGCTGGAAAGATACCAGCTAGTTAGGGCTGGAAAAAAAAGCTACATTCAGAGTATAAGACACACCTAAATTATCAACCTGTTTTAGGGAGGAAAAAGGTGTGTCTTATACCCCCCAAAATATGGCACGTGTGTTTAATTTTATATATGTAAAATTATGAGAGTTAATTTTGTCTAGTGGTTAAGGCACAAAGTGAGCAAGAAGAGGATTGTGACTTCTAGTTCCACCTTAGCCATGAAAGCCAGCTGGGTAACTTTGGGCCAATGACCAGGAGATGTTGAGTTCTAGCTCTGTGTTAGGCTGAAAGTCAGCTGGGTGACTTTGGGCCAATCCCAGGAGAGGATGAGTTATAATCTCACTTTAAACGTGAAAGCCAACTAGATGACTTGGGACCAGTCACCAGGAGACAATGAGTTCTAGTCCCAATTTAGGCATGAAAATCAGATGGATGATTTTGGGCCGATCACCGGGAGACATAGAAACATAGAAGACTGACGGCAGAAAAAGACCTCATGATCCATCTAGTCTGCCCTTATACTATTTCCTCTATTTTATCTTAGGATGGATATATGTTTATCCCAGGGATGTTTAAATTCAGTTCCTGTGGATTTACCAACCACGTCTGCTGGAAGTTTGTTCCAAGGATCTACTACTCTTTCAGTAAAATAATATTTCCTCATGTTGCTTCTGATCTTTGCCCCAACTAATTTCAGATTGTGTCCCCTTGTTCTTGTGTTCACTTTCCTATTAAAAACACTTCCCTCCTGAACCTTATTTAACCCTTTAAGATATTTAAATGTTTCGATCATGTCCCCCCTTTTCCTTCTGTCCTCCAGACTATACAGATTGAGTTCATGAAGTCTTTCCTGATACGTTTTATGCTTAAGACCTTCCACCATTCTTGTAGCCCGTTCAATTTTGTCAATATCTTTTTGTAGGTGAGGTCTCCAGAACTGGACACAGTACTCCAAATGTGGTCTCACCAGCGCTCTATGTAATGGGATCACAATCTCCTTCTTCCTGCTTGTTATACCTCTAGCTATGCAGCCAAGCATCCTACTTGCTTTTCCTACCGCCCGGCCACACTGCTCACCCATTTTGAGACTGTCAGAAATCACTACCCCTAAATCCTTCTCTTCTGAAGTTTTTGAGACTGTGAGTTCTAGTCCCATTTTAGGTAGGAAAGCCGGTTTGCTGAGTTTGAGCCAATCACCAGGACATGGTAAGTTCTAGCTTTGCATTAAGCATCCGCAGAAGCAAGGAAATCGCCGAAAATCGGCAAAATCTCACGCGCAAGAGCATTCTCACATGAGATTTTGCTTGCAGCACATGCTCAGAAACCAAATCTCGTGCCCATAGCCACGCACATGGCCGCGACAATCCCAGAGGGCGTACCGGTATCGGCTGGTAAGTGGAACCCCCGCCTGCAATAAACAAATAAGAATGCAAACTCTTTCTCTTTTTTTGTACAGTTAAAATTAATGCTAGCCAGATCAAACCCTCATTACTGTTTATTATCTATGAATCTGCAGGAAATGCATAATTCATCGCCCAAAGTAGGTGGCTGTGGCTGGCAGACTGATTAACTGCTCCGTTTAAAGCTTCCTGAGCACGTGGAAATTGCAGAGAAATTTGCAAAGGCAACAGGCCATGCATTGTTCAGCAACAGTTCATATTAATCCAGGGTTTGATTTACACTTCTCTCTCTCTCGACATTGCGTGCAATTAAGTCAACTTTGCATGTGGAGGGAAAATATGGCTCACACCTGTAGTGTTTTCTGTGTTGACAAGAGGGAAAACTATCCAGGCAATTAGCGGTATTCCAAAGATGCTTTTTTTATTTTTCCCCTTCAAAAGGCAACTGGACTTTTTTTAATTGCTTTTTCCATTGAAGACATTTTCCTTCTCATCCAAAAAGCTTCTTCAGTTCTGACTCAATGGTGGAGAATGGAAGGATTTATATAGATAAATATTATCTATCTATCTATCTATCTATCTATCTATCTATCTATCTATCTATCTATCTATCTATCTATCTATCTATTGGGCTTGAGTGCCGCCCCTCTTCGTGGACTCAGGGCAGCTCACAATATATATATAAATATATAAATATATATATATATATATGTCACATGTTTTTTTGCTGAATTTTAAAATTAAGGGAGACTAGGATAGATCTATTTCAGCCTTATTTTGGCCTCATCAGCTAGCCATACCCACTGGGACTTGAACCTGCAACCAGAAAATTATCCTCTAGGCTACAGTATCCAATCCCTTCAGCTCTGCACCAGGGAAGGGTTACATATTTTGTGTCGAAGTTTGTATATATATGTTTGGGGGTTTTTTATGTCGGATCACCCTTGTATATTGAAAGAACGTCACAGCTCCTTTTTGCCTCTAGGCCCAACCCAGGACCATTTCAAGGCAGTTATTCATAGCCGACAACTATATTCTGTATGTATCAGCTAAAAACATTTGACACACACACACACACACACACACACACACACACACACACACATATATATATATAGTGAGCTACAGGATCAAATCCCAGTAAGAGTATGGCTAGCTGATGAGGCTAGAACAAGGCCAAAATACTGCTATCCTAGTCTCCCTTAATTTAAAAAATTCAGCAAAAAAACATACAGAATATAGTTTGTCAGCTATGAATAAATTAACTGCTTTGAAATGGCCCTGGGTTGGGCCGAGAGGCAAAAAGGAGCTGTGACGCTCCTTCAATATACACCAGGGTGATCCGACAGAAAAAAAACAGGAGGCCGACTCTGTGCGACTTAACCAGTCGATGGGAAGCAGAAGAGGGTCCCATAAATAACCTGGTCTAATGCCATGTAGGGCTTTATAGGTAATAACTAGTGTTGGGCGAACACCCCAAAGTTCAGGTTCGGGTTCAGCACCCGAATTTTTTTTAAAGTTTGGGTTCGGCACCTGAACCTGAACCCAAACTTTTGCCGAACTTTCGAGTTCAGCACTCGGGAAAGTGCCAGGAAGTGCCGCCGCCCAGCTGTCACCTTCCAGAACAGTCGGGGTGCTTTCTGGCGCTCTCCCAAACCCGAACTTTTGCCGAACTTCCGGGAGACCGCCGAGAAGTGCCCCGGCTGTTTCTGAAGGTGACAGCTGGACAGCGGCGCTTCCCAGAACAACCAGGGAGCTGTCGGCCGGTCGGGAGGTGCAAAAAGAGATGGGGAATCCCACGAGGGGATTCCAGGGGTGGAGCTTTGACATCACTGAGACGTCCTTCCTGGAGTCCCCGTTTCAGCCGGCCAGGAAGGATGTCTCAGTGACGTCAAAGCTCCACCCCTGGAATCCCCTTGTGGGATTCCCCACCTCCTTTTTCGCCTCCTGACTGGCAGACAGCTCCCTGGCTGTTTCGGAAGGTGACAACTGGGTGGCGGCGCTTCCTGGTGCTCTCCCGAACCCGAACTTTTGCCGAACCTTTGCAAAAATTCGGATTCGGGTTCGGTATAGCGAACCACGCAAAGTTCGGTACGAACCCAAACTTTGCAGGTTCGGTTTGCCCAACACCTTGAATTGCATTTGGAGACCAACTGGCAGGTAGTGCAGCTTACAGAGTGCTGGACTATGTGGGAGTATCTAAGTATGCCCAACACGGCTCTCACAGCTACATGTTGGACTAGTTGCTGTCTCTGAACGTTCTTCCAGGGTAGCCCCAAGTAGAGCCCATTGCAGCAATCAAGCCTAGAGATAATGAAGACATGAGCGATTGTGAGAAGAGGCTCCCTGTCAAAACAGGTTTGCAGCAGTGATTGAGATTCACTTTTCAAATAGACAGCGTGACTCTTCGGTTTGAATTCACCCCATCCCTAGTTATAAAATTGGCGTGTGTTCCTCATCCTTTGTTAAAACGTATTCTGGCAGACAGGAGATTATAGAATGGGGACATAATGTTGCCTGAACGCGACAAAATTGGGATTTTGCAAAAGCCTCGCCCATCAGCTGCAGTTGTATAGAGGAATCCCCAGGAGGGTAGTTTAAGCATTTGACATCATGCAACGTTTTCCATTTGTCTGCTTACACGACAAATTTTATTCAAGCCGTCTCTTTATTCCGGCGGCCCAAAGGGAGGAAAGGATAGAAGGAAAAATGGAATGCACATGTTTTGATCTGAAGTTGGGAGATCAAATACAGAAGCACTGGGCATTGTCACGAATCAATGCCATCTAATTATGCCATTCCTAAAGGCATTGTAGGTGATGAAGCCCATCCTATTGCAAGCGGGATTCCCAGACCCCTGAAATAAATAAATTAAAAATTGCAATGCAATGAAATTGTTTCTGCAGCAAAGCCAGAATAAATTACAATTGCAGTGCAATACCATTGGTGTTTCCAAAATCCCGGGAGAAAGGATCGGACTGCAATCTTGATGGACGGATGTCTTGAGTGCAACCTAAGGTAAACAAGGCGCAACATGTATTGTAGGTCATCTAACTCCACTTTGAGGTTTTATTGTTTAACTTTTAAAAAATGAAACAATTGAGCCTAGGAATTGCATATAGGAAAGGTGGAAATTTTGATTGTCTTTCTTTCCTTCCTTCCTTCCTTCCTTCTTTCCTTCCTTCCTTCCTCCCTCCCTCCCTTCCTTCCTTCCTTCCTCAATCTTTCTTTCTTCTGCAATTTTCTTTCTTTCATTTCCTCCCTCCTTTCCTCCCTCCTTCCTTTCTCCCCTCTTTCCATAGTCTCTTTCTTCCACAGTCTGCCTCATTTCTTTTCCTTTCCTTTCCTTCCTTCCTTCTCACTCTTTCCTTCATTCCTTCCTTCCCTTCTCCCTCCCTCCTTTCTTTCTTTCTTTCTTTCTTTCTTTTAAAGAACTTTCAGTTTTGACGTAGAATTATGATTATTGAAACAAAACAAAGATTTGAATAAAATTGTTGTTTTTGTTTTATACAAAATTGTGTTGATATTGGGGAGGCGGGAATGGAAAGGAAACAAAATAAACAAAAAGGCATATATACAAAACAAAAACTGTTCCACGATTTTGTGAACATTCATTATAATGTTACACAATCATTAACAACAACAAATTAATGCTAATTAATTGACATTAATTAACAACAAATTAATGCAGTGCAGAATTCTAAATGGTTTTGCTTCTCTGGGGCAAATTACCTCATAGAGTGACAGAGTATGAGATAATCCTATAAAATGGAAGGCACTTTGAATAGCCAGCATTAAGAGATAAATAAAAATTGATTTTAGCAATCCAGACCGTGCTGTTTCTAAGCCAAGATGGACGATCTCAACTAATAATAACATGTCAGGAATGAAAAACTTTCATATTTATTTGAAATTTACCTGAAATGGTATAATTTATGGCATGGGTGCCACAGGTGGCACATGGAGTCATATCTGCTAGCACATAAACTGTTGCCCTAGCTTGTTTTGGTTAGCTCTGGCCCAGCTCCTGCCCGAAGGACTGTGGATGTGGGGGAGACATCCACATGCTGCAGGCCTGTTTTGCCCCCGGTGGAATCTGAAGATGAAGGCTCCTCTGACCAAGAAGACATGAGTGACAGGGAGGAGGAGAGTGTGGCAGACAGCTCAGAAGGAGATCAAGTATCTCTCTCCTGCTTGGATTCAGAACAAGAGTTAATGATACAGCCACGCATGCGGAGAGCGATGCATAGGCAACAACAACTGAGAGATTATTATCAAAGAAAATGAGGCCACCTGTGGTTGGGTGGGGCTGTGGTCATTAGTGAGGCTGCTATAAAGAGCAGCCTGTGGGTTTGGCCATTGTGGAGGATTATCTGATCCTTGTGTTTCGTGACTACTTTACTGACTTTGACCTTTTGTGTGCTGATTTTTCCCCGCTTTGAAACTAAACCAGAGCAAAGTGTGTTTCATTTTGTGAAAGAAGAAGGACTGTGAATTGCCTCACAGCTGCAAGCTAAGTATCACAGAACTGATCAGGGACTTGTACAAATTACCAGGTTGTTTGGAGACGAGTGCTCTTGGCTATACCAAAAGAGGGCTTGGTTTAAGTGAATTTTCATTATAAAGAACATTGTTTTGAATTTTCAAACTTGTGTGTGTCTGAAATTTGTACCTGTGCATTTTTGGGAGGATTCTACCAGAGAGCCCGACAGAACATAGCTCAGTTTTAAAATCCATGTGTGTGGCATTTTTACCTTCTGTCGGCTCTAGGGAAACTTTTGGAGCCTGGGGAAGGTGAAACACGAGCCTATTGGGTGCACTACAAGGCCATTTCTTGCCTCCAGAAGGCCTCCAGGAGGCGAGGGAAGCTATTTTCGGCCTCCCCAGGCATCGAATTATGGGAGTGGGTACTCGTGTATGTGCGATAACGCATGCCCGTGCTCTTTCAGCACCTGAGGAAAAAGAGGTTCACCATCACTGGTATAAGGCAAGGGTCTCCAACAATGACGCTCTCTACACGGGGCTACCTTTGAAAAGTGTTCGGAAACTTCAGATCGTGCAGAATGCAGCTGCGAGAGCAATCATGGGCCTCCCTAAATATGCCCATGTCACACCAACACTCCGCAGTCTGCACTGGTTGCCGATCAGTTTCCGGTCACAATTCAAAGTGTTGGTTATTTATTATTTATTTATTTATTTATTTATTTATTTATTTATTATTTAGATTTGTATGCCGCCCCTCTCCGCAGACTCGGGGCGGCTCACAGCAAAATACAATATACAGTAGAACCTCGACTTACGAATTTAATTGGTGCCGGAAGAAGGCTCGTAAGTCGAAAAGCTCGTATGACGAAACATTGTTTCCCATAGGAAACAATGGAAAAGCGATTAATGCGTGCAATCCTAATACTGGATACTACTTCCAGGTGGAAGGCTGGAAACCGCCCCAAGGCAGGCGGGGGGGGAGAGCGGCGGGGGGGAGCGGCGGGAGGGCGCCTTCTCCAAGGGCCCCCTGGACGAGCGGCTCCGCTATGGACTCCGCTGCTGCCCCCGCCGCCTAGAACGCCAACCGGCCGGTGGCCAAAGCTGCAGGAGCCAAAGAGCCCGGACAGCTGCGCTGCCTCCTCCAGTCGCTCCGTTTCTTGGCAGTCTTGCGGCGGCAGCGGCAGCGAACTGGAGCAGCAGTGACTGGCAGGCGGCGGGCAGCGGTGGGGGTGGCGCTGCTCTTCAACTCCCAGGATTCCCGGTAAGCGGGAGGATCGACCATCAGGACACCGGGGGCGGGGTGTCGGCCCAGCCGGAGCGGCCGGGGCACTTTCACCACCTTTGCTCTGCCTGCGTCCCGTGAAAGCGGCCGCCCGGGCCGAGTGGATGGAAGGAGCCTGGCAGCGGGCGGGGCATGGCGGCGGGCGGGACGCGCGAGGGAGCGAGCGATCCGGCATGTCGGGCTGCCCAGGAAGGCGAGCGGTGTGCGGTAGGCGCGGGTCCGGGTCCGGGTCCGGTCCCGCGGTGTGTGGCCAGAGGCAGGAGGAGCACGGCGGGCGCTTGACCTCCGGCTCCGCCTGCCTTCCCGGTCTGCGTCCCCGCCGGAGGTGGAGCTCGGAGACGCCGCAGAGGAGCCGGGCAAGAGCGGGAGGCGAAGAGGGCTGCCGGGAGAGCCGCTCGGAGCCCCGGGTGCCCGCCCCAGTCCCCCCCTCCCTCGGGCAAGGCCGTCGGTGGGAAGCCGGTCTTGCCGTGGCTCGCCCGGGCGGCTGGCTTAGCTTGGCGAGGGCGGCCCCGCTCGGAACCGGCCGGGGAAGTTGGGCTGGCGGGACCGGCGCGGCGTCTGCGACGGAGGGAGGGAGCTCGGCCCGGCGGCATTGCTGGCGTTCCAGGCAGGCCGCCCGGCATAAGCGGCGGTTTCGTACCTCTCGGGCCGGGCAGACAAGAGGTGCGGCGCTCTCACGGGGAAGGGAGAAGGAGGCGGCTCAAGCCCTTCACTGTGCGCCCCTCCGGAGGAGCCCCTCTGGCGGTTGTCCGGGCGGGTGAAGGTGGCTGGGCCGCTGACAGGGACAGGCGGTGAGCGCTCGTATCCCGAATTTGGGCTCGTAAGTAGAACAGAAATATCCCTCCCTTCCTAGCTTGCATCTCAAAATGCTCGTATATAGAGCAGCTCGTATGTCGAGGTTCTACTGTAGGTTATGACCTATAAAGCCCTTCATGGCACCGGGCCAGGTTATCTCCGGGACCGCCTTCTGCCGCACGAATCCCAGCGACCAGTTAGGTCCCACAGAGTGGGCCTTCTCCGAGTCCCGTCAACTAAACAATGTCATTTGGCGGGACCCAGGGGAAGAGCCTTCTCTGTGGCGGCCCCAACCCTCTGGAACCAACTCCCCCCAGAGATTAGAATTTCCCCCCCTCCTTACCTTTCGTAAGCTTCTTAAAACTCACCTCTGTCGTCAGGCATGGGGGAACTGAGATATTCTTTCCCCCTAGGCTTCTACAATTTATGTATGGTACGTTTGTATGTATGATTGGTTTTAAATAAGGGTTTTTAGCTACTTTAGTATTGGATTTTTGCATGTTGTTTTTACCACTGTTGTTAGCCGCCCCGAGTCTACGGAGAGGGGCGGCATACAAATCCAATAAGTAAGTAAGTAAGTAAGTAAGTAGGTAGGTAGGTAGGTAGGTAGGTAGGTAGGTAGGTAGATAGATAGATAAATAAATAAATAAATAAATAAATAAATAAATAAATGATTTAACAAATGGTTTTTTGCCCTAATGACCAGTTGACTGGGCGTGGACATGACCAGCGGGTGTGATAGTCAGCACTCGACCCTCTGCACCACCCTGGGAGCAAAAATGGGCTGCAGGGAGGTCGCCACCTGTACTCCAGTTTGGAGATTTCGGCTGTCTATAGCCTACTGGGAGCAAAAATGGGCCACACTTAGATTTGGGCCTAGGAAGCCTCCCTAAAGCCTCCTGGGAATAAAAACGGGTCATGGAGAGTGCACTGCGCCCTCTCACATCCACTTTTGGGCCTAAGAAGCCTTCCTGAAGCCTCCTGGGAATTAAAACAGTCCATGGGGTGATATATTTGGGGTCTAGGAGGCCTTCCTAAAACCACATGGGAGAAAAAACAGAGCATGGGGCGGCACAAAACCTCCTGCCAGGACCCATTTTGGACCTGCACTTAATTGGGAGCCAAAATGGGGCATGTGGGGATTCCTGGAAGGGGCCAGGAGGGGAGGGGAAGAGCCAGCCAGCAATTTAACTACCAGTTTGCCTGAACCAGCCCAAACCAGATGAATCCAATCAACCTAGGAAACTGCAAATTGTGGACCTCAACTCCCAGAGTTCCTCAGCTAGCTTTGGACTTGTGAAGTCCACAAGTCTTAAAGTTGCCAAGGTTGGAGACCCTTCATATAGGGTCTCCTGCTCAAGCAGTGAGTTTTGACTAGAAGACCTCTAGGAGTCCCTGCCAACTCTATGATTCTACGTTCTGTATGATTGCTGAATTCAATTTTCACTTTGATTCCTGATCATCATGGTGTGGGGTGGAGATGTATAACTGGGTATCATCAGTGTATTGATGATACCCCATGCCGTCAGATGATCTCACCCAATGGCTTCATGGAAATGTTAAATAGTAGGGGAGAGAGGACAGACCCCTGCAGCACCCCACAAAGGAGAGGCTGATGGATAGATAGATAGATAGATAGATAGATAGATAGATAGATAGATAGATAGATAGACAGATAGATTAGATAGACAGACAGACAGACAGACAGACAGACAGACAGACAGACAGACAGACAGATGATAGAAGATAGATAGATAGATAGATAGATAGATAGATAGATAGATAGATAGATGATAGATGATAGATAGATAGATAGATAGATAGATAGATAGATAGATAGATGATAGAAGATGGATAGATGGATAGATGGATAGATAGATAGATAGATAGATAGATAGATAGATAGATAGATAGATAGATAGATAATGGATGGATGGATAGATAGATAGATAGATAGATAGATGATAGAAGATAGATAGATAGATAGATAGATAGATAGAAGATAGATAGATAGATAGATAGAAGATAGATAGATAGATAGATAGATAGATAGATAGATAGATAGATGATAGAAGATAGATAGATAGATAGATAGATAGATAGATAGATAGATAGATAGATAGATAGATAGAAAGAAGATAGATGGATGGATGGATGGATGGATAGAGAGATGGATGGATGGATAGATGAATGGATAGATGGATAGATAGATGATAGATAGACTGATAGACAGATAGACAGACAGACAGACAGACTGACTGACAGACAGACAGACAGAAAGACAGACAGACAGACAGACAGACAGACAGACAGATAGATAAGACAGAAACAGACAAAGAAGTGGGTGGAGCCACTGGAGTCTCTGCTAATTTTTAGAAATTGAAGCCCATTAGAGAAAGAGGCCTCCTGACAAAAAGAGAGAGATTTATGGTGATGCCATCAGGAAACATTTAAACCCACCAACATAAAAGCTCTAAACACGTTGCACCAGCTAGCTGCCTAACTAGACATCTGGAATGATCTCCGCACACTGGATGCCTCCAAGGAAACACAGCCGTCGCCACCGAGGGGAACTGTTGATTTGAAGCAACTATCTTGCAACCTTCATATATCTTCATCTCATAAGGGGCTGTCAAACTTATTTTCCCCATTAATTCACACTTTATCATAACAATTAGTCATTTGTGAAATTACAGCACCCAATTTGTTAGTGCATGCATTTGCAATTTGTAGCTTGCAATTAGTGCTCGCATTTGTCTGGCAGGGGGCCAGCGAGAGGTTTCTGGCTCTTTCCCATTCTCTGCCCTTCTTCCTTCTGTACATCTAGATTGAGAGGCAGGTTGGTTTAGTGCCGTGATGGCAAACCTATGGCATGTAGAAACATAGAAGACTGACAGCAGAAAAAGACCTCACGGTCCATCTAGTCTGCCCTTATACTATTTCTTATATTTTATCTTTTTTTATTTATTGATTTATTTATTTATTTTATTTATTTATTTTGTCCAATACACAATGAGGGTTTTAGTGGGTATATATCTATCTATATATAATAAAATACATGATGAAGGTTATAGAGGAGATACTCATAGTAAAATATATCTAAGAAAGAATAGAAAAGAATATATAGTAATCGAACATATCAATGAAAGAATAGAAGAAGAGATATAGGAATAGAAGAAAGGTATAGGAGATATAGGAGAGCAATAGGACAGGGGACGGAAGGCACTCTAGTGCTCTTGTACTCGCCCCTTACTGACCTCTTAGGAATCTGGAGAGGTCAATCGTAGATAATCCAAGGGTAAAGTGTTGGGGGTTTGGGGATGACACTATGGAGTCCGGTAATGAGTTCCACGCTTCGACAACTCATTTACTGAAGTCATATTTTTTTACAGTCAAGTTTGGAGCGGTTAATATTAAGTTTAAATCTGTTGTGTGCTCTTGTGTTGTTGTGGTTGAAGCTGAAGTAGTCGCCGACAGGCAGGACGTTGCAGCATATGATCTTGTGGGCAATACTTAGAACTTGTTTAAGGCGTCATAGTTCTAAACTTTCTAGGCCCAGGATTGAAAGTCTAGTCTCGTAGGGTATTCTGTTTCGAGTGGAGGAGTGAAGGGCTCTTCTGCTGAAGTATCTTTGGACATTTTCAAGGGTGTTAATGTCTGAGATGCGATATGGGTTCCAAAAAGATGAGCTGTATTCGAGGATGGGTTTGGCGAAAGTTTTGTAAGCTCTGGTAAGTAGTGTAAGATTGCCAGAGCAGAAGCTAAGTAGGATTAGGTTTACAACTCTTGAAGCCTTCTTGGCTATATTGTTGCAGTGGGCTTTGGCACTTAAATCGTTTGTTATTAGTATACCAAGGTCTTTAACCGAGTGGGGATTATCTGTGATAATTTGATTATTCGGTTCGTATTTGGAGTTCACATTCTTCTTCCCAATGGGTAGGATGGAGCATTTGCTAGTTGAGATTTGGAGTTGCCATGTGTTAGACCACTCAGAAACAGCGTCAAAGTCTTTTTGGAGAGTAGTTGTGTTATCGGTGGTGTTGAAGAGTTTTACATAATCGGCGAAGAGGACACAGTTGCTTGTGATGTTCTTGTGTTCACTTTCCTATTGAAAACACTTCCCATGTGTGCCACAGGTGGCATGCAAACCACATTGGAGGACATGCGAGACTTTATTTATTTATTTGGTTGGTTGTTTTCTCTAGCTGTTTCTCCTCAATTCTGCTGTCTCCTGGGATTGTGATGTCGATGATCCATACTTTCTTTTTCTCCACGATCACAATGTCTGGTGTGTTATGCTTCAGAATTCGGTCAGTCTGAAGTCGGAAGTCCCACAGTAGTTTTGCTTGCTCATTTTTGACCACTTTTTCGGGCTTATGATCCCATCAGTTCTTTGCCACTGGGAAATGGTAGTTCTGGCACAGGTTCCTGTGGATCATCTGTGCCACAGCATCATGTCTATGCTTGTTGTCAGTCTGTGCTATCTTTTTGCAGAAGCTGAGCATGTGATCGATTGTTTCATCTGTTTCTTTACAGAGTCTGCACTTTGGATCGTCTGTTGATTTTTAAATTCTGGCTTTGAGAGCATTTGTTCTAATGGCCTGTTCTTGTGCCGCCAGTATTAGTCCTTCTGTCTCCTTTTTGAGTGTTCCACTTGTAAGCCATGACCAGGTCTTTTCCTTATCCACTTTGCCTTCAATATTATTATTATTATTATTATTATTATTATTATTATTATTATTATTTAGATTTGTATGCCGCTCCTCTCCGAGGACTCGGAGCAGCTCACAACAACAGTAGATACTGTACAATAAAATACAAATCCAATATAAACTATATTAAAAAACCCATTATTATAAAAAACTAACAATTCTAAAACAGTCATACCAATCTCATATGTTGAGTCAGGAAAGGTAGGGGGAGAAATCAATTCCCCATGCTTGGCGGTATAGATGGATCTTACAGAAGGCAAGGAGAGTGGGGGCAATTCTGATCTTGGGGGGAGTTCATTCCAGAGGGTCAGAGCCACCTCACAGAAGGCTCTTCCCTGAGGTCCCACCAGATGACATTGATTAGTCAACAGGACCCGGAGAAGGCTGACTCTCTGGGACCTAATCGGCCGCTGGGATTTGTGCGGCAGAAGGCGGTCCCAGAGATATTCTGGTCCGATGCCATGTAGGGCTTTATAGGTCATTACGAACACTTTGAATTGTGACTGGAAACTGTTCGGCAGCCTGTTCTGTCGAGCTCTCTGGTAGAATCCTCCCAAAAATGCACAGATACAATTTCAGACACACACACGTTTGAAAATTCAAAACAATGTTCTTTATACCGAAAATGCAAATAAACAGAGCACTCTTTTTGTATAGCAAAGAGCACTTGTCAAATTAGTAATTTGTACAAGTCCCTTATCAGTTCTTTGATACTTAGCTTGCACCTGTGAGGCAATTCACAGTCCTTCTTCTTTCACAAAGTGAAACACACTTTGCTCTGGTTAGTTTCAAAGCGGGGAAAAATCAGCACACAAAGATCAAAGTCAGTAAAGCAGTCATGAAACACAACGATCAGATAATCCTCCACAATGGTCAAACCCACAGGCTGCTCTTTATAGCAGCCTCACTAATGACCACAGCCCCACCCAACCACAGGTGGCCTCATTTTCTTTGATAATAATCTCTCAGTTGTTGTTGCCTATGCATCGCTCTCCGCATGTGTGGCTGTACCATTAACTCTTGTTCCGAATCCAAGGAGGAACTAGATAATTGATCTCCTTCTGAGCTGTCTGCCACACTCTCCTCCTCCCTGTCACTCATGTCTTCTTGGTCAGAGGAGCCTTCATCAGCAGATTCCACCGGGGGCAAAACAGGCCTGCAGCATGTGGATGTCTCCCCCACATCCACAGTCCTTGGGGCAGGAGCAGGGCCAGAGCTAACCACAACACAGCCAATGCAAGCCGCGGAGTGTTGATGAGACGTGGGCATAGAATGGATGCATTTTTCAATATGTTCTTGGAACACTAGAGCAGGATAGGGGTGAGAATCAAGCGAAGAAAACAAAGAAAAAGAGCCCATTAAAATAAAAATCCACTACAAGATAAACTTGTTCTGTTTTCCCAGAGTTTCCCCCGTTTCTGTTCCTGGGCAGGCTGCGTGGATTGGCCCCGATTCAAGGTGTTCCATCCAGCACTTCAAACGAGCAGGCAAATTGGATTTCTGCATAAAGCCCCCACGTCCCTTTTCAACTGTGAAATTAGTTTGGAGGCATCCAGTTTGCATTCATACCAACTTCCCAATTCACTTTGCAACGTCAGCTCAGAAATTCAATCAAAACAAGTTTCAAATCGGGTCTTTGAACCAAAACTCCATCCTCACTCACTTCTTGTGAGTGAAACCTAGACAGATGTCATAATATGGCTCTCCGGCTTTGCGTGTGTGTATGATGGGGGGGGGGGGTACAGAGGACCCCAAAACCATGGGGCTGGGCTGGCTAGTCCCTTGAGAGCCTTCCCCCACCTGTAATAATCTAGTGCTAAACAGCCATCTTAGAATTGTGGCCAATTTTCTTGTTTTAAATTAGTATACTTCTATCATTTTGAAATTTTTAACCTTGGTGTAATTGTCAATTTCTACTTTTAGTTTTTATCCACCGTTTTTATTTCTCAGCTATATTGTATTATACAGTTATATTAGAATCCCAGCGTCCGGTTAGGATTCACACCTGCCCACATGCAGCTCCATTTTCACTACTGGGATGCCATATTGGGGTGTTCTGGCTACAACCTGCTACTGGTTCCACCTCTACTACCTACTTTCTTACTCCTTCTCCCTCCTTCTACTACCCTTCCTTTCTGTAAAAACAGTATAGTGCATTGGTTGCCGATTGGTTTCTGGACACAATTCCAAGTGTTGGTAATGACCTATAAAGCCCTACATGGCATCGAACCAGAATACATTTTTTGTTTGTTTGTTTGTTTGTTTGTTTATTTATTTATTCCAATACACAATACATATTGAAGAGGATAGACATGAAGTATTATATATAAAGAAAAGATATAAAAGTAGAGGTAAGAAGATATATGAAAGGAAGAAAAGATATATGATATGTGAGATAAGGAGAGACAATTGGACAGAGGATGAAAGGCAGGCTAGTGCACTTATGCACACCCCTTACTGACCTCTTAGGAACCTGGACAGGTCAATCGTGGATAGTCTAAGGGAGAAATGTTGGGGGTTAGGGGTTGACACTACTGAGTCCGGTAATGAGCTCCACGCTTCGACAACTTGATTGCTAAAGTCATATTTTTTACAGTCAAGCTTGGAGCGATTAATATTAAGTTTGAATTTGTTGCGTGCTCTTGTGTTGTTGCAGTTGAAGCTAAAGTAGTCATTGACAGGCAGGACGTTGCAGCATATGATTTTGTCTACTGCCACATGAATGCCACCGACTGGTCAGGTCCCACAGAATTGGCCTTCTCCAGGTCCCATTGACCAGAGCCCCATCCCTCTGGAATCAGCTCCCCTGGAGATTCGTACTGCCCCCACCCTCCTCACCTTTCGTAAGAACCTGAAAACTTATTTATGCCGTCAGGCTTGAGGTCATTATATCCCAGCCTCTCCCCACTGAATATTTAGTATGTTTGGTTTGCATTTGAGTGAATGATTTTTGATACTTAACTTTTATAATTTATTTGTTTGTTTATTCGATTTTTATGCTGCCCTTTCTCCTTAGACTCAGGGCTGCTTACAACATGTTAGCAATAGCACTTTTTAACAGAGCCAGCCTATTGCCCCCACAATCCGGGTCCTCATTTTACCCACCTCGGAAGGATGGAAGGCTGAGTCAACCTTGAGCCGGTGATGGGATTTGAACCGCTGACCTACAGATCTACAGTCACCTTCAGTGGCCTGAGGTACAGCACTCTACCTGTACCGACTAACTCAGCGGTGCACCTGCCTTGTCCCTGCCATCCGGAGGCCCCGTGCAGCCACATGGAAGGTGGCGCTTTGCTGCTGGATGTGGAGCGGAGCCTCCGGGAGCCCCTCACGAGGACTCCCTGAGAGACAGAGAGACAGAAGCAGAGAGACGAGAGGTAAAGAGAGAGGGGGGAAGTGAGGGACAATGGGTGTGGGAGAGAGAGAGAGAGAGAGAGAGAGATTTATTGCCCCTACTTCACGGATTTTCTTATTTGTTTATTTGTTTATTTGTTTATTTGTTTATTTGTTTATTTGTTTATTTGTTTATTTGTTTATTTGTTTATTTGTTTATTTGTTTATTTGTTTATTTGTTTATTTGTTTATTTGTTTATTTGTTTATTTGTTTATTTGTTTATTTGTTTATTTGTTTATTTGTTTATTTGTTTATTTGTTTATTTGTTTATTTGTTTATTTGTTTATTTGTTTATTTGTTTATTTGTTTATTTGTTTATTTGTTTATTTGTTTATTTGTTTATTTGTTTATTTGTTTATTTGTTTATTGGATTTGTATGCCGCCCCTCTCCGGAGACTCGGGGCGGCTAACAACAGTAACAAAAAACATAATGTAAATCCAATACTAAAACAACTAAAAAACCCTTATTGTAAAACCAAACATCCATACATACAAACATACCATACATGAATTGTAAAGGCCTAGGGGGAAAGAATATCTCAGTTCCCCCATGCCTGATGGCAGAGGTGGGTTTTTAGGAGCTTACGAAAGGCAAGGAGGGTGGGGGCAATTCTGATCTCTGGAGGGAGTTGGTTCCAGAGGGTCGGGGCTGCCACAGAGAAGGCTTTTCCTCTGGGCCTCGCTAAGCAACATTGTTTTGTTGACGGGACCCGGAGGAGGCCCACTCTGTGGGACCTAACCGATTGCTGGGATTCGTGTGGCAGAAGGCGGGTTGTCCGGGAACATAACACCCATGATAAACGAGGGATCACTGTACACATTTTGACAAATGAACAAATGAACAAATGAACAAATAAATAAACAAGCAAACAAATGAACAAACAAACAAATTGAACTGAAACGAACAAACAAAACGAAACAAAACAAAACAAAACCTCGTCACAATCTCTCAGCAGGTTAACAGAAGAGCCCCAGAAACTAAGTTCATTTTCATCTTCTGAATCCTGTACCTCTGCTCTATTTCCCTTGGAAAAGCCCAGGTCTGTTTCCCTTTCTTGCTATTAAAACTTGCATGCTCAGCAAACCTCCTTGGAACCCCATATGTAGAGCGGCAAAGCAGCTGCAAAGTACATCCTTGGAACCCCAAGCCACAATTATCATCTGGAGGTTGTAAAATACACCCCAAGTGACTGCTATTATCTGCTTAATAATGGAGGGAATGGGAGTGTTGATTCAGGATTAGCTGGAGATCCTTCCGATAATGCAAATTAGCTCTGCAGGAATTGGGGAGCCAAAGAGCTCTTTCTCGTCAAGGAATGTGGAGGGTGATTATATGGAAGTATGAATTTCTCCATGGGGGAAACTGAGCCCTTGAAGTACTAATTAAGAAACTGTGTCGGAATACCGGCACTTCCACCTTCCTTAGAAAGTTGGCTATTGTTCCTTTGTAAGGCAATTAAGGGATGGCCATTTATTTATTTATTGGTAGCTTGCTTGCCTTAAATTGCCTTATGCCCCGAAGCTGGGAGACTCCCAAATGGATAAAACCTTCATTCTTAGCAATCTATGCAAACCCGTGGTGTATAAAGCAATTAAAAGCTACAACAAAGTTAAAACATGCATTAAAATCAAAACAGAGTGGCTTTTTATAACAACAACAAACAACAATATATAGGACTTGAGTTCCAAAGCCTTGTAGGAAAACATATTGGAGCTAGGAGCTACTCTGGTCTACTATTTAAGGTACCAGTTACAAACAAGGAGATTGTGAAGTCTTTCCTGATCAGTTTGATGCTAAAGACCTTCCACCATTTTTGTAGCCCATCTTTGGACTCGTTCAATTTTATCAATATCTTTTTGTAGGTGAGGTAGGAGGAGCTGAGCTAGGGCAACATCTTGTGTGCCAGCAGATATGGCTTTGCGTGCCACCTGTGGCACCCCATCATTGGTTAAAGTTTTGAGGGGTTGAGGAAGAAACCACAGAGTAGTTCTGTCCTGGCCTGGCCTTTTTGTTTCCTTCTTAGCTTTTTAAAACCGTGTCTTTTAAATGTGTAAATGTGTAGAACCTCTACAAAAGAATTGGCAATTCTCTTTTTACGTGCATTCTCTTTGAACAATCCTAAATCCAACATGAAACAGTTTATCATGGTGTGAGCTACCACTGTATCTGCAGTGGACACAAATGCATATAAACCTTCTTAGACAGTCCAAGTGAAGATTTAAGCTGCTTGGTACTCCTTCAAATATTTTAGGGTGCCTTTGAGGGCTGGTCTGATAGATAGATAATCCATGAATATGCCAAAAGGTGGTAACTTAGAAAAATAATACTCAGTGTATAAAGATAATAAAACAAGGGATAGTTTTAGGTCCTTTCCAACTAGTAACTTCTGTTTTCTCCATAGCGTTACCCAGCCAATATCCAGGTGATTAAAAAAACCAACCTTCTACAGTGGTATCTCTACCTAAGAACACTGTTGCGAACCTTTCTAGATAAGAACCAGGGGTTCAAGAGACTTTTGCCTCTTCTCAAGAACAATTTTCCACTTACAAACCCGAGCCTCCGAAACTGTAACCAGAAAAGGCAGGGAGAAGACTTCGTGGGGCCTCTCTAGGAATCTCCTGGGAGGAAACAGGGGTGGAAAAGGCAGGGAGAAGCCTCTGTGGGGCCTCTCTAGGAATCTCCTGGGAGGAAACAGGGCTGGAAAAGGTGGGGAGAAGCCTCCATGGGGCCTATCAAGGAATCTCCTGGGAGGAAGCAGGGCATCCACCCTCCCTGTTGTTTCCCCAATCACACACATTATTTCTCTTTACATTGATTCCTATGGGAAAAATTGCTTCTTCTTACAAACTTTTCTACTTAAGAACCTGGTCACGGAACGAATTAAGTTCATAAGTAGGGGTCCCACTGTACATTACTTTTATTTTGTCCCAGTCATGATTAGATGGCTCATGATGATGTTATAAATCACTACTGTTGACATGATCTTAGACTTTCAGTTTCTTCACGGTGAATATTGACTTTCCCTGGCAAGAAATGATGGGAATCAAATAACAGCTGGCATTTGGAAGAAGACCTAAAGGAAATAAATTCCCTATCATTGGGAAAGTATATTTCATCCGAAGTCTTGTGGGCTGTAGCATTGCGTTAGCCGTTCTTGTGGTTGAATCCCGATAGAGAGGTGGCCCTTATTATTATTGGCCTTCTATATCAGGATTCAACCCTCGTTCCTGTGAGATAGTAGCTGAGTTTTGTCCCATTTATGACCTTTCTTTTCACAGTTGTTAAGTGAATCACTGCCATTCTTAAGCGAGTCTCCAGGTTGTGAAATGATTCCAGCTTATTTATTTATTATTTATTAATTATCTGGACTTATATGCCACCCTACTCTGAAAAGGGCAGCAAGAATAGAAAGACAGAAACATAGAAGACTGACGGCAGAAAAAGACCTCATGAGCCATCTAGTCTGCCCTTATACTATTTTCTGTATTTTATCTTAGGATGGATATATGTTTATCCCAGGCATGTTTAAATTCAGTTATTGTGGATTTATCTACCACGTCTGCTGGAAGTTTGTTCCAAGGATCTACTACTCTTTCAGTAAAATAATATTTTCTCATGCTGCTTTTGATCTTTCTCCCAACTAACTTCAGATTGTGCCCCCTTGTTCTTGTGTTCACTTTCCTATTAAAAACACTTCCCTCCTGGACCTTATTTAACCCTTTAACATATTTCAATGTTTCAATCATGTCCCCCCTTTCCCTTCTGTCCTCCAGACTATACAGATTGAGTTCATTAAGTCTTTCCTGATGCGTTTTATGCTTAAGACCTTCCACCATGATAAAGGAAATTGATGGTGAGACCACACTTGGAGTATTGTGTAGAGTTCTGGCCACCGCACCTCAAGGAGGATATAATGGAACTGGAAAAGGTGCAAAAAAGGGCAACAAGGGTGATCAAGGAAATGGAGCCCCTCCCTTATGAAACCAGGTTGCAACGCCTTGGTCTCTTCAGCATTTAAGGGGTGGCTTGATCGAAGTATATAAAACCATGCATGGGATAGAAAAGGTGGATAGAGAAATATTCTTTTCTCTATCACACAATGCTAGCAGAGGGGGCACTTCCTAAAGCTCATAGGTAAGAAAGCGAGGACAAATCAAGGGAAATATTTCTTCACCCAGAAGGTCTTTGGTTTATGGAATTCCCTTCCAGAAGAGGTCATGACAGCTGTCAGCCTGGATAGCTTCAAGGCAGAATTAGACAGATTCATGGAATCCAGGAAGTGATCACCTTGGCGTCCTTAGCAACCTGCCGGTGACATCGAAGCTCCGAACGCCGAACACGACCCCGAACTTTGCCCGAAGTTTGAAAATATTTCGGGTTCGTGTTCGGCATACCGAACACCGCAAAATTCGGTACGGACCCGAATTGTGCAGGTTCGGTTCACCCATCACTAATCCCAATATTAGAAATAAATACCACACTTAGAGTAAACCAATAGAGCTTTTCCTTTGCGAGGGGATCCAGGATACAATCGTCTATTGAGGTTTATCAAACGAAGACTTTGATCATACAATATTCATCACACACTGTAAGACGGCTGCTTCAATACCACTTCTCTTCCTTTCAAGCGTTGACATCTAGATTTTAGTAAAGTGTTGATATTTCATCTCTTTTCTATTTCATTTCATTCTAGCTGCACAAGAAAGAGACTCGCTTTCCTTCTATCATGATTTACACACTGTCTCTATTTAGAAACCCTGCAAAGAGAAGATGCATCACGGCTTGAAATGATACCCTACGGGAACACGAGGAAATCAAAGCACATCCCGAGCTTTTGTTATAGCTTATTTTTTTTTCATTTCATTTCATTTTATTTTCAAAATGTTTTTGCGATGTGCATCAAAGCTGCAACAGGGTGGGAAGGTCTCGGCATCACTCAGGCAGAGGGAAACGTTACTACAGTCTTCGACTTACAATGGTTCATGTACGGACCGTTCACTAAATTGCAACAAGTTACACAGGGACCTGGAAAAAAAGTGATGTGCGACCAGGGATGAAATCCTCTAATGTCTGCTGCCAGTCTGCTTTGCATGAACTTTGTGCACTGCACATGGATATGAGCTTCAGGTACTACCTTGCAGCACTGAAAAAGGAGAATTTTGAAGCCATCAGAGTCTGCAAAGGTAAGTAGAACAGTGAGGGAGGGGGCAAAATGGATAATCTAGATCAGTTTTTTTTCCACCAGTGGTGCCGAGTCTACGGAGAGGGGCGGCATACAAATCTAATAAATAAAATAAATAAAAATAAATAAATAAATAGTGTGCCGTGAGACATGGTCAGGTGTGCCGTGGGGAAATTAAACATGTGTTCCCAAACTACGGCTTGCATGCCAGATACGGCCCGCGGAGGCCATTTATCTGGCCCGCCGCCAGCCGCCTCCATCAGAACATAAACATTCCTCTCACAATCCCTCCAGCTATCAGCGACAGGAAGAGTGGAGGCACAGGGAATGCTCACTGACCAATCACCTTCTAGGATTCAACTGACCAATAGCACGCCACCTCTCATCCGCACCCAGGAAGGTCCCCACTCGGGCGGCCGCACATTTGTCATTGTGTGGCCGCAGCGAGTAGTTGAAGCTGCTACTCCTCCCCATGGTCCCGAATTCTAATCCTGGTTAGGACTGGAGGTAAATGTTGCCACCTCTAGATGAAGCCTTCAGCCTCAGCTGGTTATGTCTATCCTGATGGTATATATAGATATTTGACCTTTTTCTTTTTATAAGAGGTCCCCGCAGAGGGTGATATACAATACACCAGAACGCTATATGTATAATATGTACTGTGTTAGAGTGTCATTTTGTGTCATTTTTACTTGAGGGGTTGTCACAGAGAGGAGGGGGTCACACTCTTTTCTAGGGCACCAAAGGGCAGACGAGCAACAACGGATGGAAGCTGACCAAGGAGAGATTCAACTGGAAATAAGGAAGAACTTCCTGATGGTCAGAGCGATCAATCAGTGGAACGTCCTGCTAGCGGAAGTTGTGAACGCCCCAACTCTCGACATATTCAAGAGGAGATTGCACTGCCATCTGACTGGTGAAGTGTAAGGTTTCCTGCTTGAGTAGGGGGGTTGGACTAGATGACCTGTAGGGTCTCTTTCAACTATAAATAAATAAACGAAGGCAGGAAGGCAGGAAGGCAGGAAGGCAGGAAGGCAGGAAGGCAGGAAGGCAGGAAGGCAGGAAGGCAGGAAGGCAGGAAGGCAGGAAGGCAGGAAGGCAGGAAGGCAGGAAGGCAGGAAGGCAGGAAGGCAGGAAGGCAGGAAGGCAGGAAGGCAGGAAGGCAGGAAGGCAGGAAGGCAGGAAGGCAGGAAGGCAGGAAGGCAGGAAGGCAGGAAGGCAGGAAGGAAGGAAGGAAGGAAGGAAGGAAGGAAGGAAGGAAGGAAGGAAGGAAGGAATCTAAATGCTATTGCTATTTTAAGCACATCCAGGAGTGGTCTGTTGGGGATTTGGAAGGGTTTGGGAAAACCTCTAGCTAGGATTCTGTGCAGTTCGGAGAACCCCCAAACCCTGGCTGGCCTGGCCCCACCCCACCCTGCCTTTCCCAGGAGTCTCCATGCAGCCCATTTTGGATGCAAGTAAGTGCAGGGCACATGCTAAGGCTTGGGCAGTGTGAAACTGTTAGTTTGGGAAGGCCAGAAAAGTAAGGTCCATTTCCATCCTCCAGAGGGCCTTTGGAGCCTGGAGAGACCATTTTTGCCCTCTCGGAGGCTCACAGAAAACCTCCAGAGCCTAGCGAGGGCAAAAACATTCCCCCCCCAACTGTGATGCATGAGGTCAAGTAGACCACGTGCACCATAGCCACACCCACCCAGCAAGTTGCTAAAAAATTTGAATCCTCCCTGAGCCCATCTGTTCCTTAAATTTCCTGTTCACGAGAGCGAAATTCCCACGCTTATCAAATTCCTATGTCAAGGTTCCAGGTCACATCCGAACTAAATCAGAGTCCGAGGCAAAGGACTCCTCAAAGTTTCCATTTATTTCCAGAGTCATCCTGGCACCCACATTAAGGAAACCTGAATCCGAGTTTCCTACTCAGTTGAAAGTTCACATCCCTTGTGAACCACAATCCTGTTACATTGCCTATTCAGATTGTGCCAGTGTGGCAAGTCCTCCTTCCGCTTCCGCCCAGGTGGGTGGGCAAAGGATGGCCTTGAACCTCTTGAAAGAATGCTTTCTGGCTGCATCTGTTCCCTTATGAAAATCAGCCCTCCCAAGTTCCCAAGTTCAGGCCTTCTACAGATAGTTTCGCAAGCCATTGATTTCTCACCAACCTCTGCACTGACTTGACATCCTATTTATGATGGTCGTAGTTCCGGGTTCACGTGATCCCCTTTGCAACAAGCAAAG
Organism: Erythrolamprus reginae; assembly: GCF_031021105.1. NCBI lineage: Eukaryota > Metazoa > Chordata > Lepidosauria > Squamata > Dipsadidae > Erythrolamprus > Erythrolamprus reginae. The sequence goes on from NC_091952.1 coordinate 254,134,593, forward strand.
CCAATGAGGAAACCAGATTCACTTTATAACCTGCTACTAACGTAACGACGGCAGTGATTCACTGAACAACTACAGCAAGTCAGATTCACTTAATAACCGTGGTACTAAACTTTAACTGCTACAGTAATCTATAACAACTCTGGCAATAAAGGTCGTAAAACAGGGCAAAGCTCAGTTAACAACTGGTTCACTTAGTGTTGTGGTTAGTTCTGGCCCAGCTCCTGCCCCGAGGACTGTGAATCTGGGGGAGACATCCACATGCCGCAGGCCTGCTTTGCTCCTGGTGGAATCTGCTGATGAAGGCTCCTCTGACCAAGAAGACATGAGTGACAGGGGAGGAGGAGAGTGTGGTAGACAGCTCAGAAGGAGATCAATTATCTAGCTCCTCCTTGGATTCAGAACAAGAGTTAATGATACAGCCACGCATGCGGAGAGCGATGCATAGGCAGCAACAACTGAGAGATTATTATGAAAATGAGGCCACCTGTGGTTGGGTGGGGCTGTGGTCATTAGTGAGGGCTGCTATAAAAGAGCAGCCTGTGGGTTTGGCCATTGTGGAGGATTATCTGATTGTTGTGTTTCGTGACTGCTTTACTGACTTCGACTTTTTGTGTGCTGATTTTTCCCAGCTTTGAAACTAAACCAGAGCAAAGTGTGCTTCACTTTGTGAAAGAAGAAGGACTGTGAATTGCCTCACAGCTGCAAGCTAAGTATCTCAGAACTGATAAGGGACTTGTACAAATTACCAGTTTGTTTGGAGACCAGTGCTCTTTGTATTTCGTTTATTTGCATTTTCGGTATAAAGAACATTGTTTTGAATTTTCAAACGTGTGTGTGTCTGAAATTTGTACCTTTGAATTTTCGGGAGGATTCTACCAGAGAGTCCGACAGACCACTTAGCAATAGAAATTTTTGGGCTCAATTGTAGCCATAAGTCAACAACTTATCTATACATCTACATATTTGTGTGCCAAAAAACTGCTACTTGTGACTCAGGCCTCAAAGGAGCTAAACGCATTTGTTTGGACCATCGTTCCCTCTAATGGGAAAAATGTTTGATTATTTCTGCCTGCAGATATAAGCGCGATTTTCTTTTTCTCCTCCTAAGGAATAGGTTGATGAGATAAAAGATCTGAAGCTGAAAAATGGATCTCTTCTCGCTGCCTCTGCAGGATGAGTTTCACCATCATGAAAGGTTGTCAGTAGGCCATTATCTCCAAGTGTTTCATTTTGTGTGTGTGTGTGTGTGTGCCAATGGGACAAATAAATAAAATGCAATGAAATAATATTTGCGGAACTGGAGAAATACTCTTACAAATCATGCAGCATGGCATAATTAGAATAACAAAAAAGGAAAAGACCATGTCAAGTCCTGTAAATGATATACAGTGGTACCTCTACTTACGAACGCCTCTACTTAAGAAGTTTTCTAGATAAGAACCAGGTGTTCAATATTTTTTGCCTCTTCTTAAGAACCATTTTCTACTTAAGAACCCAAGCCCTGAAAAATTTCCCAGGAAATTTGAGAACGGCACGAAGGCCCGGCTAGTTTCCTGCCATTCCCCCTTTAATCCCAGCCATCTCGGGCTTTTCTGGGCTGCCAGAGGAGCCTTTCGGTGGTGCTTAAGGAGGCTTTGGCAATCCAGAGTGAACAAAGCATTTTGTTGCCTCCTGGAGAGGCTGAGTGGAAAGGCAAAAGGCCAAATCAACTCAGCTTCAGCCAAATCGAGGAGTCACCATAGTGAAGGAAAGGTGCTGGCTACAAAGCGAGTGAGTGAGATGAGAGGGGAGCCCTTCAGCATGGGAAGGAAGAGGAAGCAGGTAGCAGCCACCACCTCTGCCTTTCAGTCAAAGGAACGGGAGGTTCCCCCCTCTTGCCCGCCTGGGTTTCTCTCTCTGGCTCAGTGTATGGGAGGAAGCCTCACGCCAGGTGTATGGGAGGTGCGTGCTCCTCCTCGCCACCTCAGAGTCTCTCTCTTTTTAAAAAAGCCTTAAAGTTTTGGATTTTTTTTAAATTCCCCTCCCTTCTCCTTCTTCCTTCAGCAGCGACTCTCCTCCTCCTCTTCTTCCTCCTCCTCCTCCTTGCACCCAAATTCCAAGCTTTTAGAAACATAGAAACATAGAAACATAGAAGACTGACGGCAGAAAAAGACCTCATGGTCCATCTAATCTGCCCTTATACTATTTCCTGTGTTTTATCTTAGGATGGATATATGTTTATCCCAGGCATGTTTAAATTCAGTTACTGTGGATTTACCAACCACGTCTGCTGGAAGTTTGTTCCAAGGATCTACTACTCTTTCAGTCAAATAATATTTTCTCACATTTCTTTTGATCTTTTCCCCAACTAACTTCAGATTGTGCCCCCTTGTTCTTGTGTTCACTTTCCTATTAAAAACACTTCCCTCCTGAGCCTTATTTAACCCTATAACATATTTAAATGTTTCGATCATGTCCCCCCTTTTCCTTCTGTCTTCCAGACTATACAGATTGAGTTCATGAAGTCTTTCCTGATACGTTTTATGCTTAAGACCCTCCACCATTCTTGTAGCCCGTCTTTGGACCCGTTCAATTTTGTCAATCTCTTTTTGTAAGTGAGGTCTCCAGAACTGAACACAGTATTCCAAATGTCCAATTGCCCCCTGAAAAAGCACCTTTGAGGGTTGGTTTGTTTGTTTGTTTGTTTGTTTGTTCGTTCGTTCGTTCGTTCGTTCGTTCGTTCGTTCATTCATTCATTCATTTATTTATAGAAACATTTTATTCCTTTCCTAATGGGTTTGCGCGCATTATTTGCTTTTTCATTGATTCCTATGGGAAAAATTGCTTCTACTTACAAACTTTTCTACTTAAGAACCTGGTCACAGAACGAATTAAGTTCTTAAGTAGAGGTACCACTGTATTTGCAGAATAAGTGATGGGCTCCTACGGATACGGCAGAACAGGTAGAAAAATTCTGTATGTTTATATCATGTTTTAGCCTCTATTCCCGCAAGCTGGTTGAGAAATTCTTGGAAATGAAGTCCACACACTTTTAAGTTTCCAAGGTTAAAAAAAACCACAGCTCTACTAAGTTGAGGTTGCGCTCTCAGTATACTGGTGCTTGTTCAATCTCTTTCTGACTTTAAATATTCAAGAGAGGAATCAATTACAGCCACTGAACCTCTTAGAGGTACCTATTTCTTTCTTGTGAGTCACAAATCAGCCTGCAAAGAGAGTCTCTCCAAGGTGACACCAATGCCACCGAAGGAGGTTTGAAGGATTGGGTGATGGGCTCTTCTCACCTAGTCATTTTCCTGACTAGATTGTCTACAAATGATCTAGAAGAGGGAATAGAAAGGGAACTAACCAAATTTGCAGATGATACTAATCTGGCAGGAATAGCTAACACCCTAGAACAGTGTTTCCCAACTTTGGCAGCTTGGAAATATCTGGACTTCAATTCCCAGAATTCCCCAGCCAGCATTTGCATCCCTCTGTTAATGCAATTCTGGGAGTTGAAATCATATATCTTCAATTTTATTTTATTTTATTTTATTTTATTTTATTTTATTTTATTTTATTTTATTTTATTTTATTTTATTTTATTTTATTTTATTTTATTTTATTTTATTTTATTTTATTTTATTTTATTTTATTTTATTTTATTTTATTTTATTTTATTTTATTTTATTTTATTTTATTTTATTTTATTTTATTTTATTTTATTTTATTTTATTTTATTTTATTTTATTTTATTTTATTTTATTTTATTTTATTTTATTTTATTTTATTTTATTTTATTTTATTTTATTTTATTTTATTTTATTTTATTTTATTTTATTTTATTTATTTTATTTTATTTATTTTATTTTATTTTATTTATTTATTTTATTTATTTATTTTATTTATTTTGTTTGTTTGTTTGTTTGTTTGTTTTATTTATTTACTTACTTACTTACTTACTTACTTACTTACTTACTTACTTACTTACTTACTTACTTACTTACTTACTTACTTATTTATTTATTTGTCCAATACACAAATACATAGGAAGAAAAATAGACATGTAGTAATATATATAAGGGTAAAGTGAACTTAGAGGAGAGGATATATGAAAGAAAGAAAATATATATGATAAGTGAGAGAAAGGAAAGGCAATTAGACAGGGGACGAAAGGGACACCAGTGCACTTATGTACGCCCCTTACTGGCCTCTTACTGGAGAGGTCAATCATGGAGAGTCTAAGGGAGAAATGTTGGGGGTTAGGGGTTGACACAATTGAGTCTGGCAATGAGTTCCACGCTTCAATAACTCGATTGTTGAAATCATATTTTTTACAGTCAAGTTTGGAGCGGTTCGTATTAAGTTTGAATCTGTTGCATGCCCTTGTGTTGTTGCGGTTGAAGCTGAAGTAGTCATTGACCGGTAGGACATTGCAGCATATGATCTTGTGGGCAATACTCAAATCGTGTTTTAGGCGCCGTAGTTCTAGGCTTTCTAGGTCCAGGATTGTTCGTCTATTTTCGTAGGATATTCTGTTTCGAGTGGAGGAGTGAAGGGCTCTTCTGGTGAAATATCTTTGGACATTTTCAAGGGTGTTGATGTCCAAGATGTGGTATGGGTTGCAGACAGATGAGCTGTATTCAAGGATGGGTCTGGCAAAAGTTTTGTAGGCTCTTGTGAGTAGTGTGAGATTGCCTGAGCAGAAGCTGCGTAGGATCAGGTTAACAACTCTAGAAGCTTTTTGGGCGATATTGTTGCAGTGAGCTTTAGCACTTAGGTCATTCGATATTAGTATTCCAAGGTCTTTTAACACTGCCCTCGAAGATAGGCTCAAAATCCAGATGGATCTTGACAGACCTGAACACAATATCTAAGAAAATGAAATTCAGTGCAGAGAAAAATGAAGTCCTACACTTAGGTAAGAAAAACCAAAAATATACGTACAAACTTGGTGAAACCACACTCGATAGCAGTGACTGCAAAAGGGATCTTGGAATCTTAGTAGACAACCAACTAAATATGAGCCAGCAATTTGCAGCAGCAGCCAAAAAAGCCAATCCAATCCTAAATTGTATTAACAGAGGGATACAATCTAGGACTAGGGAGGTACTAATATCACTCTGTAAAGCCGTAGTAAGACCACAGTTTAGACTACAGTTTTGATCACCACACTATAAAAAAGATATTGAGACTCTAGAGAAAATGCAGAGGAGAGCAACCAGGATAATTAGGTGACTGGAGGCTAAAACATAGAAACATAGAAGACTGACGGCAGAAAAAGAGCCCTCTATATCAGGATTCAACCCTCGTTCCTGTGAGATAGTAACTTAGTTTTGTCCCATTTATGACCTTTCTTTTCACAGTTGTTAAGTGAATCAAGGCCATTCTTAAGAGAGTCTCAAGGTTGTGAAGTTTATTTAATTATTTATTGATTATATGGACTTATATACCACCCTACTCTGAAAAGGGCAGGAAGAATAGAAACATAGAAACATAGAAGACTGATGGCAGAAAAAGACCTCATGATCCATCTAGTCTGCCCTTATACCATTTCCTGTATTTTATCTTACAATGGATCTATGTTTATCCCAGGCATGTTTAAATTCAGTTACTGTGAATTTACCAACCACGTCTGCTGGAAGTTTGTTCCAAGGATCTACTATTCTTTCAGTGAAATAATATTTTCTCACGTTACTTTTGATCTTTCCCCCAACTAACTTCAGATTGTGTCCCCTTGTTCTTGTGTTCACTTTCCTATTAAAAACACTTCCCTCCTGAACCTTATTTAACCCTTTAACATATTTAAATGTTTCAATCATGTCCCCCCTTTTCCTTAGAGGGAGAGAGAGGAAGTAGGAAGAGGGAGGTAGAGATGGTATGGAAAGAGGAAGGAAGAAAGGAAGGAGAGAGGGTATAGAAAGTAGATGGAAGAGATAATAATAACAGAGTTGAAAGGATCCTTTGAGGTCTTCTAGTCCAACCCCCTGCTTAGGCACGAAACCCTACACTACTTCAGACAGATGGGTATCCAACATCTTCTTAAAAACTCCCAGTGTTGGAGCATTCACAACTTCTGCAGGCAAGCTGTTCCACTAGTTAATTGTTCTTACTGTTAGAACATTTCTCCTTATATCTCAGTTGTTTCTCTCCTTGATTAGTTTCCACCCATTGTTTCTTGATCTACACTCAGGTGCTTTGGAGAATAGGTTGATTCCTTCTTCTTTGTGGCAACCCATGAGATATTGGAACACTGCTATGGATGGAGAGAGTAGGAGGGGAGTGAGAACGAATATAGATTTATAATTTTATCAACATGACAAAGATGTTGAATAGAATAAAGATTGACTAGAAAGATATAATAATATATGTTATGGAAATGTTTGTATGGTATATGCAATAATACATATGGAGTTAACAAAGATATATATATATATATATATATATATATATATATATGTATGTATGTATGTATGTATGTATGTATGTATGTATGTGAGTGTGTGTGTGTGTGTGTGTGTGTGTGTGTGTGTGTGTAGATTGTTCTGAGTTCGGGTTTTGCCCTGCAAAATATTACACAGGGCAAAACCCGAACTCAGAACAATCTACATATATCGACTTCTATTCCAGATAAATTCAGACTTCCTTTTACTTACAGGGGGATGAGTGAAACCGACAGGACCACTTAATTATGCCTCCTTAAGTGTCATTGATTGCCAGGGGTCACATCTATGCATTATTGATTCTGGTTCCAACTTTCTGTTAATTAATCAATTGTTTAGATTTATGCCCTGCCTTTTTTGTCAGAAGCAGACGGGGGGTGGGGGGCAAAGTATCCCTCCTCTCCTTTTCCCATCTATTGATGGCTATGGGATGGTATAGTAGTCCTTGATTTACTTCCATTCATGTAGTAACTGTTACGATGACCCTGGGAAAAAAGTGACTTGTGACCATTTCGCACACTTACGACCGTAACAGCATCCCATGGGAACGTGATCGAAATTCAGATGTTTGGTAATTGGATCATATTTATGATGGTTGGGGAGAAGGGGAATGGCCAATGTCCTAGTGGCGGGGAGTTTCCTGCACTCTGCGGGGAATCCGGAATCTCAACTGCTTGGAGACCTTGGAACCAATTGGGTTTCTTGGGGTCACGTGGGATTACCCTCTACAACCTTTTGAAAGGCAAAACCAGTGGGGAAGCCCTTTAAAAATTGTGCATCTGCCCCCTGGCAAGACTTGCCAAAATGTTTAGTAATATGTCCCCGAACTGTTGGAAATTCAAATACCTGGCACATATTGTGCAACAGGGTTGATATTCCTGGAGGTCTCTGTAATATGGCAAATGATTTAGCTTTACTAGATAAGTGGTCAAAGCAATGGAAACTGCAGTTTAATGTTTCCAAATGTAAAATAATGCACTTGGGGAAAAGGAATCCTCAATCTGAGTATTGTATTGGCAGTTCTCTGTTAGCAAAAACCTCAGAAGAGAAGGATTTAGGGGTAGTGATTTCTGACAGTCTCACAATTGGTGAACATTGTGGAAGAGGGAGATTGTGATCCCGCTGTATAGAGCGCTGGTGAGACCACTTTTGGAATACTGACATTGATGAAATTGAACGGGTCCAAAGATGGGCTACAAAAATGGTGGAAGGTCTTAAGCATAAAACCTCAGGAAAGACTTCATGAACTCAATCTGTAGAGTCTGGAAGACAGAAGGAAAAGGGGGGACATAATCAAAACATTTAAATATGTTAAAGGGTTAAATAAGGTTCAGGAGGGAAGTGTTTTTAATAGGAAAGTGAACACAAGAACATGGGGGCACAATCTGAGGTTAGTTGAGGGAAAGATGAGAAGCAACATGAGAAAATATTATTTGAGCAAAAGAGTAGTAGATGCTTGGAACAAACTTCCAGGAGACGTGGTTGGTAAATCCACAGTAACTGAATTTAAACATACTTGGGATAAACATATATCCATTGTAAGATAAAATACAGGAAATAGTATAAGGGCAGACTAGATGGACGATGAGGTCTTTTTCTGCCATCAATCTTCTATGTTTCTATGTTTCTATCTCTCTCTCTCTCTGTCTGTCTGTCTGTCTGTCTGTCTCTCTCTGTAGCATATTTTTGCTGATAATGAAAAAGAAGGGAGACTAGTCTATTTCAAGCTTATTGTCCTTATCAGCTAGCCATACCCTTACCAGGATTTGAACCTGCAGAGTCTTGTAAGGCAGTAGCTCTAACCTCTAGACCACAGGTAGTTTTACAGAGTCAGATTTTTGTCCCCAACAATCTGGGTCCCCATTTTACCAACCTCGGTGTTCTGTCGGGCTGTCTGGTAGAATCCTCCCAAAAATTCACAGGTACAAATTTCAGACACACACACGTTTGAAAATACAAAACAATGTTCTTTATAATGAAAATTCACTTAAACCAAGCCCTCTTTTGGTATAGCAAAGAGCACTCGTCTCAAAACAAACTGGTAATTTGTACAAGTCCTTATCAGTTCTGTGATACTTAGCTTGCAGCTGGGAGGCAATTCACAGTCCTTCTTCTTTCACAAAGTGAAACACACTTTGCTCTGGTTTAGTTTCAAAGCAGGGGAAAATCAGCACACAAAAGGTCAAAGTCAGTAAAGCAGTCATGAAACACAATGATCAGATAATCCTCCACAATGGCTAAAACCACACGCTGCTATTTATAGCAGCCTCACTAATGACCACAGCCCCACCCAACCACAGGTGGCCTCATTTTCTTTGATAATAATCTCTCAGTTGTTGTTGCCTATGCATCGCTCTCCGCATGCGTGGCTGTATCATTAACTCTTGTTCTGAATCCAAGGAGGAACTAGATAATTGATCTCCTTCTAAGCTGTCTGCCCCACTCTCCTCCTCCCTGTCACTCTTGTCTTCTTGGTCAGAGGAGCATTCATCAGCAGATTCCACTGGGGGCAAAACAGGCTTGCGGCATGTGGATGTCTCCCCCACATCCACAGTCCTTGGGGCAGGAGCTGGGACAGAGCTAACCACAACACTTGGAAGGATGGAAGGCTGAGTCAAGCTTGAGCTGTTGGGAATAGAACTGCCGTCAGTCGGCAATCAGCAGAATTAGCCCGCAATACAACCACTGCACCACCAGGGCTCTTAAGTCTTCACTTGCTTGGTTAGCAAAGCCGTTCCAGGAGCTAAAATTGCTTTAGTTTATTTAGCTAAAGGGTCCCATATGGGTGATCCAAGAATGCCCTGAATTTACTTTCCATCTTGTAGGAAAAGGAAAAAAACCGATTAATATTAAAGAAAAATTTGGTCTCTCTGCTTACCAAATTGGTTATGATTTCTGGGTCTCCAATCTTCACCAGAATTTTCCTTTTTAAAATCCTTTTCATTAAAAAGGGGACAAAGCGATTCATTGCCACAAAGACAAACACCAACTGTACCTCTGGGCCTTGCGACCTCCACGTAAACTCTGAGAAAATAAAAATGTGGATGGTTGCAGCTCAGTGCTTTAGTTGCAAATAGTACCATTTGCTTCTTGCCTCCGAGGGAACTTGAGAGTAGCAGTAAAGCAACTTGGAAGATTTCATGGATGGGGGAAACTAATGTATACCTTCTAATAGGGAAAAAAATACTCCAGAACAATAGAGTTGGAAAGGAACTTAGAGGTCTTCTAGTTCAACCGCCTATTTGGGCAAGATACCTTACAGCATTGATGGTGAACCTATGGCAAAAGCTCAACACGAACAATACCTCGCAATGTTCCTACAACCTGATCCTACGCAGCTTCTGCTCAGGCAATCTCACACTACTCACAAGAGCCTACAAAACTTTTGCCAGACCCATCCTAGACTACTGCTCATCTGTCTGGAACCCATACCACATCTCAGACATCAACGCCCTTGAATGTCCAAAGATATTTCACCAGAAGAGCCCTTCACTCCTCCACTCGAAACAGAATACCCTACGAAAATAGACTTACAATCCTGGGCCTAGAAAGCCTAGAACTACGGCGCCTAAAACATGATTTGAGTATTGCCCACAAGATCATATGCTGCAACGTCCTACCGGTCATTGACTACTTCAGCTTCAACCACAACAACACAAGAGCACGCAACAGATTCAAACTTAATACGAACCGCTCCAAACTTGACTGTAAAAAATATGATTTCAACAATCGAGTTATCAAAGCGTGGAACTCATTCCCTGACTCAATTGTGTCAACCCCTAACCCCCAACACTTCTCCCTTAGACTCTCCACAATTGACCTCTCCAGGTTCCTAAGAGGCCAGTAAGGGGCGTACATAAGTGCACTGGTGTGCCTTTCGTCCCCTGTCCAATTGTCTCTCCTCTCTTCCACCTATCTTATATATTCTCTTCCTTTAATATATCCTCTCCTCTAAGCTCACTCTCACCCTCATTTATATTATCACATGTCTATCTTTCTTCCTATGTATTTGTGTATTGGACAAATGAATAAATAAAAATAAAATAAATGAAAGTTAATACAATCCTAAGCTGCATCAACAGGGGAACACACTCTAAGACCAGGGAAGTCTTAATACCACTCTACTATGCCCTGGTCAGACCATACCTGGAGTACTATGTTCAGTTCTGGTCACCACACTTCAAAAAAGACATTGAAACTCTGGAGAAGGTGCAGAAAAGAGCAACCAAAATGATCAGGGGACTAGAAACCAAGACTTACGAAGAGAGACTGCGGGAACTGGGCATGGATAGCCTAGAGAAAAGGAGGGCCAGAGCGGACATGATAGCAGTCTACAGGTATACGAGGGGTTGCCACAGAGAGGAGGGGATCACTTTATTCTCCAGAGCACCAGAGGGCCGGACGAGGAAAAACGGCTGAAAGCTGACCAAGGAGAGATTCAACCTGGAAATAAGGAAGAACTTCCTGATGGTCAGAACGATCAACCAGTGGAATAACCTACCAGCGGACGTTGTGAACTCCAATACTCTGGACATTTTTAAGAGGAAATTGAACTGCCCTTTGGCTATGATGCTATAGGGTTCCTGCTTAGGCAGGGGGTTGGACTTGATGACCCGCATGGTCCCTTCCAACTCTAACAATAAATAAATAAATAAAATAAAATAAATAAAAGTGTTATGCGGAGCCAAATCTGCTGGCACGCGAGCTGTTGCCCTAGCTCAGTTCCAACACGTATGGCATTTTACCCAGCCTCAGTTGCAGGGAAGCCTTTGGAGCCTGGGAGGGTGAAACATGAGCCTACTGGGCATACCAGAAGTTGAGAAACAGACCATTTTGGGCCTCCAGAGGGCCTCCGGGGACGGGGAAGCTGTTTTTGCCCTCCCCAGGCATTGAATTATGGGTGTGGCCACTTGCGCATGCATGATAGCACCTGCCCATGCTCTTTCAGCATCTGAGAGGGAAAAAAGGGTTCGCCATCACATAGAAACATAGAAACATAGAAGACTGACGGCAGAAAAAGACCTCAAGGTCCATCTAGTCTGCCCTTATACTATTTTATGTATTTTATCTTAGGATGGATCTATGTTTATCCCAGGCATGTTTCAATTCAGTTACTGTGGATTTATCTACCACGTCTGCTGGAAGTTTGTTCCAAGGATCTACTACTCTTTCAGTAAAATAATATTTTCTCATGTTGCTTTTGATCTTTCCCCCAACTAACTTCAGATTGTGTCCCCTTGTTCTTGTGTTCACTTTCCTATTAAAAACACTTCCCTCCTGAACCTTATTTAACCCTTTAACATATTTAAATGTTTCGATCATGTCCCTCCTTTTCCTTCTGTCCTCCAGACTATACAGATGGAGTTCATGAAGTCTTTCCTGATACGTTTTGTGCTTAAGACCTTCCACCATTCTTGTAGCCCGACTTTGGACCCATTCAATTTTATCCATATCTTTTTGTAGGTGAGGTCTCCAGAACTGAACACAGTATTCCAAATGTGGTCTCACTAGCACTCTATATAAGGGGATCACAATCTCCCTCTTCCTGCTTGTTATACCTCTAGCTATGCAGCCAAGCATCCTACTTGCTTTTCCTACTGCCCGACCACACTGCTCACCCATTTTGAGACTGTCAGAAATCACTACCCCTAAATCCTTCTCTTCTGAAGTTTTTGCTAACACAGAACTGCCAATACAATGCTCATCATCATCATCATCATCATCCTTCTCACTGTTACTAATGTTGAGCCAGATACCATCTATTCCAGGGTTTCAAGAAAAGTTATAGGGCAATGATGGCGAACCCTTTTCCCCCCAGGTGCCGAAAGAGCATTGGTGCGCTATTGTGAGTGCCCACACCCATAATTCAATGCCTGAGGAGGACAAAAACAGCTCCCCTCTCTGAGAGGACCCCTGGAGGCCAAAAACGGCCTGTTTCCCAACTTCTTCTGGGCCCAGTAGGCCCGTGTTTCGCTCTCCCCAGAATCCAAATGCTTCCCTGGAGCCGGAAGAGGGTAAAAACACCCTCCCCCACCACCCGGGAGACTCTCTAGAAGCCAAAAACGCCCTCCCAGAGCCTCTGTGCAAGTCAGAAATCAGCTGGCTGGCACACACATGCACGTTGGAGCTGAGATAGGACAACAGCTCATGTGCCAGCAGATATGGCTCTGTGTGCCACCTGTGGCACTCGTGCCATAGGTTCATCATCACTGGTGTAGGGTCTCCTGCTTGGGCAGAGGGTTGGACTAGATGCCCTACAAGGTGTCAGGAATTTAAAATCCCTGGGTAATATCTTAAGGGCAGAAGGTAGGCCTCAGTTAAGAATGCTGAGTCATTCTGAGGCAGTTGAGCCTGCAGCAACCTAGCAATTATGTGAAAAAGTATTTAAATCAACAAAGCAGTGGAAGTGATGTGCCGGTGCCTGGAGGCTGTTGGGGCCTGGATGGGTGTCAACAAACTCAAACTCAACCCAGACAAGACGGAGTGGCTGTGGGTCTTGCCTCCCAAGGACAATTCTATCTGTCCGTCCATTACCCGGGGGGGGGGGAACTACTGACCCCCTCAGAGAGGGTACGCAACTTGGGCGTCCTCCTCGATCCACAGCTGACATTGGAATATCATCTTTTGGCTGTGGTGAGGGGGGCGTTTGCCCAGGTTCGCCTGGTGCACCAGTTGCGGCCCTATTTGGACAGGGAGTCATTGCTTACAGTCGCTCATGCCCTCATCACCTCGAGGTTTGATTACTGCAATGCTCTCTACATGGGGCTACCTTTGAAAAGTGTTCGGAAACTTCAGATCGTGCAGAACGCGGCTGTGGGAGCCATCGTGGGGCTTTCAAGATTCGCCCACGTTTCTTCAACACTCCGTGGCCTGCATTGGCTGCCTATCAGTTTCCAGTCACATTTCAAAGTGTTGGTCATGACCTTTAAAGCCCTACATGGCATTGGACCAAAGGAGCTCCGGAACTGCCTGCTACCGCACGAATCCCAGTGACCGATAAGGTCCCACAGAGTTGGCCTTCTCCAGGTCCTGTCAACTAAACAATGTCGTTTGGCGGGCCCCAGGGGAAGAGCCTTCTCTGTGGCAGCCCCGGCCCTCTGGAACCAACTCCCCCCGGAGATTAGAACTGCCCCCACCCTCCCTGTCTTTCGGAAACTACTCAAGACTCACTTATTTATTTTATTTATTTATTTATTTATTTATTTATTTTATTTATTGGATTTGTATGCCGCCCCTCTCCGGAGACTCGGGGTGGCTAACAACAGTAATAAAAAAATGTACAATAATAATCCAATAAATACTAAAAATGATTAAAAAACCCATTAATATAAAAAACCAAACATACATGCAGACATACCACACATGAAATTTTAAAGGCCCAGGGGGATAGAGCATTTCAATTCCCCCATGCCTGGCAGCAGAGGTGGGTTTTAAGGAGCTTACGAAAGGCAAGGAGGGTGGGGGCAATTCTAATCTCTGGGGGGAGTTGGTTCCAGAGGGCCAGGGCCACCACAGAGAAGGCTCTTCCCCTGGGTCCCACCAAGCGGCATTGTTTAGTTGACAGGACCCAGAGAAGGCCCACTCTGTGAGACCTAACCGGTCGCTGGGATTCGTGAAGCAGAAGGCGGTCCCTGAGATAATCTGGTCTGGTGCCATGAAGGGCTTTATAGGTCATAACCAACACTTTGAATTGTGACCAGAAACTGATGGGCAACCAATGCAAACTGCGGAGTGTTGGTGTAACATGGGCATATTTGGGCAAGCCCATGATTGTTCTTGCAGCTGCATTCTGCACGATCTGAAGTTTCCGAACACTTTTCAAAGGTAGCCCCATGTAGGGAGCGTTACAGTAGTCGAACCGCAAGGTGATGAGGGCACTTATACCGCCAGGCATGGGGGAGTTCCCCGAGGCTTTTTAAATACTTTGTTTTATGTTTGGTATGAATGTGCTGTTTGATTTTTTAAACAATGATAGAGTTTTAGATATTTTTAATATTAGATTTGTTCCACTGCTATATTGTTTTTATTACTGTAGTGAGCCACCCTGAGTCTTCGGAGAGGGACGGCATACAAATCTAATAAGTAAAATAAATAAAATAAAATAAATAAGTAAGCAAGAGCTCCCTGCTCTCTTGCTTAGTCTGTTGCTGTTTGTGGAAGTATGCCTTAAAGAAGCTGTAATGCTCTAAACGTTGGTTCCTGTGAGTAATTGAACTAAAATAGTTGTAGCAAGGTACTATTAAGATACTAGTTTATTGTATGTATAGTATAGACAGTAGTAGTAGTAGTAGTAGTAGTAGTAGTAGTAGTAGTAGTAGTATAAAGAAGTAAATATATTTTTCCACAACTTCCTACTGCTGCTGTGTTTCATTGAAGACTTCAACTCCATTTCTACTGGTCTGTGGCTGGCTGGCTGGTTGGGTTGGTGGGCTGGCTGGATTGGTTTGCTGCTTGGGCACAAAGAGGCTAGCTTCCGCAAATGCAAGCTCTGATACAAGAGCCCTTCTAACTCTGTTAATTCTATACCTGTGCATGTGGTTCTTCTAAAGGTAGAACCTTACTTTTTCCTCCTCTATCTGCACAATGGGAAGCCCTTTACTCCCTGGCCCTGCTATGATGGATACCAGATCCCTTCTAACCACTTTAATCTTGCCCGAAATGAGGTGACCCTCCTCAAAGCCTTCGCAGTTCTCAACCTGCCTTCGGTGTGCCGCCTTCTAAATAGTTCTCCGGGCTGCCCAAATGGTTTGTGTCAGCTCTCTTACTGACCTCTCTTTGGCTGTAACCTGAGTTGTATTTTATGTCTCTTTGTGTCATTTTGATCCCGCAGTAGCTCAGAGCGAGAAGGTTTTGTTGTCAGGTTTCGGCTGCAATAGAAAACACTTAAAGAAGACCACCAGGGACAAGGCGGAGAGAAGAAAGCAAGCTAAAAGGCTGTCCGTTTTCAACTCTCCGATGTTGAATACAAGAAAGGAGAGTTACCAAATGTCACCTGATCCGTGGCTCAAGGTCGAGTCAAAATTACTTCCTTCTTTTTTCGAGCTCTCTACTCTTTAGGCTTTGTCCATTCATTGTTTCTGAACAGGAATGGATAGAAACTTGTCTTCCTAGGAATCTCTTGATCATCCCATCGGCATTCAGACTAGCGTTGCAAAGCCTACTATTCCAACTATTCTAACCGGGGTAGAAAGAGTGGCTTTGAAAGCTTTTGTGCCTTTGAACCCAACATCTACAGTCGATAAGGCAGCACCTGAGCTTTCCGAGAGGTTTTCATTCCTGAGTTTGGTGTTATTGTTCCTGTCTTTAAGCATCTCAAGTTGTCGCTTCTATTCAGCAGCGATTCCTCAGGATGAATCCATGGAAGATGCTAAAGTTATATTTAAGTGTCGGGTGCAAACAAGCGGACCCGGACATGCAGAGTTTGAGCTGCTACTACTTTATTGAGTTCTGCCTGTAATACAGGAATCTCCCCACGCGTTCAGCTACTCCTGGGGACAGTTCGACAAGGCACCAAGGAAGAAGGGCTTGGACCCAGCCCTTTTATTGCTGTGCAGAGATTCCAGGCTAGATCCTGGCTTGACCCCCTTCTTGCTTCTAGGTTAGCTGCTTCCTATGTTTCTATGATGATGGTGATGATGATGATGATGATGATAAAAACAACAATAACAAAAACAACAATAAAGTTGGAAGGGCGCTCGGAGGTCTTCTAGTCCAACCCCCTGCTTAGGCAAGAAACCCTACACCACTTCAGACAGATAGTCATCCAACATCTTCTTAAAAACTTCCAGAGTTGGAGCATTCAAAACTTCTGGAGGCAAGCTGTTCCACTGATTAATTGTTCTAACTGTCAGGACTAATTATCTTCTTTTAGTTTTCCATCTCTTATAGTATTTTTGCATTATTCTCACCATTATCCTTTAGTTCTTGGTATACACTTTAACACTAATATTGGCAATCCAGTCTGTTCCTCAAAGCCTTTAGTGATGAACTTCCCACATCTTCTGAAGGCAACTACTGTTCCATTGGTTGATTGTTCTCACTGTCAGAAAAGTTCTCCTTATTTCTCGGCTGAATCTCTCCTTGATCAGCTTCCATCCATTATTCCTTGTCAGGCCTTAATTGCAAGCCTTAAGACACCCTGCTTCGAACTGATTAAAAATAGCAACATTTGGGGACCCCTCCGCCAATGCCTTAGAGGAGAAAGTAATTTAGCTTACGACATCTTCTTTCTCAGTTTTTTTTTTTTGGCCTTGATTGCAATTATTATAATTCACACATCTGCATAAAGCTTCGCAATCTCCATTTCTGCTCCTTTGCTAATCATGGTAGATGCATCATTTTGAAATTCCACGTTGCTACTCATTGCTCAACAGTAGTAACTGCGAGAGGGATCTTGGAGTCTTAGTGGACAACCATTTAAATATTAGCCAACAGTGTGCAGCAGCTGCCAAAAAAGCCAACACAGTTCTGGGCTGGATTAACAGAGGGATAGAATAAAGATCACATGAAAGGTTAATACCACTTTATAAGGCCTCGGTAAGGCCACACTTGGAATACTGCATTCAGTTTTGGCGATGTAAAAAGGATGTTGAGACTCTAGAAAAAGTGCAGAGAAGAGCAACCAAGATGATTAGGGGACTGGAGGCTAAAACATATGAAGAACGGCTGCAGGAACTGGGCAGGGCTAATTTAATGAAAAGAAGGACCAGGGGAGACATGATAGCAGTCTTCCAGTATCTCAGGGGTTGCCACAAAGAAGAAGGAGTCAACCTATTCTCCAAAGCACCTTGAGGGTAGAACAAGAAGCAATGGAGGGAAACTAACCAAGGAGAGAAGCAACTTAGAACTCAGGAGAAATTTCCTGACAGTTAGAACAATTAACCAGTGGAACTGCATGCCTCCAGAAGTTGGGAATACTACAACACTGGAAGTTTTAAAAAAAGAGATTGGACAGCCATCTGTCTGAAGTAGTATAGGGTTCCCTGCCTAAGCATGGGGTTGGACTAGAAGACCTCCAAGGTCCCTTCCAACTCTGTTGTTATTTTTATACTCCATGACGGAGTGAGCAGAATTTCTGTTGTTAGGTGAGACATTAACGTTAAGAGAGTTTTGGCCCATTTTAAAACCTTTCTTGCCACCCGTTGTTAAGGGGATCACTGCATTTGGTAAATGAGCCGTCTGGTTGTTAAGTGAATCCTGCTTTTTCCCTGAGCTTTTTGGTCAGAAGGTCGTAAACAGGGAAATGACATGACCTAGGGACGTTGCAATCGTCATAAGTATGAACCAATTGCTAGGCATCTAGGTTGTAATCACGTGATCATGGGAAGGCTACAAACATTATAATGGTGAAAAAAACAGTCCTCAGTTCCCTTTTGCAGCGCCGTTATAACTTTGAGCCATCACTAAATGAACCGTTGTAAGTCGAGAACTGCCTGTAATTTCCTTGTGTCCCATGACTGCCATTTTGGAACATTCACAGCTGACTTCTAAGAAGCAATGGGTTTCTTAGATTCCCTTTAACAAATGCACGATTCACTCTCGGATTACAAGACGCACCTCCCCAAAAGAGGCTGAAAATTTGGGTGCATCTTATACTCTGAATACAAATTTTTTCAAAGCTTTTTTTTCAGCTCTAACTAGCTGCTAACAATGTTCCCAGCTCTTACCTTGCAGGTTCTTTCATTGTTGCTCTCTGTGAAGAATGTTTTCGAAGTCTTTGCAGTGTTTTTTTATTGCTCTAACTTGCTCAAAATAACTTTCTTTCCAGCCCTAACCAGGTGCTAACGGTGTTCCCAGCTCTTACCCACTTGCAAGCTCTTGCATTGCTACTCTCTGCAAAGAATATTTTCCAAGCCCTAAGCCTTTGCAATTTTTTTCCCCATTGCTCTACTTGCTCTGAATGTTTCTTTCCAGGTGCTAATTGTCACGCTGAATATTGACAGCCCCAGAGACATTTAATAATTAAATAGTTAACTGTGTGTGTTTCTTTAAGATCCACCTATTATGATGTAATATCCTGCCACATCATCAGACCTCATATCCTTCTTTATGCTCCGTTGTTGTTTTATTCTCCATTCCTGTTCTAGCTTCCCTCATGTGAAGATGTATTTTACTTTTGTCCCTCGTGACATATTTGCTTTTGTATTTTTATAATAAAAAGAAATCTTGCTTTGAGAACAAAAGACTAGGCTCTCAGTCCATCACCTCCGCAATGGATTAGTGTTCAAACAGACATTAATCACCCACATTGTGACACTAGTGACATTCCCAGTTCTTACCCGCTTGCTAGCTCTTTCATTGTTACTCTCTGCAAAGAATATTTTCCAAGCCCTAAGTCTTTGCAAATGGTTTTTTTTAAATTGCTCTACTTGCTCCAAATGTTTCTTTCCAGCCCTAACCAGGTGCTAACTATGTTCCCAGCTCTTACTGGCTTGCAAGCTCTTTCATTATTACTCTCTCTGAATAAGGTTTTTTTTAAAGCTCTAACTAGGGGATAAAATAATGTGCTGAAGTTGACCAGACTAAGGATGCTAGCCAGATGAATACCTGGTAGGCAGATTTTTTATATTTATATTTATATTTATATATTTATATTTATTGGATTTGTATGCTGCCCCTCTCCGCAGACTCGGGGCGGCTAACAACAGTGATAAAACAGCATATAATAATAATCCAATACTAAAAACAGTTAAAAACCCATTAATATAAAAACTAATCATACATACAGACATACCATGCATAAAATTGTAAAGGCTTAGGGGGAAAGTGTATCTCAATTCCCCCATGCCTGGCGGCAGAGGTGGGTTTTAAGCAGCTTACGAAAGTCAAGGAGGGTGGGGGCAATTCTAATCTCTGGGGGGAGTTGGTTCCAGAGGGCCTGGGCCGCCACAGAGAAGGCTCTTCCCCTGGGTCCCGCCAAATGACATTGTTTAGTCGACGGGACCTGGAGAAGACCCATTCTGTGGGACCTAACTGGTCACTGGGATTAGTGCAGCAGAAGGCGGTCCCTGAGATAATCTGGTCCGGTGCCATTTTTCCTCCTATTTTCCTCCCTAAAATTTAAGGTGCGTCTTATACTCCAAAAAATACAGTAATAACTTCAGTGCAGGCAGTCCTCAATTTACAACATTTCATTTAGTGACCGTTTGAAGTTTCAACGGCCCTAAAAAAAGGACTGATGATCGTTTTTCACACTTACGACCATTTTGGTATATCCATGGCCACGTGTTCAAAATGACTCATATTAAGGTTACATGTCCAAACTGTTAAGAAGCTTCTCTTTAATTCCAGATGGTTTTATTAGTTTCCATCCATTGTTTTTTGTTCTGTCCTCTGGGGCTTTGGAAAACCTTTGTGTTGTATTGTTCAAAGATTCATTAATTTGTTTTCTTGGATGCCCAATATAACTCTCAATGTAACATCATAAAATCATCTGCTACTACGTTCTTTCTGTCAATGGCTACTTCAGCTTCAACCACAACAACACATGAGCACACAACAGATACAAACTTAAAATAAACAGATACAAACTCAACTGCAGGAAATACGACTTTAGTAACCGAGTAGTTGATGCATGGAGCTCGCTACCAGACACTGTAATATCATCACCTAACCCCCAAAACTTTACCGTTAAACTATCCACTGTTGACCTCTTCCGATTCCTAAGAGGTCAGTAAGGGGCATGCATAAGTGCACCAGCATGTCTTCGATCACCTGTCCTAATGTTTCTCTTTTACTAGCATCATGTATATAAATATTATATCTTTGTATACCACCAATACGTACATGACAAAATAAATAAATAATGAATCAAAGCTCAAAGGAGTCATCCCATATTTTTCCCATCTTGCTTCTTCAAAGTCCCCTAAAAGGTCACAGAAACCATATACTTCATATTGGTTCTATATTTGTCTATATATTTGTCACCAACAGTCTTCATAAAAGCTGTGTGTTTCACGAGATAAACCAGACAGATCTTCTTGGTGTATTTATAGTATCTGCTTTAAGTATCATAAGAGGCCTCTATTTCGCAAAAGGGCATTTTAGCTCTATCTGTCTCTGGGCATATTTTTATGACCTCTTACTCTATTTTCTTTTGGTCCCACTTAATGAAGAGAGCTGTTTTTCTCTCAAATGTTTATATGAGCCTCATAAAACAAGAAGTCTATGAAAGAACAGGATATGAATTGAGACAAGGGGAGAGACCGAGAACACTGTGCTGGTTAAAATTGCTAAGACCAAGAAAGGAAGGAAGGAAGGAAGGAAGGAAGGAAGATTGATAGATAGATAGATAGATAGATAGATAGATAGATAGATAGATAGATAGAAGAAAGAAAGAAAGAAAGAAAGAAGGAAGGAAGGAAGGAAGGAAGGAGGAAGGAAGGAAGGAAGGAAGAAAGAAAAAAGAAAGAAAGAAAGAAAGAAAGAAAGAAAGAAAGAAAGACAGAAAGAAAGAAGGAAGGAAGGAAGGAAGGAAGGAAGGATGGATGGATAGATAGATAGATAGATAGATAAAAGGAAAGAAGGAAGGAAGGAAGGAAGATAGAATGAAAGATAGAAAGAAAGATAGAAAGAAAGATAGATAGAAAGAAAGAAAGAAGGAAGGAAGGAAGGAAGGAAGGAGGGAGGGAGGGAAGGAAGGAAGGAAGGAAGATAGAAAAAAGAAAGAAAGATAGAAAGAAAGATAGTTAGATAGAAAGAAAGAAAGATAGTTAGAAGGAAAGAAAGAAAGAAAGAAAAAAGAAAGAAAGAAATATAGATAGAAAAATGAAAGAAAGAAAAATGAAAGAAAGAAAAATGAGTGAATGAAAGAAAGAAAGAAAGAATAAAAGAAAAACACAGACTTGGTTGAAGAAAGCATAGAAAACATGGGTGATATCACACCCAAGGTTACTGCAGTTCAGATTAAATATGCTTTCTTTCTTTTTTTATTTGCTCAGCTCTATAATTCCTTTTGTCTTTATTACTTTCTTCTCTTTTTTCTGACCTTTGCTAATTTCTGCTTATCCTGAAAAAGGAACAGTTTGATGACTGTGTATTTATGATATGTTTGTTTAAGAGTCAGCGAAAGACTAGAAGGAACAAAGTATTTGGTCAATGAAATCCTGCACTACAGGCTCTCACATGGCATCTGGCTTGGAAATCTTCTCCAAGTTCTTTTTCTTTTTCTTGTTTAAATAGTTTTTATTAAACAGTTTTTAAAACAACATTACATACAACCTGAATTCCCAATACAGTGGCACCTCTACTTAAGAACTTAATTCGTTCCATGACCAGGTTTTTAAGTAGAAATGTTCTTAAGTAGAAGCAATTTTTCCCATAGGAATCAATGTAAAAGCAAATAATGCCTGCAAACCCATTAGGAAAGAAATAAAAGCTCGGAATTTGGGTGGCAGGAGGAGGAGGAAGAGGAGGAGGAGGACAGTCACTGCCGAAGGAAGAAGGTGAGGTGAGGGGAATAAAAAAATCCAAAACTTTAAGGCTTAAAAAGAAAAAAGAGGGACTCTGTTTGCTCTCAGCTGCCAAAGCCTCCTTAAGCACCACCGAAAGGCTCCTCTGGCAGCCCAGAAAAGCCGAGATGGCCGGGATTAAAGGGAGAATGTCAGGAAACTGGCTGGGCCTTTGTGCTGCTCTCAAATGTCTTGGGAAATTTTTCAAGGCTCAGGTTCTTAAGTAGAAAATGGTTCTTAAGAAGAGGCAAAAAAAATCTTGAACACCCGGTTCTTATCTAGAAAAGTTCTTAAGTAGAGGCGTTCTTAGGTAGAGGTACCACTGTAGTTTCTCCAATTCCTTCTCCTTGTTGTGTAAGATGATTTTGTTATTATTTTTGTTTTATCCTTGTTTATCTTTAGACCGGCAACTTTCCCAAACTCCTCAATCTCCTGCAGTAATTTGGCTCCTGAAATATGAGTTTCTTGGATAATCTATGGAGTCTACGGACAGGGGCGGCATGCAAATCTAATAAGTAAGTAAGTAAGTAAGTAAGTAAGTAAGTAAGTAACTAAGCAAGCAAGCAAGCAAGCAAGCAAGCAAGCAAGCAAGCAAGCAAGCAAGCAAGCAAGCAAGCAAGCAAACAAACAAACAAACAAACAAACAAACATACATAAGAACATAAGAAATAAGAAATAAGAAATAAGAAATAAGAACATAAGGACATAAGGACATAAGGACATAAGGACATAAGGACATAAGGACATAAGGACATAAGGACATAAGGACATAAGAACATAAGAACATAAGAACATAAGAACATAAGAACATAAGAACATAAGAACATAAGAACATAAGAAGAGCCATGCTGAATCAGGCCAAAGCCCATTGAGTCCAGCATTCTGTGTCACACAGTGGCCCACCAATTGTCCTTGGAGATCTTGAGCAGAAAGAGAAGGCAAGACCCTCCCTTTCCCCTGACCCCCAACAAATGGAATCCTGCCTGCCTCAACCAACATAGAGCTGGCACATGGACATCCGTTTCAATAACCACCAATACACTTGGCATCCATGAATCTGTCTAATCCTGCCTTGAAGCTATCCAGACTGACAGCTGTCACGACCTCTTCTGGAAGGGAATTCCATAAACCAAGGACCCTCTGGGTAAAGAAATATTTCCCTTGATTTGTCCTCACTTTCTTACCTATGAGCTTTAGGGAGGGGCCCCTTATCCTAGTATTGTGGATAGAGAAAAGAATTTTTCTCTATCCACTTTTTCTATTCCATGCATGATTTTATACACTTCAATCAAGTCAGCCCTTAAACGCCATCTTTCAAGGCTGAAGAGACCAAGGTTTCATAAGGGAGGGGCTCCATTCTCTTAATCATACTTGTTGCTCTTTTTTGCACCTTTTCCAGTTCCTTTGGATGGATGGTCGCACTGGCCAATGGTGTCATGTGCAGTGGGTAGAGCTTAGAGAAGAGAGGGCGAGGTCCAGGTCCAAGCAGCCAATGGCAGCCAATGGTGTGGAGCGGTGGGGTCAGACAGCAAGAAAGAAACAAGGGTAGCAGAGGCGCAGGTCGGGGGCACGGAGGTTGGTCTCATGGGCAGCGCCGGGCAAGGGTAGCCTGAGTGAGAGCAGCGGAGGGGGTGGGATGAGAACCCATACAGGGAGGGGGGCGGCATAGGTCTCACGCCCATATGGACCAAATTTTTTAATAAAAAAACTCATCCCTCCCCGGTCAATTATGTCCCGTTTATTATTAAAATCTGGTCACCTTACTGGTGGACTGTTTTTTCACCATCTCAGGCTTCAGCAAGGACAGGGATAGGGGTGGTTGTGCATTTGTGTGTTTGTGTGTGCGCACGCGCATGTGGGGAGGTAATGGGGATGGAATAGGATGCTTGGCTGCATAGCTAGAGGTATAACAAGCAGGAAGAGGGAGATTGTGATCCCGCTGTATAGAGCGCTGGTGAGACCCCATTTGGAATAATACTGTGTCCACTTCTGGAGACCTCACCTACAAAAAGATATTGACAAAATTGAACGGGTCCAAAGACGGGCTACAAGAATGGTGGAAGGTCTTAAGCATAAAACGTATCAGGAAAGACTTCATGAACTCAATCTGTATAGTCTGGAGGACAGAAGGAAAAGGGGGGACATGATCGAAACATTTAAATATGTTAAAGGGTTAAATAGGGTCCAGGAGGGAAGTGTTTTTAATAGGAAAGTGAACACAAGAACAAGGGGACACAATCTGAAGTTAGTTGGGGGAAAGATCAAAAGCAACGTGAGAAAATATTATTTTACTGAAAGAGTAGTAGATGCTTGGAACAAACTTCCAGCAGATGTGGTTGATAAATTCACAGTCACTGAATTTAAACATGCCTGGGATAAACATAGATCCATTTTAAGATAAAATACAGGAAATAGTATAAGGGCAGACTAGATGGACCATGAGGTCTTTTTCTGCCGTCAGACTTCAATGTTTCTATGTTTCTATGGGTGTGGGCACATGAATGCGCATTAAAATGTACACCGGCCCCCTTTTGGCACGCGAACTAAAAAAGTGTTCACGTGCCAAAGGATCTCCTGCTTGAGCAGGGGGCTGGACTAGGAGACCTCTAAGGTCCCTTCCAGTTCTATTCTGATTGACCGAATCCAAATCCCTGTTCTCTTCAATCCTTTATTTAACTTTTTCTGGGTCAGTCTTTTTTCTTCTTCTTCTTTTCATGGCGATACGCCCCATTTTTTTGCTGATTTTCTGGGGCAACGCCGATGCTACGACGGATAACTCCATTCTGAAATTAAACTTCTTCTTTTCTCTATCCAGCTTTCGTTCAGCCTTGACTGCAAAATATTTTTTTTTTTAAAAAAAGGCTCCCGCTACTGGAGGCAAGTAATCCCTTTATGCAATGTTTTATCATGGATCTTCGCGAGACAACTATTAATCTTAAATCATACTTTTATAAAGTGTTTATTTTCACTCCCTCCCAGGTTTCTCCCCCACCCCCGGGCGCTTTGGTGGCTATCAATATCGCGCCTGTCACTCGGAGTTATGAACCGCATCTCAGCGTCGGCTCTGAAGCAAAATTGAGAGAGAGCCAGGTGGAATCCAAAGAAATCAATCCTATTTTTATATAGATATAGATATGCCAGCCCAGGCAAGGAGCTCTCTCAAACAGGCGTGATTGGAGTCCAGTCACACTCTTAAATTCTCATTTAACTTCTCTTTAACTATATGTTGTTTTTTTTCATAAAAGTACTAACTACTGGTATGACAACACAGATAATCTCCAGGTGGCCTCAAGGACCCTCTAAAAGGATGCAAATGACCAGCTCTCTGCAAGGAGAATCAATTCTTTTATTCCCCACCATCCAGACAGAACTGAAACAGCTTCTTAGTGGAGAAAACCAAGAAAGTTCACTTGCTTCTTGGAAAAAGCACTTTTGGGGTAACTACTGGTATGTTTTCAGAGAATTATCCTGTTCTGGACCCATTATGCAAAGATCTCATTTTCTGGAGAAAGCTCCAGTGCTGAGGTAGGTGGGGTGAAAGACAAGAAGAGGACAACAGGAGACAAGATCTCTCTCTCTCTCTCTCTCTCTCTCTCTCTCTCTTGCTATCACTATCGCTATCTATCCATCCATCCATCCATCCATCCTTCCTTCCTTCCTTCCATCCATCCATCCATCCATCCATCCATCCATCCATCCATATCTGTCTGTCTGTCTGTCTGTCTGTCTATCTATCTATCTATCTATCTATCTATCTATCTATCTATCTATCATCTATCTATCTATCTATCTATCTATCTATCTATCTATCTATCTATCTATCTATCTATCTATCTATCTATCTATCTATCTATCTAGATATCTATCTAGATATCTATCTAGATATCTAGCTATTCAGCTATCTAGCTATCTAGCTATCTAGCTATCTATGAAGTGGACAAGGCCATTGGAGTTGTGAGTTCCACCACCTGCTTACTGGATCCGTGTCCTTCTTGGTTGGTTTCGGCCAGCCTAGAGGTGACATGGAGCTGGTCCCAGGAGATTGTCAATGCTTCTTTGGGGAGGGGGTTTTTCCTGGCTCCTTACAAGGAAGCACTTGTGCACCCCCTCCTCAAGAAGCCTTCCCTGAACCCAGTCATGCTTAATAACTAACAGTGGGGAAGGTTGTTGAGAAGGTGGTGGCACTCCAAATGCAGCGGTCCTTGGAAAAAGCCGATTATCTAGGCCCTCAACAGTCAGGATTCAGGCCCGGCTACAGCATGGAAACTGCTCTGGTTGTGCTGATGGATGATCTCTGGCGGGCCCAGGACAGGAGCTTGTCCTCTGTCCTGGTGCTTCTTGACCTCTCAGCGGATTTCAATACAATTGACCATGGTATCCTTCTGCGCCGGCTGGAGGGGTTGGGAGTGGGAGGCACTGTCCTTCAGTGGTTCTCCTCCTACACCTCCGGCTGGTCGCAGTCAGTTTTAGTGGTGGGTCAGAGGTCGACCTCTAGGTCTCTCCCTTGTGGGATGTCTCAGGGGTCGGTCCTCTCCCCCCTGCTATTTAATATCTACATGAAACCACTGGGCGAGATAATCCAGGGGCATGGGGTGAGGTATCATCAGTACGCTGTACATGTTTATTTTTACGTGAAAGGACTGCCCTTTGCTTGCAGTGCCGCTGCGGTGTCCTTTTTCGTAAAAATAACAATGTTTATTTTTATGTGAAGACCTCCCTTTGAAAGAGCTGGGGAATCCCTCCCACTAAGAGATTCCGGGAGCGGAGCTTTGATGTCACCGGCAGGTTGCTCAGGATGCCAAGGTGATCACTTCCTGGATTCCATGGAATCCAAGAAGTGATCACCTTGGTGTCCTTAGCAACCTGCCGGTGACGTCAAAGCTCCGCCCCTGGAATCTCTTCGTGGGAGGGATTCCCCATTCAGGTTCGGTTCGGGTTCGGCCGAATTTTGCGTAAAGTTCATCCGATCTTGCCGAACCCGAACACTGTTGGGTTCGCCTATCACTACCCGTCACTATTGATGAAGGGTTGAAAATCTTCATGCTTACTGGCCAGGTGGAAGAATACCTTCAGAAAACAAGTTTATTAAAATGGAGACCAGTTTCAGCAGACCCTGGACCACCAGGCTGGCCTGGCAAGAGATGCTAGAGACCATTAAACCAGACACCAACGTTCTCCAAATGTTTAATTGCCTCCCCGAATCACTCCGCTCAGCTCTTTCCCAGAGGAATCTTTATTACCTCGACATCCATTACAGGGAAACAGTGCCGGAAGAATAAACAAGTGCAAAAGAAATCATAGTTTAACGATCAAGGCATGACAAAATAGAGAGGAGTATGATTCAAAAACGCCGTCAGGTACTGTATATATGTATTTTCTTCCTCTCTCATTTTGACCCGAGTCCTTTCTGAGCTCTTGATGGATCTGCAATAAAACGGGATGCGTTAATCAAAAGCAATTCATGGGTTTCCCGGCGCAACTTTTGAAGTGTGTACCACATTTTGAAATCTCTGCTCCAGGAATCTTGGTTTGCATCCTTTTTTTATAGTGCCACTCAAGAAAAGAAAACCCTCTCAAGACGCAGGGTGAATCAGGAAGCCATAAAACGGCCATTGTATTAGTGTGACTCTTCGAGAAATTACAGCAAAAGGAAGCACAGGCTGAAAAATAGAGACATGACAGGAGGAGCCATTAATATATAAACAGAGAGCAAAGCCCACTCCCTTCTAGCACTGATGATGTTACCAAGCTGGTAACATCATCAGCAAGAAAATAGCCAGGCCCAGAGGGCATGAAGGATTTCACAGTCCTCCTCCTCCTCCTCCTCATACTTCTCCTTCTCCACCTCCTTCTCTTTCTCCTCCTCCACCTCCTTCTCTTTCTCCTCCTCCTCCTCCTTCCACTTTCTTTTTCTCCTCCTCGTACTTCTCCTTCTCCACCTCCTCCTCTTTCTCCTCCTCCTCTGTCAGGCTTAGCAATCCTGAGTGATACTTCACTGTAGTACCATATAAAGTAAAAGGTAGAATGTAGGCATGCTAATGCTGAGTCATTGGGTGTGAACTGCAACCTGATTGGACCAGGACATTATAAGATGCAAATCAACTTCACAATTTCCTTGTGCTTGTTTGCTATTGATGGTGGTTGTTAGTTGGCTGGCTGAAGCAGTTTGAGCGTGAGTTAGATATTGAGTAGAACTGAGATAGTGATACAAAGAAACCTGGTTTGGTATCTACTAGAAACCTGGATTGGTTTGGTATCTCCTTGTAACCTCGATTGGGTGAATATCAACTTGTAAGTAGGCTGAATATAGCTGATGTAAAGTTCCTGTATATAGAAGACTGAAGGTATTTTTCACTGAAGAGTAAACTACTGTTTTATACAAACGTGTCTTTGTCATTTATCTGGTTCATTAAATTGCCACAGTATATTCTGATATCTTATCTAGCCCTCCTGTGTTACTCTGCATAAATATATATATATATATATATGCAGAGAATATATATATATGTGATACATACAGAATATAGTTATCAACTATGAATAAATTAACTGCCTTCAAATGGCCCTGGGTTGGGCCTAGAAGCAAAAAGAAGCTGTGACGTTCCTTCAATATACCAGGGTAATCCGACATAAAAAACATATAGCCCCTCCCTGGAACAGAGTTGAAGGGATCAGGTCTGCTGGCCTAGAGGTTAATTCTCTGCCCTACAAGGCTGCCTGATCAAATCCCAGTAAGGGTGTGGCTATCTGATGAGGCCAGAACAAGGCCGAAATGGTGCCATCCTAGTCTCCCTTAATTTTAAATTTTCAGCAAAAAACATGTGATATATGTGACATCACATGTTCACATGTGATCACATGTTTATTTGTTTTCGTAGATTTTCACAGGTACAGGTGTGAAGGTCTTGGCATATTCGGGTTTCTTCCCATGTAGGATTTAGAGATTTCTGGCGACGTTTCGATGAGGTCCCATTCGCCATCTTCAGCCCAAGAACAAGGACAGAAGTGGGACCTCGTTGAAACGTCGCCAGAAATCTCTAAATCCTAAATGGGAAGAAACCCGAATATGCCAAGACCTATATATATATCCGGACCTCCTCCTCCTCCCCCTCCTCTTCCTCCTCCTCCTCCTTCTTTGCTCCTCCTCCCCCATTCTGCAAAGTCCTCTCCCTTCTACTAGCATTGTTTAATGTTAACTAGTTCAGCTAGGTATAAACATTCTTTCCTATCAACATCTGCTTCCATTATATATTATAGATTGTTTTACAGACTCCTAAGGGGGAGGGAATGATGATGAAGAGAATTTCTGGGCGAACATAAACATTTTCAGTGGGGGAAAAAAACCCCTGCTTTTTTCCCCCATTCATCTTTCTGTCTCGACAAGAACTGTTACCTCTATTTCATCTATTATTCCTAGCCACTGCCAATCATCCGTTTTATTTACAAGAGTGTAGCAAGCATCAATTCTGGATAAATAAGTTATTTACATTTTTAAGAGGGAGGGAAATCCCCTCGGCCTTCAAGCCTTCACCTTTGCAAAGAGCAAAAGTTTATTTTATTATTTATTACTTAGATTTGTATGCCGCCCCTCTCCGAAGACTCGTGGGCTGTATTGTGGTTTTTTTTAAATTCCTTGAGTGTATTTTTCTCCAAACCTCTCTCTGTGTGAAATGATAGAAGAAGAAGAAGAAAGATTTCTCCAACTCCATTAAGTGCTGCCTGGACATGTTCCCTTTGATCCAGACATATCAAGAGCTTCTGAAAACACCAGAGAGACAAGAATCTAAACAGAGAGATCAATTCTTCAACACTTCTCCCCTTGTCTATTTCTTGTGACTGACTGGGGCATTATTGAACAATGCAACGCAACCACAGGAGTTGGCTTGAAGAAGAAAAATTGAAAAAAATAAAAGAAAAGTAACTCATCTTTTCTTTTCTTTTTTCCTCCCAAAGAACATAAGAACATTTGGGTTTCTTTTTGAAACTTGGCTTTTTCCAGCTTTCTTTTCCACGTGAAAGGGTTTGAAAGAGTAACAGAATTGAGGGGGAAAAAATTTGTGGTTTTTTTATGGTCCTATTTGCCGATGACTCTAAAGTGTGCAATAGGGTTGATGTTCCTGGAGGCGTCTGTAATATGGCAAATGATTTAGCTTTACTAGATAAATGGTCAAAGCAATGGAAACTGCAGCTTAATGTTTCCAAATGTAAAATAATGCACTTGGGCAAAAGGAATCCTCAATCTGAGTATTGTATTGGCAGTTCTGTGCTAGCAAAAACTTCAGAAGAGAAGGATTTAGGGGTAATGATTTCTGACAGTCTCAAAATGGGTGAACAGTGCAGTCAGGCGGTAGGGAAAGCAAGTAGAATGCTTGGCTGCATAGCTAGAAGTATAACAAGCAGGAAGAGGGAGATTGTGAACCCGCTGTATAGAGCGCTGGTGAGACCCCATTTGGAATACTGTGTTCAGTTCTGGAGACCTCATCTACAAAAAGATATTGACAAAATTGAAAGGGTCCAAAGACGGGCTACAAAAATGGTGGAAGGTCTTAAGCATAAAACGTATCAGGAAAGACTTCATGAACTCAATCTGTATAGTCTGGAGGACAGAAGGAAAAGGGGGGACATGATGAAAACATTTAAATATGTTAAAGGGTTAAATAAGGTTCAGGAGAAAAGTGTTTTTAAAAGGAAAGTGAACACAAGAACAAGGAGGCACAATCTCAGGTTAGTTGGGGGAAAGATTAGAAGTAATGTGAGAAAATATTATGTTACTGAAAGAGGAGAAGATGGTAGGAATAAACTTCCAGCAGACGTGGTTGGTAAATCCACAGTAACTGAATTTAAACATGCCTGGGATAAACATATATCCATCCTAAGATAAAATAAAAGAAATAGTATAAGGGCAGACTAGCTGGACAGTGATGTCTATTTCGGCCATCAATCTTCCATGTTTCTATGTCCTTGGGGTGAATCCTGGCACCTACTGACTGTTGGAACAAGTTCCTTTGATTTTATTGGCAATATGTTTAATAGAGGGTAAAACAAACAAAGAACCCATCCTCGAATACAGCTCATCTGTTTGGAACCCATATCGCATCTCAGACATTAACACTCTTAGAAATGTCCAAAGATATTTCACCAGAAGAGCCCTTTACTCCTCCACTTGAAACAGAATACCCG
Source organism: Erythrolamprus reginae (assembly GCF_031021105.1). NCBI lineage: Eukaryota > Metazoa > Chordata > Lepidosauria > Squamata > Dipsadidae > Erythrolamprus > Erythrolamprus reginae. The sequence goes on from NC_091952.1 coordinate 254,165,644, forward strand.
ACGAGACTAGACTTTCAATCCTGGGCCTAGAAAGCCTAGAACTAAGATGCCTTAAACATGATGGGGTTTTTTAAATCTTCAAATATTTTAAATTTAGTCGGATTATTTATGATTTGTTCCACTTGTTCTGAGCCGCCCCGAGTCTTCGTAGAGGGGCAGCATACAAATCCAAATAAATAAATAAATAAATGAATGAATGAATGAATGAATGAATGAATGAATGAATGAATAAATAAATAAATAAATAAATAAATAAATAAATGATCTAAGTATTGCCCACAAGATCATATGCTGCAACGTCCTACCTGTCGGCGACTACTTCAGCTTCAACCATAACAACACAAGAGCACACTACAGATTTAAACTTAATATTAACTGCTCCAAACTTGACTGTAAATAATACACTTTACCCTTGGATTATCCACGGTTGACCTATCCAGATTCCTAAGAGGTCAGTAAGGGACGAGTACAAGTACACTAGAGTGCCTTCCGTCCCCTGTCCTATTGCTCTCCTATATCCCCTATACCTTTCTTCTATTCCTATATCTCTTCTTCTATTCTTTCATTGATATGTTCTATTACTATATCTTCTTTTCTATTATTCTTAGATATATTTTACTATGAGTATCTCCTCTATAACCTTCATCATGTATTTTACTATGTGTATACCCACTAAAACCGTCATTGTGTATTGGACAAAATCAATAAACAATAATTTATTTATTTATTAGATTTGTATGCCGCCCCTCTCCATAGACTCACAAACAAACGTCTACAGGCAGTAATGGGCTGCCAAATTTTTTACTGCCATACTGTGGGTGTGGCTTATTTTGTGGGTGTGGCTTGATGGTCATGTGACTGGGTGGGAGTGGCTTACCGATCAAGATAAGTTTTCAAATAGGTGCTTGGGCTCTTTTTCAGTTGATTAAGTCGCATTATTTGAATAGCCACAACGACAAATGATAGACAGCATGATTTGTTGGGGAGCACAGTAATATTTTAAGGTTTGGTACTGAACTCACAAGGTTCAGTATGATAACAGATTAAGCAAGTAGCTCATTTCTTTTGAATTGCTATAAAAGTTCGGTTCTAGACAATGATTAAAATGATTGAAGAGTTTATGGGTAAAAACATACTATTTAATTATTTCCTATTTTAAAAGTAATTAAGGATCATAAGAACATAAGAAGAGCCATGCTGAATCAGGTCAAAGCCCATTGAGTCCAGCATTCTGTGCCCACCAATTGTCCAGGGGGGATCTTGAGCAGAAAGAGAAGGCAAAACCCTCCCTTTCCCCTGACCCCCAACAAATGGGACCCAAGGGAATCCTGCCTGCTTCAACCAACATAGAGGCGGCACTTGGACATCCGTTTCAATAATCACCGATACACTTGGCATCCATGAATCTGACTAATCCTGCCTTGAAGCTATCCAATAAAAAATAACAATAACAATGATAATGATAATGATAATAATAATAATAATAATAATAATAATAATAATAATAATAATGGCTGACAGCTGTCACAACCTCTTCTGGAAGGGAATTCCATAAACCAATGACCCTCTGGGTGAAGGTAATAGAAAAGGGAGGACAATAAATAAACTAATAAGTATTCAATAAATAGTGCATAAACTTTCTAATCCCATTGCGTTCTCCCCTTCCCTATGGGGGCAGCAGCCCATTACTGGTTACAGGAACTGGGCATGGTAAGTCTAGTGAAGAGAAGGACCAGGGGAGATATAATAGCAATTTTCCAATATTTGAGGGGCTGCCACCAAGAGGCACCTGAAGGCCAGACAAGCACCTGAAGGCCAGACAAGGAATAATGGATGGAAACTGAATAAGGAGAGATTCAACCTGGAAACTCTTGTGGTTCAGCCTGAGCCAGATCAAAGACCAGCTGCGTCTCTGCTGGCTCCATGCCCGGGGGAGTCTGAGAGCGGAGGGGAGAGTTCTTTGCAGCCAGACAGTGGAGACAGCAGTCAAGAAAGTGACGATGAAGCAAGGCCTGGGAGCCCTGGGGAAGGGGTATCTCAAGCAAGTACCTTGGATTCCCTGGAGTCCCTGGATGACGAAGCACAAGCTATCATTAGTATGCGACAGAGATGCATAGATCAAAGGAGAACTCAACTGCGTAGATATTATCAGCGCTGAATGAGGAGCACCTGGGGGTTGGGTGTGGTCCTCATTAGCAGGGAAGGGTTTATAAGGCATGTGAACCCTTTCGGCAGCGTGGAGTGTTATCAAAGTGGAGTTGGAGTTATCTGCATTGTCTCTCAGCGTTTTTGATCCTGGCTCATGGCCCAGCAGCCTTGAAGACCGGTGGGAAGTTTGTGTCTGTTAGCTCAACAGCCTCGTTTGGCATCAAGGATCCTGTTTTTCTGTATGAACAATTGCTTTCGTGTTTCTTTGGGAGTTCCAGTGCATTCCTGACCTGTAAGGACATTTTTTGTTGGCTTCTTTTCTCTTTATCATTATAAAACTGTGTTTGGATTCAACCGGTGTGTCTGGCTTATCTTTTTGGGTTGGTCATAGCTTCCGGAGTGACCCAGACAGAACAGAAACAAGGATACATTTTCTGATAGTGAGAAGAGTCAGCCAATGGAGTAGAAGTTGCCTTCAGAAGTTATGGAAGCTTCATCAATGGAGGCTTTCAACAAGAGACTGAAATGCCATGTGTCAGATATGGTGTAGGGCAGGGGTCTCAAAGCCGGGCCACTTTAAGACTTGTGGACCTCAACTCCCAGAATTCCTCAGCCAGCAAAGCTCAACACCTCACCTCAGCAAAGGTGGCTGAGGAATTCTGGGGGTTGAAGTCCACAAGTCTTAAAGTGGCCCGGGTTTGAGACCTCTGGTGTAGGGTCTAGATGATCTACAAAGTCCCTTCCAACTCTGTTATATATACTGCTCCAAAAATAAATAAATAAAGGGAACACTTAAACAACACAATACAACTCCAAGTAAATCAAACTTCTGTGAAATCAAACTGTCCACTTAGGAAGCAACACTGACTGACAATCAATTTCACATGTTGTCAGCACATTCAACTTTGTACAGAGCAAAGTATTCAATGAGAATATTTCATTTATTCAGATCTAGGATGGGTTCTTTGAGGGTTCCCTTTATTTTTTTTTTGAGCAGTGTAGTTATTCATATACAGTGATACCTTGTCTTACAAACTTAATTGGTTCCAGGACGAGGTTCTTAAGGTGAAAAGTTTGTAAGACAAAACAATGTTTTCTATAGGAATCAATGGAAAAGCGATTAATGCGTGCAAGCCCAAAATTCAACCCTTTTGCCAGCTGAAGCGCCCGTTTTTGCGCTGCTGGGATTTCCCTGAGGCTCCCCTCCATGGGAAACCCCACCTCTGGACTTCTGTGTTTTTGCGATGCTGCAGGGGAATCCCAACAGGGGAATCCCAGCATCGCAGAAACGAGTGCTTCGCTGGCAACGGAAGTCCGAAGGTGGGGTTTCCCATGGAGGGGAGCCTCAGGGGAATCCCAGCAGCGCAAAACCGGGTGCCTCGCTGGCAACGGAAGTCCGGAAGTGGGGCATCCCAGTGGCGGTGATGGGTTTGTAAGGTGAAAATAGTTTGTAAGAAGAGGCAAAAAAATCTTAAACCCTGGGTTTGTATCTTGAAAAGTTTGTATGATGAGGCGTTTGTAAGATGAGGTATCACTGTATTTTCATTTAGGTGGGTTGTCAGTGTCCTCTTCCAAGAGTTGAGAAAGAATGATTGGCCCCAAGTCCTTCAAGGACATTCCATTAATGAGGATGGACATAGAATTACAGGGCTTGAAAAGTGCTCAGAGGTCTTTAGTCCAATCTGTTCAAGGCAGAAGTCCTCATACCATCCCAATCAAAGCCTTGTCCAGTCTATTTTTTGGAAAGCTACAGTGATGGAGTATCTGCAACTTGGAGGCAAGCTGTTCTGTTGACTAATGTTCTCACTGTCAGAAAAGTTCCCCTTTTATGCTGAACCTCTATTTGATGAACTTCTACCCATAACACGTCCTACCCTTCTTGGTCTGGCGATCAAGTCAATTCCTCTTCTCTGTAACATCCCTTCAAATTCCAGAAGACACTTATCATCACCCTTCTAATCCGAGTCTTTGATAAACTAGGCATACCTAGTGCCCTCAATCGTTCATCCTACAATTTAACTTCTAGACCATTTATGATCTTTGTTGCCCTTTTGTGAACATTTCTAAGGTTTCAGCATCTTTTTTGTATCAAGGTGAACAGAAATGGGTATAATATTCCAAGTGTGGTACCTTGCTCAACAGTAGTAACTGTGAGAGGGATCTTGGAGTCCTAGTGGACAACCATTTAAACATAAGCCAGCAGTGTTTTATTTTATTTATTTATTTTATTTATTCATTTGTCCAATACATATGGGAGAGAATAGACATAAAGTAATATATATAAAGATAATATGTAAAAATAGAGGAGGAGATATATGAAAGGAAGAAAATATATATGATATATGAGATAAAGGAAAGACAATTGGACAGGGGACGAAAGGCACACCGGTGCACTTATGTATGCCCCTTACTGACCTCTTAGGAACCTGGAGAGGTCAATTGTGGATAGTCTAAGGGAGAAATTTTGGGGGTTAGGAGTTGACACTACTGAGTCCAGTAGTGAGTTCCACGCTTCGACAACTCGATTGTTAAACTCATATTTTTTACAGTCAGGTTTGGAGTGGTTAATATTAAGTTTGAATCTGTTGCGTGCTCTTGTGTTGTTGCAGTTGAAGCTGAAGTAGTCATTGACCGGTAGGACATTGCAGCATATGATCTTGTGGGCAATACATAAATCGTGTTTTAGGCGCCATAGTTCTAAGCTTTCTAGACCCAGGATTGTTAGTCTATTTTCATAGGGGATTCTGTTTCGAGTGGAGGAGTGAAGGGCTCTTCTGGTGAAATATCTTTGGACGTTTTCAAGGGTGTTGATGTCTGAGATGTGGTATGGGTTCCAGACAGATGAGCTGTATTCAAGGATGGGTCTGGCAAAAGTTTTGTAGGCTCTTGTGAGTAGTGTGAGATTGCTGGAGCAGAAGCTACGTAGGATCAGGTTAACAACTCTAGAAGCCTTTTTGGCGATATTGTTGCAGTGGGCTTTAGCACTTAGGTCATTTGATGTTAGTTTGGATTCTTTTTGCCGATGTGGAGGGTAGAGCATTTGTTGGTTGATAGTTGAAGGTGTTTGACCAATCTAAGACAAAGTCGAGGTCTTTTTGGAGAGTAAATGTGTTGTCAGTGGTGTTGAAAAGTTTTCCATTGTCGGCAAAAAGAACACAGTTGCTTGTGATATGATCGCAGAGGTCATTGATGTAGAGAATGAAAAGAGTAGGACCTAGTACGCAGCCCTGGGAACACCACTTTTGTGTGCAGCAATGCCAAAAAAGCCAACACAGTTCTAGGCTGCATCAACAGAGGGATAGAATCAATATCATTCTGTAAAAGACCTTGGAATACTAATATCGAATGACCTAAGTGCTAAAGCCCACTGCAACAATATCGCCAAAAAGTCCTCTAGATTTGTTAACCTGATCCTACGCAGCTTCTGCTCAGGCAATCTCACACTACCCACAAGAGCCTACAAAACTTTTGCCAGACCCATCCTCGACTACTGCTCATCTGTCTGGAACCCATACCACATCTTAGACATCAACACCCTTGAAAATGTCCAAAGATATTTCACCAGAAGAGCCCTTCACTCCTCCACTCGAAACAGAATATCCTACGATAATAGACTAACAATCCTGGGCCTAGAAAGCCTTGAAGTACAGCGCCTAAAACACGATTTGAGTATTGCCCATAAGATCATATGCTGCAATGTCCTACCGGTCAATGACTACTTCAGCTTCAACTGCAATAACACAAGAGCACGCAACAGATTCAAACTTAATACGAACTGCTCCAAACTTGACTGTAAAAAATATGATTTCAACAATCGAGTTGTCGAGGCGTGGAACTCATTGCCGGACTCAATTGTGTCAACCCCTAACCCCCAACACTTCTCCCTTAGACTCTCCACGATTGACCTCTCCAGGTTCCTAAGAGGTCAGTAAGGGGCGTACATAAGTGCACTGGTGTGCCTTTCGTCCCCTGTCCAATTGTCTTTCCTTTCTTTCACCTATCTTATGTATTCTCTTTCTTTCATATATCCTCTCCTCTAAGCTCACTTTCACCCTCTTTTATATTATCATATGTCTATTTTCTTCCTATGTATTTGTGTATTGGACAAATGAATTTTTTTAAAAAAGATAGATAGACAGACAGACAGATAGACAGACAGGCAGGCAGGCAGGCAGGCAGGCAGGCAGACAGACAGACAGACAGACAGACAGACAGACAGACAGACAGACAAATTCATAAAGTCCCATATGCCTTGATCATAAGTTTCCTTTTCTCCAACCAGAAATGGCCCATTCACACCAGAGGAAACTATCTATAGCTCCTTATTATTGCAAAAGGCTGAGATTCACGGAATAGCTTCTCCAGGGGTGTCCTAGAGCCAAATTATTCTGTACCATGTATAGTGAGATTAATGTTTGTAGCAAAGAAGTGGTACAAGACAGAGGGGAATTATTAAGATTAAACACGGGGAGGGGGAATGCGGCTAAGGACAGGTTATCAAATATTATAAAAGTGGTATATGATTAAAGTAAACCGTACATGGAACAAATGGGATGCTTGGTGGATGACATTTCAGGAGATAAGAAAGGGTGAGCAATCATCTCTTGATTTATAGGTAAATATATATGGAATGCTTACAGTGACATTAAGGATATGGTGACTTGGAAAGCGAAGGGGGTTTTGTGTGTGATTTTTGCATGCAGAAGATGCAACATTGTTAGCTAAGGAACAGAATAATTTGCAGTGAATGTTAAAATAGAATGTATGATGCAACCAGGCATAAGGATCTTAAAAAAAATATATGCAACCAAGGTGGTTTAACCGGGAACATAAAAATGGATTGAACAATTTTAAGTTATACATAAATTGCAAAGGTGGGGTGGGGAAAAACAGCAAGTAAATGCATTTGTGGGCTTCAGTAGAGTGTTTAGTAAAGCTGGGGAGAATGGATGGAGGTAGCTTAAAATCTGCCATGGGTAATAATAAAGTAGTAGGTAGAATACAATTGCTGGTGAGAAATTGATGTTTCTGAAAGAAATGGCCATGTACCGAAGCATGCTCCTAACCTCTTTCTATTATACCGAAGTGAAAAACAGTTCTGCCAAAAGAAACATTAAAATACATGGACTATGGTAGGAGTTTGTTACTTAAGAACAGACAGTGTGCAGCATGCAGCCAAAAAGCCAATACAATCCTAAATTGCATTAACAGAGGGTTGCAATCAAGATCAAAGGGAGATACTAATACCACTCCATAAAGCCATAGTAAGACCACATTTAGAGTAGTGCATCCAGTTTTGGTCACCACACTATAAAAATGTATTGAGACTCTAGTAAAAATGCAGAGAACAACAACCAGGATGATTAGGGGACTGGAGGATAAAACATACAATGAATAGTTGCAGGAACTGGGCATAACTAGTCTAGGGAGAAGAAGGACCAGGGGAGACATTTATTTATTTTATTTATTTATTTTGTCCAATACACAATGAGGGTTTACAACAACACGAAGCTTGGAACTTCAGCCTGATGATGGTGAATGTGATTTCACCGAAACGTCGCATAGACTCCCATATATATATATGTGTGTGTGTGTGTGTGTGTGTGTGTGTGTGTATGTGTATGTATTATGTGTGTGTGTGTGTGTGTGATGGTCTTGGTATATTCGGGTTTCTTCCCGTGTAGGATTTAGAAATTTCTGGCGACGTTTCGATGAGGTCCCACACGTCATCTTCAGGCTGGTGTTTCTGTCCTTGTTCTAGGGCGAACACAGCGAGACCTGAGCTGCCTTCCTTGTATAAATACTGGTGGCTGGGTGTGGTTTGATGGCTCAGCAATTGCCTGCTGTGTAGAAACTTCCTGGTGAGTCAGTGGGGTAACACCTGGGGTCGTTGATGTAACTGAGGTATGCTGATTAGTTAATGGTTGTAGATTAGGCGTGATATCCTGAGTAGTTGGAGCTTGCAGGCTACTTGATTGTTTTGCAATGTATGTTCTGAGTCTGGTTTCAGTTTCTATAGCTGGGATACGTTTGAGGGCTGGTTTCCAGATGTCTGGTAGGCGGGAGGTATCATCCCGCTTGTTCATATTTTGGGGATGTTTTTCTATCTCGATGGCTTCCATGATTATTCTTTTGCTGTAGTGTTCTGTTTTGGAAATTAATTTAGTACTGTCAAAATCAATTTCATGTCCTGTAGTTTTGAAGTGTTGGAAAAGGGAGGAGGTTTTTTCTTTTTTCCTTAATGAATTCTTATCTTCTGCAACACGTGCATTTACTCTCGAATTACTAGTTCGAGTAAACCAGTCTAAACCGATAGCATTTTACCCATGTCTTCTCCTCTCTGGACCAGATATTGTGGGGGGGAGATGGGACAAAGCCACCTACAGCATCCTGACAGCCAAAACAAGGTGCGGTGTGGGAGCTCATGCAGATTTTCCATGCCCCATTTTGGCCAGCTGAGTGCTGCAGGAGGCCCTCTAGGCCCCAAATTGGGGCACTTGTGGCTCTCCATTTTGGCTGGCAGAAAGCTGCAAGAAGACATCCAGGCTGAAAATGGGTTGCGGAGGGGGGGTGCCCTGTGTCCCATTTTGGCTTCCAGAGGCACCACAGGTCGGTCCTTTGCTATTTCCAAGCCATTTCCTGCCATTCAAATTAAAGCACACTCCCCAGGCCAGATCCAGCCTACAGGTCTTAATTTTGACACCCCCAGCTGTAGATCAATAAAGTGTGTTGTAAACACTGATGGGCTACCAATTTTTTTACTGCCACACTGTGGGTGTGGCTTATGCATTTTGTTTCAACATCTTTCAGTGCAAATTGGGTGTTCTGGGGTGGAGCTCCATTTTCGCAACCCCACAGCATTCCCTCCTGTCCGGGCAGTAGCCCACCCCTGATTATCTACTATATAAAGTATATGTACACACACGCATGCACAGCTCTTCTAAAATAACACACATTCAACCTCATTTGCTGTGATAGGAAAAACATACCCAGAGCCCAGAAGGGGCAAAAAAGAGGGGGGGGGAATCGAAATTTTGCTACCAGTACTGTGTACCAGACCATACTGTGAAATAGTATAGTAGTAGTGATATAAATGGCTAAGACAAAAAAAATATTTACCAACATTACAAAGCACAAATCAATCTTCATTGAAAGATAAAATATAAACAAATACAAAAATTGGTGACAAATAACTCATAAAACTTACATACAACGTTAAAGACCAGAATCGATGACCCTCAATACAAAACAGAAATAAACTCTTTAAGATAATATCCCAAATACACCATTAAAACAGACGTTGTAACCAAATGACAAGACAGTCTCTCTCATTCCAATCTCCCCCCCTTTCCCTTTAATCCTTTATGCTTTCAATCATCCCTTTTCTCATTCTCTCCTTTTCTATTGCCTACTCTATCTTTCTTCTCTTCTTTCTTTCCATTTTTTTCTTTTCTTTCCCCCCCTCCTTTTTCTTTCTTCAGTAATATCAATATAACTATGATGTTATGTGATATGAACGTTAATCACTATGTACTATTGATTCCCCTTTGTCCTTGTTTTTTGTCTTATTCTTAATAAAACTCAATAAAGCTTTTTCTTTAAAAAAAAAGAAGTCTAATGATGGTGAACCTGTTTTTCCTCAGGTGCCAAACAGTGTAGATGTGCACTATGTGCCCACACCCATAATTCAATACCTGTGGTGTGCGAAAAAAGCTTCTCCCACCCACCAGAGGCCCTCTGGAAGTTGGAAACGGCTTGTTTCCCAACTTCTGGTGGGCCCAGTAGGCTTGTGTTTCACCCTTCAAAGGCTTTGTTTCGCCCTTCAAAGGCTTTGTTTCGCCCTTCAAAGGCTTTGTTTTGCCCTTCAAAGGCTTTGTTTCGCCCTTCAAAGGCTTTGTTTTGCCCTTCAAAGGCTTTGTTTCACCCTTCAAAGGCTTTGTTTCGCCCTTCAAAGGCTTTGTTTCGCCCTTCAAAGGCTTTGTTTCGCCCTTCAAAGGCTTTGTTTCGCCCTTCAAAGGCTTTGTTTCACCCTTCAAAGGCTTTGTTTCGCCCTTCAAAGGCTTTGTTTCGCCCTTCAAAGGCTTTGTTTCGCCCTTCAAAGGCTTTGTTTCGCCCTTCAAAGGCTTTGTTTCGCCCTTCAAAGGCTTTGTTTCACCCTTCAAAGGCTTTGTTTCACCCTTCAAATGCTTCCCTGGAGCCGAGGGAGGGTAAAAACACCCTCCCCCATCCCTCCGGAGGCTCTCTGGAGGCCAAAAAGACCCTCCCAGAGCCTCTGTGTGAGCCAAAAACCAGCTGGCTGGTATACATATGCACATTAGAGCTGAGCTAGGGCAACGGCTTGTGTACCAGCAGATATGGCTCCACGTGCCACCAGTGGCACCCATGCCATAAGTTCACCATCCTTGGTCTAAGTGCTGTTGCTGTAAAAGTTCAATAAATAAACTAGTCCTCTGCAACTCCAAAAGAGTTAATAATACAGATCTTTGTTACGTGGGGATGACAATTAAACTGGCTGCTCAGAACAAGGAGGGGCTCTCCAAACAACTACCAGTGGAGCCATTGTGAGTGATGTGCATCTTTGTGTTTGCCGAATGGCTGCTCTTACGACGGCCAAGGGATGGATTGCGCAAACCAGCCGAGGACTTTCTCCAACCCAAATAGGTCCATTGAGCAATTAGCAGAAGCCTCATCAAGCATTTCTAATTTCTAATGAAGTCGAGTTTTTTCTAATTTGACGGTGGCATGATGGATTGGTTTGCTGGGGCAAAGCAAAGAAGAAATTGAACTGGGTCTGTGCATTAAGGAGGAGAAAACAGGCTGAAGTTCTTCAGGAAAATCGAGACCAGTGGCTCATACGAGGTCTGGAGGAATAACATTGAAATGTAAAGAAACTCTCCATTTTTGTTTAAGGCATGTACCATATTTTTTTGGAGTACAATACACACCGTTTTCCTCCCTAAAAGAGGCTAAAAATTTGGGTGTGTCTTATATTCTGAATGTACTTTTTTAAAGCTTTTTTTCAGCCCTAACTGGGTGCTAATGATCTTCCCAGCTCTTGCCTTGCAAGCTGTTTCATCGTTACTCTCTGCAAAGAATGTTTTCCAATCCCTAAGTTGGTGCAGGCTTTTTTTTCATTGCTTACTGTTGTGGTTAGCTCTGGCCCTGCCCCTGCCCCAAGGACTGTGGATGTGGGGGAGACATCCACATGCTGCAGGCCTGTTTTGCCCCCCAGTGGAATCTGCTGATATAGGCTCCTCTGACCAAGAAGACATGTGTGACAGGGAGGAGGAGAGTGGGGCAGACAGCTCAGAAGGAGATCAATTATCTGTCTCCTCCTTGGATTCGGAACAAGAGTTAATGATCCAGCCACACATGCGGAGAGCGATGCATAGGCAGCAACAACTGAGAGATTATTATCAAAGAAAATGAGGCCACCTGTGGTTGGGTGGGGCTGTGGTCATTAGTGAGGCTGCTATAAAGAGCAGCCTGTGGGTTTGACCATTGTGGAGGATTATCTGATTGTTGTGTTTCGTGCCTGCCTTGCTGACTTTGATCTTTTGTGTGCTGATTTTTCCCCGCTTTGAAACTAAACCAGAGCAAAGTGTGTTTCACTTTGTGAAAGAAGAAGGACTGTGAATTACCTCACAGCTGCAAGCTAAGTATCACAGAACTGATAAGGGACTTGTACAAATTACCAGTTTGTTTTTAGATGAGTGCTCTTTGCTATACCAAAAGAGGGCTTGGTTTAAGTGAATTTTCATTATAAAGAACATTGTTTTGAATTTTCATATGTGTGTGTGTCTGAAATTTGTACCTGTGAATTTTTGGGAGGAGTCTACCAGAGAGCCCGATAGAACACTTACTTGTTCCTAATGTTTCTTTCCAGCCCTAACCAGGTGCTAACGATGTTCCTAGCTCTTACTCACTTGCAGGTTCTTTCATTGTTACTCTCTGCAAATAAGGTTTAGGGGACTGGAGCCTAATCGTATGAAGAAGAAGGACCAGAGGGGACATGATAGCAGTGTTCCAATATCTCAGGGGTTGCCACAAAGAAGAAGGAGTCAACCTATTCTCCAAAGCACCTGAGGGTAGATAAAGAAGCAATAGGTGGAAACTGGTCAAGAAGAGAAGCAACTTAGAACTAAGGAGAAATTTCCTAACAGTGAGAACAATTAATCAGTGGAACAGCTTGACTCCAGAAGTTGTAAATGCTCCAACACTGGAAGTTTTTAAGAAGATGTTGGATAACCATCTGTCTGAAGTGATGTAGGGTTTCCTGCCTAACCAGGGGGATGGACTAGATGACCTCCAAGGTCCCTTCTAACTCTGTTGTTATTATTGATTGATTTGATTGATTGATTGATTGATTGATTGGATTTGTATGCCGCCCCTCTCCGGAGACTCGGGGCGGCTAACAACAATAATAAAACAGTATACAAAATAATCCAATAGTAAAACCGATTAAAAACCCATTAATATAAAAACCAAACATACAGACAGACATACCATGCATAAAATTGTAAAGGCCTAGGGGGGAAGAGCATCTCAATTCCCCCATGCCTGACGGCAGAGGTGGGTTTTAAGTAGCTTATGAAAGGCAAGGAGGGTGGAGGCAATTCTAATCCCTGGGGGGAGTTGGTTCCAGAGGGCCGGGGCCACCACAGAGAAGGCTCTTCCCCTGGGTCCCATCAAGCGGCATTGTTTAGTTGACGGGATCCGGAGAGGACCCACTCTGTGGGACCTGACTGGTCGCTGGGATTCGTGCAGCAGAAGGTGGTCCCTGACATAATCTGGTCTGGTGCCATGCAGGGCTTTATAGGTCATAACCAACACTTTGAATTTTGACTGGAAACTGATCGGCAACCAATGCTGAACTTATTGTAAGTTCTCTTCTACTTGCTTTCCATTTGGCAAAGTAGTGTCAAAACCAACACTTTGTATTCAGGCCAGAAACGGTCCAGACCTCCATGAAGTTCTCTAAGAGTCAAGTCCTCATCAACTGGTTCTATGCATACAACCAACTCAAGTAGAGCGATCAAAGGTTGAGGTGGGGCAGAGGGCCATCTGTGGGCCTCCTGACATTTTAGTTGGCTGCAGAAATAGCTTTGGTGACATTCTGATGGACACCTGGAGGTCGCAGCTTCTCTGCCCCTGATTAAGTTTCCAGAGATAGGACAGCTCTGTCTTTTAACACCTTATATTATCGAGTCCAGCTGTTATTAAGCTCAGCAAGACACCAACCGCCACCTAATTCCATTTCTTTTCATCTGGAACGTGGCCAGGATGTTAAAATCTGGGCTCAGATAGAGCGAACGCTTCACAGTTGACCGGTCTAAAACAAAGATGATGTCGAGGCTGAACTCTTAATAGATTTTTGCTCAGAGCATCGAACAAACCTGTGGCGCCGACGGAGGAAGGGATGAAGAGAATTAAAACGGCCCCTGGAAGAAAGAGAAAAAGACAAGGAGAGACTTCCTTTGAGCAAAGTTGCAAACTTGAAATCAATTTGCAGGAGGCATCCTGCACTAACCAGGACGAAATTGAGTTTTCTCCTCTGGATGCAGGAATTCCATTAGAAAGGTCATCTTCTGTTTGAACAGTGATGGGCTCCTACGGGCAGGCAAATACGCAAAACCTCCTGGGCTCTGGGTATTTTATTTATTTTATTTATTTGTTTATTTTGTCCAATACACAATGAGGGTTTTAGTGGGTAAATATCTATATACACATAGTAAAATGCATGTTGAAGGTTAGAGAGGAGATACTCATAGTAAAATATATATAAGAAAGAATAGAAAAGAAGGTATAGGAATAGAACATATCAATGAAAGAATAGAGGAAGAGATATAGGAATAGGAGAAAGGTATAGGAGATATAGGAGAGCAATAGGACAGGGGATGGAAGGCATTCTAGTGCACTTGTACTCGCCCCTTACTGACCTCTTAGGAATCTAGATAGGTCAACCGTAGATAATCTAAGGGTAAAGTGTTGGGGGTTTGGGGATGACACTATGGAGTCCGGTAATGAGTTCCACGCTTCGACAACTCGGTTACTGAAGTCATATTTTTTACAGTCAATTTTGGAGTGGTTAATATTAAGTTTAAATCTGTTGTGTGCTCTTGTGTTGTTGTGATTGAAGCTGAAGTAGTCACCGACAGGCAGGACATTGCAGCATATGATCTTGTGGGCAATACTTAGATCTTGTTTAAGGCCTCTTAGTTCTAAACTTTCTAGGCCCAGGATTGAAAGTCTAGTCTCGTAGGGTATTCTGTTTCAAGTGGAGGAGTGAAGGGCTCTTCTGGTGAAGTATCTTTGGACATTTTCAAGGGTGTTGATGTCTGAGATGCGATATGGGTTCCAAACAGATGAGCTGTATTCGAGGATGGGTCTGGCGAAAGTTTTGTAAGCTCTGGTAAGTAGTGTGAGATTTTCCTATCGCAGTAAATGAGGTTGAATGTGTATAATTTTAGAAGAGCTGTGCATGTGTGTGTGTGTGTGTGTATACATACAATTTATACAGTAGATAATATATATTTTTGAGTGCCTGTGTGTAGTATGTATGCACACATAGGGCATGTACAGGGAGTGGACAAAGAAATGGAAACACTTGCAGCTCTTCTGTGGAATCCAGATTTGTGAAGCTCCCTTCGAACAGTTTTCGTGGAAACTGGGTTCTGTACATGTCTATTGAGCTCTGCAGTGATTTTAGGAGCTGTGGTCTTGCAATTCGTTCTAACAATTTGCTTTAGAGTCCGATGGTCTCTCTCAGACAACTTCGACTTTTGACCAGACCTGTGCTTGGCTGAGGACGTTTTCCCTTCTCTTTCAAAAGCAGTCATTACTTTTGAGACATGACCTCTTGAAACGCCAAACATTTGGGCACTTTCTGTTACATTAGTGCCTGCCGTTTGAGCACCAACAATTTGGTCTGCAGTTTCTAGAAGGTTATAACCAATTTCCTTTAATTTCTGTTAAAAAAAAAGTAGTTTAAAAAATCATATCAAATGACAGAATTAAAAAACCACCATTAAAATTATTATTATTATTATCCATTAGATTTGTATTCTGCCCCTCTCCATAGACTTGGGGCGGCTATCAAGTTTTGATTGATCTGAAAATGTTCAAATATTATGATGCCAAAAAGTCAATTGTTTCCATTTTTCTGTCCACCCCCTGTATACCTCAAGTTAAATAGTATATTTTGGATGTTCAGTAATAGCAAATAGGGAAATTGTATCTCTTTGAGGCGACGAGAGGCCAGGCACCCTAACCCTACCCTAACCCAAACCCTTGACGTGAATGACGTCAAGTTGGCCACCTTTAAGCCAGTCACATGACCCTCCAGTCACATGATAGTCAAGCCACTCCCACCTGGCCACATGGCTGACAAGCCACACCCACAAAATAAGCCACACCCACAATATTTTCCAGCCCTTCACTGACTTGGAAGCTGCTGGCAGCACCAGTAAGATGAGAACGGTTTTCATGATCAACATCAGACTATGCCCTTGTCACTCATAGCTGTAGCTGAGCCGCCATATTCTATAATTTAGGTCTCAGTTAAAGCGATGAACAGTAATCATCTGTTCACTTAAGCAAGGCTTAAATCAAACTCTTCCACTCCCTGATTATGAGACTGGTTTCTTCAGTTTCAACTGAAGTCTTAGCACTTAGACTTATATACTGCTTCCTAGTGCTTTTACAGCCCTCTCTAAGCAGTTTACAGAGTCAGCATATTTATTTATTTGTTTATTTATTCATTCATTTGTCCAATACACAAATACATAGGAAGAAAAATAGACATGTGTTGATATAAATGAGGGTAAAAGTGAACTTAGAGGAGAGGATATATGAAAGGAAGAGAATATATATAATAGGTGAAAGAAAGGAAAGGCAATTGGACAGGGGACGAAAGGCACACCAGTGCATTTATGTTCGCCCCTTACTGGCCTCTTAGGAACCTGGAGAGGTCAATCATGGATAGTCTAAGGGAGAAATGTTGGGGGTTAGGGGTTGACACAATTGAGTCCGGTAATGAGTTCCAAGCTTCGATAACTCAATTGTTGAAATTATATTTTTTACAGTCAAGTTTGGAGCGGTTCATATTAAGTTTGAATCTGTTGCGTGCTCTTGTGTTGTTGCGGTTGAAGCTGAAGTAGTCATTGACCGGTAGGACGTTGCAGCATATGATCTTGTGGGCAATACTCAAATCGTGTTTTAGGCGCCGTAGTTCTAGGCTTTCTAGGTCCAGGATTGTTAGTCTGTTTTCGTAGGATGTTCTGTTTCGAGTGGAGGAGTGAAGGGCTCTTCTGGTGAAATATCTTTGGACATTTTCAAGGGTGTTGATGTCTGAGATGTGGTATGGGTTCCAGACAGATGAGCAGTAGTCTAGGATGGGTCTGGCAAAAGTTTTGTAGGCTCTTGTGAGTAGTGTGAGATTGCCTGAGCAGAAGCTGCGTAGGATCAGGTTAACAACTCTAGAAGCTTTTTTGGCGATATTGTTGCAGTGGGCTTTAGCACTTAGGTCATTCAATATTAGTATTCCAAGGTCTTTTACTGAGTGTGGGTTAGCAGTGAGAGATTGTTTATTCATTTCGTATGTGCGGTTTGGATTCTTTTTGCCAATGTGGAGGGTAGAGCATTTGTTGGTTGATATTTGAAGTTGCCAGGTGTTAGACCAGTCTTAGGCAAAGTCCAGGTCTTTTTGGAGAGTGAGTGTGTTATCAGTGGTGTTGAAAAGTTTTACATTGACGGCAAAAAGAACACAGTTGCTTTCGATATGGTCACAGAGGTCATTGATGTAGAGGATGAAGAGAGTAGGACCAAGTACGCTTCCCTCAAAAATCTGGGTCCTCATTTGACCCACCTCGGAAGGATGGGAGGCTGAGTCATCCTTGAGCCTGGTGAGATTTGAACTTAGAAATATAGAAACACAGAAGATTGACGGGAGAAAAAGACCTCTCTTGGTTATCGACTCCATTGCTTAGCTGCAATGCTCCTATTGTTATAACGCAGGCAGTTATTGGCATAGACTTTATCATCTTCCAAGGAACATCCTTTCATATGGCTCAATAAATAAATAAAAAATAAATAAAGGGAACGTCTAACTGTAGTTTCTTCCATGACTCCATCAATTCTTCTAATTTGGCTTCCAGCGAAAATTACTCTTTGTGCCTTTGTAAATGTGCGCATGATAGATTCCATTCTGATTTATTCCTCCTTTCTTTCTGCTTCCTTCTTTACTCCCAATGCTGTGAATCACTTCTACTTGAAATGCAACATGTTGGGTTGAAAAGAAAGGAATCTGAGAGCTCTTAGATTTTTATTTTTTTAAAAAAAGTGGGTTCGGGGATAAGCAGCTAGCAGCAAATCTTTTTCAAGGGAACCATCTTATTTTGCTTTCAGATAATTAATTGCTATTAAGGCAATCCATTCAACTTAGCAGAAATCGGTGACTTTATGGACCAATAAATGCCGCATGATTCACGAAGAGCAATCAAGCACTGTCAATTGTTTATGAACTATTCATCTTGGTAATTGCCTGAGCATAAGCAACAACAAGAAAAAAAAATTTTTTCCTGAGATTCCTTGAAAATATCCATCAATACGAGTTAAAAACTTGGGTAGAGATGTGCTCAGAAATCACTCGACGGAGAGTGTTTTTCTCTTTTGTGATAAGAAACTGAAAAGGAAGAAAATAGGTTTCCCAGGATGCTACTTGGAGTAATGCCATGCAATGCATTAGATGAGTAGTTCTTATTCCACTTCCCCTTTGTTCTCTTTCTCCTTCTCCTCTACCTTCTCCCCCTCCCCTTCTCTTTCTCCCCTTTTTACTCCCTCTCCTTCCTTTCACTGTCTCTCCCCCCTCCCTTTCTCATTCCCCTTCTCCTTCTCTTCTACCTTCTCCCCCTTCCCTTTCAACTTTCTTTCTTTCTTTCTTTCTTCCTTCCTTCCCTCCCTCCTTCCTTCCTTCCCACAGTCCCTTTCTTTCTTTCTTTCTTTCTTTCTTTCTTTCTTTCTTTCTTCCTCCCTTTCTTCCTTCCCCACTTCCTTCCTCCCCACAGTCCCTTTCTTTCTTTCTTTCTTTCTTTCTATCTTTCTTTCTATCTTTCCTTCTTTCTTTCTTTCTTTCTTCCTCCCTTCCTTCATTCCCTCCCTCCCTCCTTCCTTCCTTCCCACAGTCCCCTTCTTTCTTTCTTTCTTTCTTTATTTATTTATTTCTCCCTTCCTTCCTTCCTTCCCTTCCTCCCTCCTTCCTTCCCAGTCCCCTTCTTTCTTTCTTTCTTTCTTTCTTTCTCCCTTTCTTCCTTCCTTCCCTCCCTCCCTCCTTCCTTCCTCCCCACAGTCCCTTTCTTTCTTTCTTTCTTTCTTTCTTTCTTTTTTCCTCTTTCTTTCTTTCTCTATTTAATTAATTGGGTGGCATAGATATCTAATTAATTAATTAATTTGATGTCTATGCCACCCAATCATTTCATTTTAGTTTGAGTTTATGTTCATTGTTAAAATTTCATTTGGAATGCTGGATTTTAATTTACACACCTTTATATACATGCATGTTCATTTTATAGTCAAAAAGACTTAACTAATTAACTTAACTAATTTTATATCTGTTGTAAGCCACCCTGAGTCCTTTGGAATCGGGCGGCATATATATCTAATTAATTAATTAATTAATTAATTAATTAATTAATTAGTTTAGTTTAGTTTAGTTTAATCAGATTTGTATGCCGCCCCTCTCCGCAGACTCGGGGCGGCTCACAGCAACAGCAATACAAGACAAATCCAATATTAAATTAATTTTAAGAACACCACAAGTTAAAAACCAATCATACACACTAGCATACCATACACAAATTTTATAAGCCTAGGGGGAAGGAACATGTCAATTCCCCCATGCCTGACGACAGAGGTGGGTTTTAAGGAGCTTACGAAAGGCTAGGAGGGTGGGGGCAACTCTGATATCTGGGGGGAGTTGATTCCAAAGGGTCGGGGCCGCCACAGAGAAGGCTCTTCCCCTGGGTCCCGCCAAACGACATTGTTTAGTTGACGGGACCCGGAGAAGGCCAACTCTGTGGGACCTAACTGGTCGCTGGGATTCGTGCGGCAGAAGGCGGTCCCGGAGATATTCTGGTCCGGTGCCATGAAGGGCTTTATAGGTCATAACCAACACTTTGAATTGTGACCGGAAACTGATCGGCAACCAATGCAGACTGCGGAGTGTTGGTGTGACATGGGCAAATTTAGGAAAGCCCATGATAGCTCTCGCAGCTGCATTCATTAATTTGATGTCTATGCCGCCCAATCCCAAAGGACTCAGGGCGGCTTACCACAACATAAAATTACATATAGAATTACAAAACAATAATAAAGAGGTCAACAAATCTAAAACCTTAGTTAAAACTCCCCGTCCTCCTCCTTTCTATGAGGTCTGTAAGGAGCGTGCATAAGTGCACCATTGTGCCTCCTGTCCCTGTCCTATTGTCTTCTATCGCTTCTTTTTTTCATTACTTATCTAATGTTTTATTTGTACAAATTACCACTCTATAATTGTTTGACAAAATAAATAAATAAAATAACTTCTTCAGTGACTCCATCCAGCCACCTCATTCTCTGTCATCCCCTTCCTAAATGATTCCTATTTATTGATTGATTGATTGATTGATTGATTAATTGATTGATTGATTGATTGATTGATTGATTGTTAGAGTTGAAAGGGACCATGAAGGCCATCGAGTTCAACCCCCTGCCCAAGCAGGAACCCTATAGCACACCAGTCAAGTGGCAGTTCAATCTTCTCTTAAAAATGTCCAGAGTGTTGGAGTTCACAACGTCCACTGGTATGTTGTTCCATTGGTTGATCGCTCTGACTGTCAGGAAGTTCCTCCTTATCTCCATGTTGAATCTCTCCTTGGTCAGCTTCCAGCCGTTGTTCCTCGTCCGGCCCTCTGGTGCCCTGAAGAATAAAGTGATCCCCTCCTCTCTGTAACATATATAACATATAATGGTTGTTGATTGGGCGTGATATCTTGAGTAGTTGGAACTTGCAGGCTACTTGATTCCTATATATTCTATTCCTATATCTTCTTTTCTATTATTTCTTAGATATATTTTACTATGAGTAACTCCTCTATAACCTTCATCATGTATTTTACTATGTGTATATTGATATATACTCACTAAAACCCTCATTGTGTATTGGACAAAATAAATAAATAAATAAAAATAAATAAATAACATCCCCTCGTATACTTGTAGACTGCTATCATGTCCGCTTTCCTTTTGTTTTAAGAGATCCCTCACCAAAGTTCAGGATGGGTTGGGTTGGTCATTTGGTTTTTCAAGTAAGGTGGGCAAACATCTAGGTGCAACTTTTAAATAAAAGAAATTTTCACTTTAGGTTGACATTTGTGTTAATGCGTGATGGCAGGTGAATTAGGCAGAGGAGTTAATTAAAATCCTAGAGTTAATTAATGAGATCCACTCTACATTAAAATCATTACTTCATTCAAATGAGAGTGATTAGGGAGAAGTTTTATTCTCCCGAGTGTTCCCGGTGGCACATCACATAAGTCTTTCAATGTGAAGCAAATAAATGCTGTGGCCCTTCTATTTATTCTGACTTTGCCACAATTGTGTCAACAGAGGAGAGTGGGAGGGAAAACCTTGTGGATGGCTTTCAAGGTACAAGGTGGAAAAAATGGAGTTGTTGAAAGGATCCCTTCGCTCCACAAAATCAGAGCTAAAAATTGGAGAGTACGTCCAATGGCTGGAACCAGTTTTTGGGCAGATGAAATATTAATTCACTATCTTAGGACTCATTCGAGACAATGATGGTGTTCACCCTAGAGCAAGGACAGAAGCACCAGCCTGAAGATGACGAGTGGGACCTCATCGAAACGTCGCCAGAAATTTCTAAATCCTACACGGGAAGAAACCTTTGGAAATTTCTGGCGACGTTTCGATGAGGTCCCACTCGTCATCTTCAGGCTGGTGTTTCTGTCCTTGTTCTAAGGCAAACACTGCGAGACCTAAGCTGCCTTCCTTCTATAAATACTGGTGGCTGGGTGTGGTTTAATTGCTCAGCAATTGCCTGCTGTGTAGAAACTTCCTGGTGAGTCAGTGGGGTAACATCTGGGGTAGCTGAAGTATGCTGATTAGTTAATGGTTGTTGATTGGGCGTGATATCTTCAGTAGTTGGAACTTGCAGGCTACTTGATTGTTTTACAATGTGTGTTCTGAGTCTGGTTTCTATAGCTGGGATACGTTTGAGGGCTGGTTTCCAGATGTCTGGTAAGCGAGAGGTATCATCCCGCTTGTTCATATTTTGGGGATGTTTTTCTATCTCGTTGGCTTCCATGATTATTCTTTTGCTGTAGTGTTCTGTTTTGGAAATTAATTTGGTACTGTCAAAATCAATTTCATGTCCTGTAGTTTTGAAGTGTTGGAAAAGGGAGGAGGTTTTTTCTTTTTTATTTAATGCATTCTTATGTTCTGCAACACGTGCATTTACTCTCCTGTTCGTTTGTCCAATATATGTGGCTGGGTAGATTTTACACGGTATTTGATAAACTCCCTGGTTTTCTAGTTGGATATTGTCTTTTGGGTTTCTTAGGATGTTGGCTATTTTTTTATCTGTACCAAAGGCTGTCTTGATGTTGTGTTTGCGGAGAATTTTACTGATTTTATCTGTGGTGCCTTTGATGTAAGGGAGGAGGGCGATGCCATTGTCCTGTTCTGTGTCTTGGTTCTTGGGGGGTGTCTCTTTTTGGATTATGTTGTTGATTGCCTCTCTTTGGAATCCATTAGAAATTAATACATTTGTGAGACTGTGTAATTCAAGTTCCAGGTGGTCTTTGTCGGCTAGGCGTTTGGTTCTGGAAATGAGGGTCTTGGCTATGGAATTGATCTGTGCGGGGTGGTGGTGGGATTTTGCGTTCAAGTAGCGGTTGGTGTGTGTCTTCTTCTGGTAGACGGTGTGTCCTAGGGAGCCATCGGGTTTTTTGTAGATTAGGACATCCAGGAAGGGAAGTTTGTTGTTGGTTTCTATTTCCATGGTGAATTGTATTTTGGGGTGTAGGCTGTTGAGATGTGTGAGAAAGCTGTCCAGTTTTTCTTTCCCATGTGGCCAAATTACGAAGGTGTCATCTACATATCTAAGCCAGAGTTTGGGTTTGTATTCAGATTTGTCCAAGGCATTGGTTTCAAAATATTCCATGTATAAGTTTGCGATGACGGGTGACAGGGGTGATCCCATGGGGGCTCCTTCTATCTGTTTGTATCTTTGTCCATTGTGGATGAAGTATGTATTCATCAGGCAGTGGTTGGTCAGATCTAAGATGTGCTTCGGGGGGTTGTATTTGTTTTGGATGGCTGTCAGGGCTTCTTTGATAGGCACTTGGGTGAAGAGAGATATGACATTGAAGCTTACGAGAAGGTCACTGGGTTGTAGGTTTTGTTCCTTTATGATTTCTATGAAGTGGAATGAGTTTTGTACATGAGACATGATGGATTCTGCATAGGGCTGGAGTTGTTTGGCGAGAAATTTGGCAAGATTCTGTAGGGGTGAGCCTATGGAGCTGACTATGGGTCTGAGTGGTTTTCCTTCTTTGTGTATCTTGGGGAGGCCATAGAGCTTGGGGCATCTGGATGATTTTTCTCTGGGGATGATTCTCTGGGGTTTCTACAGTCTCTGGTTGATCCTCAGTCCCTACCTCTTCCTCACATGGCAAGAACACTAGCCTGCAATGCCAGTACTCATCCTTCTCCTGGTCCTCGAAATCCATGACCAGCTGAGCCAGACATGGACCACTCACAACAGGTATTATTATTATTATTATTATTATTATTATTATTATTATTATTATTATTATTTAGATTTGTATGATGTCCCTCTCTGTAGACTCGGGGCGGCTCACAACAATAACAAAGACAATATAAGAACAAATCTAATAGGAGGAAGAAGTAAAGGGATCCATGATAGCATGGAGTCAAAATTTCGGCTACACAATAAAGTTACAGGAATGGGAAAAATTATGGACATCCAACTATAAAATAATGCTATCAGTCCCCTACAGAGAAAACATTTACAAAATGTTCTATAGGTGGCATCTGCCTCCAGCACAATTAACAAAGATGTACCCAAAACTTTCCCCAACTTGTTGGAAGTGTCGAAAGAAAACGGGTACTTACTACCACATGTGGTGGACGTGCTCAATGGTTAAAAAAAATTGGAAAAAAATTAAAAACATGATGGAGGAAATTATAGGAGGAAAAATATCTCTGAAACCAGAACTCTTCCTCCTCGGAATAATTAGACAGAAACTTACAAAAAATGATAGACATTTAATATTACACATAACGACAGCAGCAAGAATAATATACGCGCAAGCTTGGAAACAGGAATCCATCCCAACAATGTTTAATCTAATAGCTAAAAAATTATGAAGTCGTAGAAATGACTAAACTCACATATGAATTACAGGACAAGGATATGGAGGACTTTCACAAAACTTGGGACAGATGGTACACCTGGATTGCAAAAACAAATTAAAAGAAAAGAAAAATGGGAAATAAAAAACTAAATTTAGAGAGAAAAATCAAAATGATACTAAGAGGAAATATTATTAATACAAAGCATTTCTATACCATTGAGAAAATGAAAACCAATAAGATGTATATATATGTAACTATTAAAAGGAATATATTCTTTTTTACTATGTATGAGCTGCAAACCAATTACACCATCATTTAGGTGGTGTCGATACTAAGCTATGATACCAAATATTCCATGTATAAAGAAAGATGCTTTATTTTTTTGTTGTATGTTATATGTATATATTGTTGTTTTGTTTTCTCTTTGTTTTCTTTCTGTTTTAATGTACATATTTAATAAAGTATTTTTTTTTAAAAAAAAAAATCTAATAATTTAAAAAACACTAAAAAACCCATTATGGAAATGTTGCTTGCCAAACACCCTTCCCCATCAGCCTGTCCTTATATACTACCAAGGTGTGGCCAAAAGTCCCATAGATCTTGACCTTGTGAAGAATGGTCATAGGTCCATTTTTAGTGGTGTTCGAACCGTCACTAAATGAATGGTTGAAAGTTGAAGACTACTTCGAATTGAATCGAACCAACATCTAATCATAATTTCCTTACTCATTTTTGATATTATGAAAGTTAAACATCCACATCGACTGAGCTAATGTTCTAAGGATCTCCTGCTTGAGCAGGGGGCTGGACTAGAAGACCTCCAGGGTCCCTTCTAGCTCTATTCTGATTGATTCTCAGTTTCTCTTATCCATTTTGCATCTTTATTACATTTCTTGGGATTTTCTAGTACAGTACTGCAAAATTTAATGGGTTGTTTCTTTTCTGTTTTTATCAGGACAAGGATCTATGTTACTACAAACTTTCTAGCCAGTACATTATTAAACAAACTCTGGTTTGTTCAAATGCTTATTTTGCTAAAGTTTATTCCATCTACTTATCGTTTAATTTTCTTTCAAATAGCCATGACACACTATTTTAATTCTTCTGAAATGTTTTTAATCACTTTATGCCAAGATTACATCTTTGCAATAAACTTTCCTTGATCTTTATTATTTTACCATTTCAGTTCCTTGATATTCTTTAGAGATTGCTGATATCGCCTCTTAATTTACTGATCTTTCTTTCCGATGGAATTTTCCATTTGGGTGACTGATTTTGGAGGCTTTTGTTTCTACATCATGGTAATCAAACTCTAATGCTATCAATTTAAAAAATGTGAAGTCTCACAGTAGGTAGAGATATGGAATCACATGGCATGGCCTCATCCTCATTTTCAACTTTTTCAAACAATTTAAAAATATAATTGAAAATAAGATAGTCAACAGTATAGCTGATGGTGTATTTTTCTTTTTCTTTCTCTTTTTTTTTCTTTTTCCCTCTTACCACTTTTCTTTTTTCTCCTTTCTCCTTATCCTCTCATGTTCACCTTTCCTTTTTATGATATTCAATTTTGTTATTGCATCGGATATGGTTTTCATTTCCTCTTCTGTTTTTTCTTGCTTTATTTAAAACCAATAAAGATATTTAATATATCTTTATATAAAAAAATATGTTATACATTTATCACTTTATATATATATATATATATATATATATATATATATATATATATATATATATATATATAAAGATATTTAATACAGTATATCTTTATATATATCCTTATATATAAAAATATGTTATATATTTATCACTTTATATATACAAATATGAAAGCGAGGACAAATAAAGGGGAATATTTCTTCATCTAGAGGGTCCTTGGTTGATATCATCTGTCTGCAACCCATACCACATCTCAGACATCAGCACCCTAGAAAATGTCCAAAGATACTTCACCAGAAGAGCCCTTCACTCCTCCACTCGAAACAGAATGCCCTACGTAAGCAGACTATCAATCCTAGGTCTTGAAAGCTTAGAACTACGATGCCTAAAACACGATCTAAGTATTGCCCACAAGATCATATGCTGCAATGTCCTGCCTGTCAATGACTACTTCAGCTTCAACCGCAACAACACAAGAGCACACAACAGATTTAAACTTAATATTAATTGCTCCAAGCTTGACTGTAAAAAATATGACTTTAGCAATCGAGTTGTTGAAGCGTGGAACTCAATACCAGACTCAATAGTGTCAACCCCTAACCCCCAACATTTCTCCCTTTGACTATCCACGATTGACCTCTCCAGGTTCCTAAGAGGTCAGTAAGGGGCGTACATAAGTGCACCAGTGTGCCTTTCGTCCCCTGTCCAATTGTCTCTCCTTATCTCATATATCATATATCTTTTCTTCCTTTCATATATCTTCTCCTCTACTTTTATATCATAGAAACATAGAAACATAGAAGACTGACGGCAGAAAAAGACCTCTTGGTCCATCTAGTCTGCCCTTTTACTATTTCCTGTATTTTATCTTAGGATGGATATATGTTTATCCCAGGCATGTTTAAATTCAGTTCCTGTGGATTTCCCAACCACGTCTGCTGGAAGTTTGTTCCAAGGATCTACTACTCTTTCAGTAAAATAATATTTTCTCATGTTGCCTTTGATCTTTCCCCCAACTAACTTCAGATTGTGTCCCCTTGTTCTTGTGTTCACTTTCCTGTTAAAAACACTTCCCTCCTGAACCCTATTTAACCCTTTAACATATTTAAATGTTTCGATCATGTCCCCCCTTTTCCTTCTGTCTTCCAGACTATACAGATTGAGTTCATTCAGTCTTTCCTGATACGTTTTATACTTAAGACCTTCCACCATTCTTGTAGCCCGTCTTTGGACCCGTTCAATTTTCTCAATATCTTTTTGTAGGTGAGGTCTCCTTTATATATAATACCTCATGTCTATCCCCTTCAATATTGTGTATTGGACAAAATAAATAAATAAAATAAATAAATAAAATAAAATAAATAAATAAATTCCCTTCCACAAGAGGTCGTGAGAGCTGTCAGCCTGGATAGCTTCAAGGCAGGATTAGACAGATTCACAGTGCTCTTGTGTTGTTGTGGTTGCAGCTGAAGTAGTCATTGACAGGCAGGACATTGCAGCATATGATCTTGTGGGCAATACTTAAATCGTGTTTTAGGCGCCGTAGTTCTAAGCTTTCTAGACGCAAGGATTGTTAGTCTATTTTCGTAGGGTATTCGTAGGGTATTTCATAGGGTATATAAATGTTATTACATAATTGACAAAACAAACGAACAAATAAATAAATTAAAAAGCCCATCAAAAACATTAGAGATTGCAGCGGGAAGTCAACCTAGATAAATTTCTCTCCCTTTTTCCAGAAACACATATAATTTCCCTGAGTGCTTTTTTGTCTCACACATTTCTGCATAAGGGAACATTTTAATGACCACTGGACCTATAGAGAGAGCATCTTTCTTCCTTCGTGTCAACAGAGCCTGCCATTAAAGCGAGTTATAATGGCAGAAATTCGGCATCGCAGGAGCGAACGGCTTTCCCAACCCCAAACTGTGCAAAATATCAGTCAGAGGCCTACAAATGGCGAGGCAGTCATTAGCAATCCTCAGGTGCCATGTTAAGTTGCCCATTTAGCATCAAATTATGTTGATTCTTCTGTTCTGTAGGACATACTCATGCATAGCGGAGGAGCTGTTCAAATGTTTATGCATTATAATGTTTGGAGGAGAACGAGCCAAGCCCTTATTAAAGTTCTCGTGCCGAGTTCCTTATCAAGTCAATTCCTTAAGGGGAAAAGAAAGTAGAAAGAAGAAGGAGGGGCTGGGGGAAAGGAGGAAGATGAAAAGGAAGAGGAAGAGGAGTGGGAGGAGGAGGAGGAGAAAACAAAGAAAAAGAGACAGAGAGAGAGAGAGAGAGAGAAAGAAAGGAAGGAAGGAAGGAAGGAAGGAAAGAAAGAAAGAAAGAAAGAAAGAAAGAAAGAAAGAAAGAAAGAAAGAAAGAAAGAAAGAAAGAAAGAAAGAAAGAAAGAAAGTTGAATGTGCATAACAGCATGTGAAATTGACTGTCAATCAACATTGCTTCCTAAGTGGACAGTTTGATTTTATTTATTTATTTATTTTATTTATTGATTTTGTCCAATACACAATGAGGGTTTTAGTGGGTATACACATAGTAAAATACATGATGAAGTTTATAGAGGAGATACTCATAGTAAAATATATCTAAGAAAGAAGAGAAGAGAATATATAGAAATAAAACATATCAATGAAAGAATAGAAGAAGAGATACAGGAATAGAAGAAAGGTATAGGAGATATAGGAGAGCAATAGGATGGGACGGAAGGCACTCCAGTGCATTTGTACTCACAGAGGTTTGATTGACTTGGAGACCACATTTGGAATACTGTGTTCAGTTCTGGAGACCTCACCTACAAAAAGATATTGACAACATTGAACGGGTCCAAAGACGGGCTACAAGAATGGTGGAAGTTCTTAAGCATAAAACGTATCAGGAAAGACTTCATGAACTCAATCTGTATAGTCTGGAGGACAGAAGAAAAAGGGGGGACATGATCTAAACATTTTAATATGTTAAAGGGTTAAATAAGGTTCAGGAGGGAAGTGTTTTTAATAGGAAAGTGAACACAAGAACAAGGGGACACAATCTGAAGTTAGTTGGGGGAAAGATCAAAAGCAACATGAGAAAATATTATTTTACTGAAAGAGTAGTAGATCCTTGGAACAAACTTCCAGCAGACATGGTAGATAAATCCACACTAACTGAATTTAAACATGCCTGGGATAAACATATATCCATTCTAAGATAAAATACAGAAAATAGTATAAGGGCAGACTAGATGGATCATGAGGTCTTTTTCTGCCGTCAGTCTTCTATGTTTCTATGTTTCTATATTGTGTTGTTTAAGTGTTCCCTTTATTTTTTTGAGCAATGTACAATGAAGTCTGTTACGCGTAGGAAATTAATTACACATCACCAATGTCTCCTTGACTGCAACCATTTGATGAACCAATGCCTCCCCCCCCAAAAGTCCCTTCTCTCAGCAAATTTCACCGGCGACCTTCTCCAAAAGCTCATTCTCAAGGGCCGTAAGTTGACCCAAGCTGGTGTTTCGTTTCGATAGATCTTTTAAAAAAACACAACATGACTTCGTGTTGGAAACTGATACAGGCTTTGTCTGTGATCTCTCCTCCTCTGAAATCAAAGCCCTACCGGTTGCGCTTCGAGAGCAAACCTCCTTAGTTACAAAGGGTTGGTTGCTGCCTGTGCACTTTTGATTAAAGATGAAAGTAACAGAAGGAGCAAACACAAAAAACGCAAGACCAGAGAAGAACGATAGAAGAAACTTCAAGAGGAACAAGGAATGAGACAGCAGGTAAATGCCTCCTTGGCTTCAACACACACACACACACCAGTCCAATTATTATGACTTAGCCAACTAAACTTCCTGACAATGGTATGGACTTTAATCCTAGAAAGAATGAATGGAATTGCACGGATCAGACTCGCTGAATGGCATCGCTTCCCTCTTCCCTCCGAGGAGGAAATAATTGCATAGAGAAAAAAAAATGCTATTCTAAAATCGTTACCCCACTGTGCATTTGGGGCCTAAAGTATTCATTCATTCATTCATTCATTCATTCATTCATTCATTCATTCATTCATTCATTCATAGAATCGTAGAATCGTAGAATCGTAGAATCGTAGAATCGTAGAATCGTAGAATCGTAGAATCGTAGAATCGTAGAATCGTAGAATCGTAGAATCGTAGAATCGTAGAATCGTAGAATCGTAGAATCGTAGAATCGTAGAATCGTAGAATCGTAGAATCGTAGAATCGTAGAATCGTAGAATCGTAGAATCGTAGAATCGTAGAATCGTAGAATCGTAGAATCGTAGAATCGTAAAATCATAGAATCATAGAATCATAGAATCATAGAATCATAGAATCATAGAATCATAGAATCATAGAATCATAGAATCATAGAATCATAGAATCATAGAATCATAGAATCAGAATTGTAGAATCGTAGAATCGTAGAATCGTAGAATCATAGAATCATAGAATCATAGAATCATAGAATCATAGAATCATAGAACTGTTGGACAATATTACTTGGTTTGTTGTGTAGATGGTTGAGTGATTTAGGGTGGGGAATTTGTAGTGGGTGGGACATTTTATTCTATTTTTTTAATTCTATTTTTAATTCTATTTTTAAATTTACCTATTCTAATTTTATGTATGGTGGGACTGGTCTCTGGGTGTCACACGACTTTTGTTGCCAATGGCAATTTGTTGTTTTGACAATGACAATAAATTTATTATTATTATTATTATTATTATTATTATTATTATTATCATCATCATCATCATCATCACAGAATCCTAGAATCCTAGAATCCTAGAATCCTAGAATCCTAGAATCCTAGAATCCTAGAAGCATAGAAGCATAGAAGCATAGAAGCATAGAAGCATAGAAGCATAGAAGCATAGAAGCATAGAAGCATAGAAGCATAGAATTGGAAGGGACCTCCAGGGCCATCGGGTCCAACCCCCTGCTCAATGCAGGATTCACTAAACCACCCCAGAAAGACGACTGTCCAGTCTCTGTTTGAAGACCTCCAATGAAGGTGAGCTCATCACCTCCTATGGCAAACTGTTCCACCAGTTTATCACCCTTATTGTTATAAAGTTTTTTCTGATATTTTTCTGATATTTTCTGATATCTAATTTAAATCTACTCCCTTGCAGTTTCATTCCATTGTTTCTAGTCCTTCCATGTGCTAATGAGAACAATGCTGATCCCTCTGCTCTGTGACAGCCTTTCAGATATTTGTAGACAGCTATCAAGTCTCTTCTCAGTCTTATTTTATTTATTTATTTATTTATTGTTAGAGTTGAAAGGGACCATGCAGGTCATCAAGTCCAACCCCATGCCTGAGCAGGAATCCTAAAGCACCCCAGCCAAGTGGCAGTCCAATCTCCTCTTGAAAGTGTCCAGAGTTGGGGAGTTCACAACCTCTGCAGGCAGGTTGTTCCAATCGTTGATCGCTCTGACCATCAGGAAGTTCTTCCTTACTTCTAGGTTGAATCTTTCGTTGGTCAGCTTCCAGCCATTGTTCCTTGTTCGGCCCTCTGTTGCTCTGGAGAATAGAGTGGCCCCCTCCTCTCTGTGGCAACCCCTCACAAACCTGTATACAGCTATCATGTCCCCTCTGGCCCTCATTTTCTCTAGGCTATCCAGGCCCAGTTCCTGCAGTCTCTCTTCGTAAGTCTTGGTTTCAAGTCCCCTAATCATTTTGGTTGCTCTTTTCTGCACCTTCTCCAGAGTTTCAATGTCTCTTTTGAAGTGTGGTGATCAGAACTGGATGCAATACTCCAGATGTGGTCTGACCAGGGTGTAGTAGAGTGGTATTAATACTTCCCTAGTCTTGGAGTGTATCCCTCTGTTGATGCAGCTTAGGATGGTGTTGGCTTTTTTGGCTGCTGCTGCACATTGCTGGCTCATGTTTAGTTGATTATCCACCAAGACTCCAAGATCTCTTTCGCAGTTACTGCTGCTAAGTGGGGTTTCTCCCAGGCTGTATGCGTGTCTAGGGTTTTTTTTTTTTTACCAAGGTGAAGGACTTTGCTCTTGTCGACGTTGAACATCATGTTGTTAGTTTGGGCCCATAGTGTTAGTCTGTCCAGATCTTTCTGTATTTCTCCTAGATCCTTTAACCGTTCTTCATAGGACATGGTTTCCAGACCACTCACCATCCTTGTAACTCTCCTTTGAACTTGCACTAGTTTATCTATGTCCTTTTTAAATTGGGCCCCCCAGAACTGAACACTGTATTCCAAGTACTGTAGAGAGAAATAATTGTTTCACGTGAGCGAGATTCTGTGCTCCTCTTGATAAATCCCAGGATTGTATTTGCCCTTTTTGCAGCTGCTCCATACTGTTGACTCGTGTTTAACCTGTGATCTACCAATACACCCAGGTTCCTTCTCACCGTTCAATTTTATCCATATCTTTTTGTAGGTGAGGTCTCCACAACTGAACAGAGTACAGTGGTACCTCATGATACGAACTTAATTGGTTCCAGGAGGAGGTTCGTAAGGTGAAAAGTTCGTAAGACGAAACAATGTTTCCCATAGGAATCAATGTAAAAGCAAATAATGAGTGCAAATCCTTCAGGAAAATCCCAAACTTTAGAAGGGAGGCGAACAGAGGACAGGGAGGAGCAGCTAAAGGGGGCGGGTGGAAGAAGCAAGGCTAGGCTAAAGGGTGAGTGGGAAGGAAGAAAGGCAAGGGGGGCACCCCTCCCTTTTCTTTCTTCAAAAGACACCCTTTCAGTGCCTGTGCAAGCACGCTGTTCTCCTACTTTTTAAAATGCAAACTCTTTCCCCCTCCAAGCCGCCCCTCCCTTTTCTTTCTTCAAAAAAGGGGAAAAAAAGAAACCCCTTCATCCCAGCAGCAGCGGCTTGGGTTGGTAAGGTGAAAATAGTTCAGAAGAAGAGGCAAAAAAATCTTAAACACCGGGTTTGTACCTCGAAAAGTTCATTAGAAGAGGCGTTCGTAAGATGAGGTACCACTGTATTCCAATTTTGGACCACCGAAATTTTCTCATGGACTACCAGTGGCCCAGGGACTACCAGTTGGTGACCGCTGGACTAGAAGACCTCCAAGGTCCCTTTCAACTCTGTTATTCTGCTATCTGTCAAGATGAGGTAATGGGCAGGACAACTTCATCTCGAGGCTTCCAATTCTAAGCCATTATTTCATTTTGTTTTCCACCCAAAAAATGACAGAAAATCGTTGTCATGGCTTTATTGTTGGATAATCACCGCAAATCGACAAGCTGCAGAAAATTGCTCGGAGACTCTATGCAGCCTTTAGACGATAGGCTCCCTACACTTAACTTAAAAACACTTCCTGCAGGAATATATTTCAACAACAACCTTATCAATCAATGCCTGCCCAGCTGGTGCGAAAGGAAGGACTCCTGGAGAAAGTATTCTTTCCTTGGGCAATTCATTCAATGTCTAAAAACCACCCACCTCTTTTCAAATCTGCCTTTTAGAGATAGGAGAAAATTGTCCGAACATATTGAGAAACTGAAGATAACACAAATACTAGGAGCTCTTAAAAGGCCATGATTTCTCCTCTTCCTCCTTCTCTCCTCCTCTTCTTCCTCCTCCTCCTCTTTGTTTTTCTCTTCTTTCTTTCACTTCCCTCTCTACTCTCCTTCCTCCCTCTCTTTCTCTTCCTCCTCCCCTCTCCTCCTCTTCACCTTCCTCTTCCTCTTCTACTTTTTCTTCTTCCTTTCTTTTTTCATTCCACTCACCTCCCACCCGCTCCTCTTCCTCCTCCTCTCTCCTCTCTCCTCCTCTTCATCTTCCTCTTCTACTTTTTCTTCTTCTTTTCTTTTTCCATTCCACTCTCCTTCCTCCCTCTCCTTCTCTTCCTCCTCTTCCCTCCTCCTCCTCCTCTTCACTTTCCTTTTCCTCTTCTACTTTTTCTTTTTCCTTTCTTTTTCCATTTCACTCTCCTTCCTCCCTCTCCTTATCCTCCTCCTCCTCTCTCCTCCTCTTCATCTTCCTCTTTCTCTTCTACTTTTTCTTCTTCCTTTCTTTTCCCATTCCACTCTCCTTCCTCCCTCTCCTTCTCTTCGTCTCTCCTCTTCATCTTCCTCTTTTTCTTCTTTCTTTCTCTTCCCATTCCGCTCTCCTTCTATTCCTCCTCCTCTCTCTTCCTTCTTCTCTTCCACCTCTTTATCCCCCTCTCCATCTCTTCCTCCTCCTGCTCTATCTTCTTTCTCTTCTTCTTTTTCTTTCTCTTTCTCCCCTTCTCCTCCTTCCCCTCCTCATCTCCTTGTCTTCCTCCTCCTGGTCTCTCTCCTCCTTCTTCTCTTTTACCTCTTTCTCCCCCTCTCCTCCTTTTCTTCCTCCTGCTGTGTCCTCTTCCTCTTCCTCTCCTTCTCCTCCTTTCCTTCCCCCTCTCCTTCTCTTCCTAATCCTGGTCTTTCTTCTTCTTCATCCTCCTCTTACTCACTTCATCTTCTTTTTTCTATTTATCCCCCTCTCTTCCCCCTCTCCTTCTCTTCCTCCTTTTCCCCCTTCCTTCACTCTCTCCCCTTTCCTCTTCCTTTCCTCTCTCTCTCTTCCTTTACTCCTCCTCCATATTTACTTATTCTTCTCTTTCTCCCCCTCTTCCTTATCTCTTCCTTTCTTTTCCCTTCCCCTTTCTCTTCCCCTTGTTTTTATTTCTACCCCTCCTCTTCCTCCACCTCTACCATTTCTTTCCCTTCCATCCTCCTTCTGTCTCCTCTCTTCTTCTTCTAACTCTTCCATCCATCCACCCATCCATCCATCCATTTATCAATCCATCCATCCATCCGAATAGAACTGGAAGGGACCTTAGAGGTCTTCTAGTCCAGCCCCCTGCTCAAGCAGGAAACCCCTATACCATTTCAGACAAGTGACTGCCCAGCCTCTTCTTGAAAGCCTCCAGTGATGAAGCACCCACAACATCTGGTGGCAAGCTGTTCCACTGGTGAATTGTCCTCGCTGTTAGGAAGTTTCTCCTTAATTCTCTCCTTGATTAATTCCCATCCATTGTTTCTGTCCCCCTGCTCTATGGTCTCCAATCTTGCCTACTTTTGTGCTGCATCCCATTATTATTTTTCAAAACTTCTATTGCATTCTGCATTCGCCACAGCTTGCCGCCACCGAGTTTAATATACAGCCTCTTGCATTTTGTCGCCAAGATATGGGATTTTTTTGCTTTTATCTTCACAGGTTCTCACTTCCTGATGGCAATGTCAATATCTCCAGGCTCGGGTGGATTTATGGGACAAGCTGCAGATAGCAAGATTTTCTTGGCAATTAATACACCTGCCTCCTTCCTTTGACCTCAATTCCCGGAGGCCCAGGCTAATAGTACGTGATGTAGCTGAATTCTTGGGCAGCTTAAGAAGACACTCTGGCGTTTAAGGACTCTTTGTACAAGTTATTAGCCTCTTCCTTTCCTTTCGCAGCCGCTGAAGCTATTTCTGCAGCCCCGAAATATGCAGAGCTTAAACGGAAGGCTGTGGAGTTCTCATCCATATTTATACAAACCACGGTCGTTCAAGGGATGGCAAAACACACAATGACTAAAGGAAATCACAAGCGATGGAATGAAGAATTAACTGGGTAATTGTTTAGAACGTCCGTAACACATTGGAGGTCAGTGAAATAATCAGGAACTTGGGAAAAGATTGCAGGGACACTCCCACAAGAGGGCCTACATGACCCTGAGAGAAGTATGTATCTATGTATGTATGAATGTATGTATGTATGTATCACATGTTTTTGCTGAATTTTTAAAATTAAGGGAGACTAGGATAGCGCTATTTTGGCCTTGTTCTGGCCTCATCAGCTAGCCACATCCTTACTGGGATTTGATCCTGGGGCTTCTGCCTTGTAAGGCAGAGAATTAACCTCTAGGCCACAGGATCTGATCCCTTCAACTTTGCACCAGGGAGGGGCTATATGTTTTTTCTGCTGGACCACCCTGGTTTCTAATACAAGCTGTTCTGTTGGGCTCTCTGGTAGAATCCTCCCAAAAATGCACAGGTACAAATTTCAGACACACACACATTTGAAAATTCAAAACAATGTTCTTTATAATGAAAATTCACTTAAACCAAGCCCTCTTTTGGTATAGCAAAGAGCACTTGTCTCCAAACAAACTGGTAATTGGTACAAGTCCCTTATCAGTTCTCAGATACTTAGCTTGCAGCTGTGAGGCAATTCACAGTCCTTCTTCTTTCACAAAGTGAAACACACTTTGCTCTGGTTTAGTTTCAAAGCGGGGAAAAATCAGCACACAAAAGGTCAAAGTCAGCAAAGCAGGCATGAAACACAAGGATCAGATAATCCTCCACAATGGCCAAACCCACAGGCTGCTATTTATAGCAGTCTCACTAATGACCACAGCCCCACCCAACCACAGGTGGCCTCATTTTCTTTGATAATAATCCCTCAGTTGTTGTTGCCTATGCATCACTCTCCGCATGCGTGGCTGTATCATTAACTCTTGTTCTGAATCCAAGGAGGAGCTAGATAATTGATCTCCTTCTGAGCTGTCTGCCACACTCTCCTCCTCCCTGTCACTCGTGTCTTCTTGGTCAGAGGAGCCTTCATCAGCAGATTCCACCGGGGGCAAAACAGGCCTGCACCATGTGGCTGTCTCCCCCACATCCACAGTCCTTGGGGCAGGAGCTGTGCCAGAGCTAACCACAACACCATACAGTTTATGAAGACTCAAACCCAAACCTACTTCCTGGTCCTTCTTTCCATAGCCTTGGTTCTCAAAATTATTCATTTTTTCCCCCTACCAATCCTGAGTGTGCAATCAGGGAAGGGAGTGTATTTCATCAATCCCAAACAGCCCCAGTGGCATTAAAAATAAATTAGATATAGAGAAGGAACAGCCCCTGAGAGATTAAGCCCAAAACCAAGTTTTGGAGCACAATAATTCATCGCAAAGTACTTTCCTATTGGGAGGGATGTTATCTATGAATAATAAAAGGGGCCGTTTTGGTATTCATTATAAAAATCCTTCATGATTAAACGGTGGTGACTCACAATGTTGTGTGTGTGTGTCTGTATGTGTGTGTATGTGACAAAAAGTGCTGACACTCTAAATCAGAGTCTTCTACCCCTCCCACGTTCTTCCCAAAAAAGGAAGATTAATATTTTGCACCCAGAAAGGAGATTTTTCACCCTAGATGGGACGGGAAAACTCTTTTCTGATAAAATTCTTCTGATTTTACAGATAGCGGAAGAGATGGACTGGCTAAGCAGGAAACAAAATGGGTTAGACTCTTGCAGTCCTTTCTCAGCCATGGGGGCACATGAATCTTATGGTGGGTGCACTTAGAATAGCACTGATTAGAATGGAATCGATTGGACTGGACTGGACTGGAGTGGCATGGAATGGAATGGAATGGAATGGAAAGGACTGGACTGGACTGGACTGGACTGGAGTGAAGTGGAGTGGAGTGGAGTGGAATGGAATGGAGTGGAGTGGAGTGGGGTAAAGCTGGGTATTATCAGCATACTGATGATACCTCACCCCATGCCCTTTGGACTCATGCTGCCATCCGTCCGTCTGTGTCCCCCTCCCCTCACCAGAATGGTGTCCTGCTTTACCGATGTAATAATCTAGTCACTTTACCCTACTACAAAAAAACAGAAGAAGAAGAAGATGCTGAGACTTTGCAAAAGAACCAGAGAAGAGCAATTAAAATGATCAAAAGCCTGGAGACTAAAACATATGAAGAACGGCTGCAGGATTAGTCTAAAGAAAAGAAGAATTAGGGGTGACATGATAGCAGCATTCCAGTATTTCAGGGGCTGGCACAAAGAAGAGGGGGTCAAATTATTCTACAAAGTGTGAGAGGGCAGGATAAGAAACTATTCAAGCAGAGAACTAACCTAGAATTAAGGAGAAACTTCCTAACATTAAAGATAATTAACCAGTGGAACAGCTTTCCTCTAGAAGTTGCGAGATCTCCATCACTGAATGTTTTAAGAAGAGTCTACACAGTCACTTATCTGAAATGTGTTCTGTTGGGCTCTCTGGTAGGAGCCTCCCGAAAATTCAAGGGTACAAATTTCAGACACACACACGTTTGAAAATTCAAAACAATGTCCTTTATCACAAAATTCAAAATAAACTAAGCACTCTTTTTGCATTGCAAAGAGCATTCATCCCAAAACAACCAGGTAGTCTGTACAATTTCCCTTAAGCAGTCATTAAGTACTTAGCTAGCAGCTGTGAAGAAACTTCACACCCCTTCTTCTTCCAATGAGGTGACACACACACACATGTTGCTCTGCTTTGGTTTCAAAGGTGTGAAAAATCAACAAAGTCCAGAAACCAGGATTCCTGACGAATGCGATCAGATACTCTTCCACAACAGCCAAACTCATATGCTGCTATTTATAGCAGCAGTCCTAATTACTGGAGCCCCACCCAGGTGGCCGCTCTTATCTCCTGTAATATGTCCTTACTTGGTCTCTTCTACGCATAATTCTGCGCTTGTGTGGATCCAAAACGTCTTCATCCAAATCAATGGAAGATAAGGGAGATTGACTGCCTGGGCTGTGTGCCAAGCCTCCCTCTGCCGAGTCACTCCCACCTTCTTCTTCGTCTGAGGTGACTGTTGGCAATAAAACAGGCCTGTGACATGTTGAGGTTTACCCTGCATCCACCTCCACATTCCCTGGGGCAGGAGCTGGGCCAGAGCCAACCACAACAGAAATAGTATAGGTTTTCCTGCTTGAGCAGGGGGTTGGACTAGAAGACCTCCAAGGTCCCTTCCAGCTCATTCATTCTATTCTACTTTAAATATACCCAATCTTACAAAGGACGACTTTTATCTAAGAGGATGGATAAATGGCACCTCTTTCATCCAAAAACATCTTCTCTAGAACTTTCAGAAAACATGGCAACTTGACAAAGACATCTACAATTTTTTTTTACATTTCTTTATTGAATTTACAGAAAGCAAAAATAGAAAAGTTGCTTAAAGATAGGTCAGCACTCATTTGATTATAAATCAATACATTAGTTACCTTTACCATTGCATTCTCATAATACAGTGGTACCTCGGTATTCGACCATAATCCGTTCCAAAAGTGTGGTCGAGAACCGATTTGGTCGAGTACCGAATTAATTTATCCCATAGGAAATAATGGAAATGGGTTTAATTGGTTTCCAGCCCCTATTTCCTTTATTTCCTATGGGATAAAGATATGAGGTCTAAGCACTCCAAGCTGTAGTTAGGGTGGGGGCAGTTTCGGGGGGGGGGGGGGGCTCCTTTCCTCAGTGGTTCGTCTTCCCTTTAAGCAGTTACACCAACTTTCTCTTTCCCGAGAGTAGCGATGGCAGCAGAGGCTTTCCTTAGAGCAGCAGCAGCGCCGGGAACGTGAGATGAGAAAGGGAAGCCTCTGACGTTCCCGGCGCTGCTGCTGCTCTAAGGAAAGCCTCTGCTGCCATCGCTACTCTCGGGAAAGAGAAAGTTGGTGTAACTGCTTAAAGGAAAGGAGCCCCCCCGAATCTGCCGGTATTGCAGCCGCCCCCCCACTCCCTACAGCTTGGAGCACGACTGGGAGGCTGTTTAGTGGGCGGCCAGAATGGGCGTGTCGGATTCCGACTCCCATTCCTTCTCCTCATTTCGGATAATAAACAAAATTTTCTGTGGCTGTTCGGTATCCGAATTTTTGTTCAGATACCGAGGCAAATTTTTGCTGAAAATTTTGTTCGGTATCTGAAATGTACGAGAAAGGAAGCGTTCAAGTACCGAGGTACCACTGCATTAGAAAATCTTCAGAACATAGAAAAGAAAAAGAAAAGAAGAAGTGGGAAGAAAGAGAACGGAGGATAAGAGAAATATGGTAGAGAGAAAGTAGAAAAAGAGAGAATAGATATAGAATGGGGAGGAACCAGCAAAAGGCATCTACAATTTTTAAATATTTATTTATTTTATTTTTTATTTATTTATTTTATTTTAGTTATTTATTTTGTCCAATACACAATAAGGGTTTTAGTGGGTATATATCTATATATACATAGTAAAATACATGATGAAGGTTATAGAGGAGATACTCATAGTAAAATATATCTAAGAAACAATAGAAAAGAAGGTATAGTAATAGAACTTATCAATGGAAGAATAGAAGAAGAGATATAGGAATAGAAGAACGGTATAGGAGATATAGGAGAGCAATAGGACAGGGGATGGAAGGCACTCTAGTGTACTCGCCCCTTACTGACCTCTTAGGAATCTGGATAGGTCAACCATGGATAATCTAAGGGTAAAGTGTTGGGGGTTTGGGGGTGACACTATGGAGTCCGGTAATGAGTTCCACGCTTCGACAACTCAGTTACTGAAGTCATATTTTTTACAGTCAAGTTTGGAGCGGTTAATATTGAGTTTAAATCTGTTGTGTGCTCTTGTGTTGTTGTGGTTGAAGCTGAAGTAGTATAATAATATATTGGAAAGCAAGCAAGCACACTTGCAGGACATTTGAATGAACCCACAGACAGCAGACTGATGTCCTCTTGTGGTGCTTTTATTTAGCTGTATTCACAAGTAGTTGGTAATTGTTGCTTTTTTTTCCCTGCAGTGCCAAATAACGAGAAATAGAGAACACGGTTAATGATAGTTGTGTTGAAAAATAGCATGATATGGATTCATCAGCTTTTCATTTATACTGGGGCAGTGTCATCTCCCAATCACTACAACAACAACAACAACAACAACAAAAAGACATTGAGACTTTAGACAAAGTGCACAGGAGAACAACCAGGGTGAAAAGAGGACTGGAAACTTTAACAAATGAAGAGCGGTTGCAGGAACGGTTCCAGTCTGGCAAAATGTACCAGGGGTGGCATGATAGCATGTTCGAATACTTGAGGGGCTGCAACAGAGAGGAGGGGGCCCTGTTGTTTTCCAAGGCACCTGAAGGCCAAACAATGATGGATGGAAGCTGACCAAGGAGAGATTTAACTTGGAAATAAGGAGGAATGTTTTGACAGTGAGAGGCTTCTGGGCATGCACAGAGGGTCATTTGCGCAACATGATGGGTAGTAAATTCTCAGCTCCATCCATAGAAACATAGAAGACTGACGGCAGAAAAAGACCTCATGGTCCATCTTGTCTGCGCATATATTATTTCCTGTATTTTATCTTACAATGGATATATGTTTATCCCAGGCATGTTTAAATTCAGTTACTGTGGATTTACCAACCACGTCTGCTGGAAGTTTGTTCCAAGGATCTACCACTCTTTCAGTAAAATAATATTTTCTCATATTGCTTTTGATCTTTTCCCCAACTAACTTCAGATTGTGTCCCCTTGTTCTTGTGTTCACCCCAATTCTACCCTGAAATTAAGGCCTTACAAGATCATAAAAATGTAGGGTGTTTTATGGTCCCTTACAGCCAACTGTTATTCCTGGTAAATGTTGGAAGAATCTTGTGTTTTCATGCAAATTGGTCTTTTTTGCAAGTTTTCATTATGCTCAGACCATCTGAGAGCCGACAAAACAAGTCCTCGAAACTTTGCTGCTGCATTGTTAAAAGTGTAATGAGAACATGTGGGAAATTTGCATTTAACAACTTAGAACTGGGACTTATGTTCACACATTTAAGAATTGTCTTTTCCATAATAGCTAAATAAACACGGATAATAGGGGGGGGGGGGGTTGTTGTTAAAAAAAAGTGCTTATATTTTGTTTTTGTTTTCATGGCTTAATTGTTTCATATTGTATTTTAATATTTTATTTGCTTTGTGAACTGCCCAAAGAACTTGCCTTATAGGACAGCCAAGCGATATTAACCAGCTATGTAAGCAGCCTAAATAAATGAATAGATGCATAAACAATTTTGCCAAGCCATACTACAAAAAGATGTTGAGATTTTGGAAATAGTGCAGAGAAGAGCAACTAATATGATTAAATGCCTGGAGATTAAAACATATCAAGAACAGTTGGAGGATTTTGGTTTGCCTAGCCTAAAGAACAACTAGACACAAGAATAGATTTTTCCTGAATGCCATCACTCTGCTAAACAAATATTTCCCTCAACACTGTCAAACTGCATTGTCTAACTATGCACCACGATTAATGCAGGGATCTTGGAGTCTTAGTGGACAACCATTTAAATATGACCCAGCAGTGTGCATCAGCTGCCAAAAAAACCAACACAGGTATAGGCTGCATTAACAGAGGGATAGAATCAAGATCACATGGATCTTTAGAGGCTTTAGAAGGCCTTGGTAAGGCCACACTTGGAATACTGCATTCAGTTTTGGCAGCCACAATGCAAAAAGGATGTTGAGACTCTAGAAAAAGTGCAGAGAAGAGCGACAAAGATGATTAGGAGACTGGAGGCTAAAACATATGAAGAACGTTTGCAAGAACTGGGCATGGCTAGTTTAATGAAAAGAAAGACCAGGGGAGACATGATAGCAGCCTTCCAATATCTCAGGGGTTGCCACAAAGAAGAGGGAGTCAACCTATTCTCCAAAGCACTTGAGGGTAGAACAAGAAGCAATGCGTGGAAGCTAAACAAGGATAGAATCAACTTAGAACTAAGGAAAAAATTCCTGACAGTTAGACCTTCAAGGCCCCTTCCAACATTATTATTGT
This sequence comes from Erythrolamprus reginae, assembly GCF_031021105.1. NCBI lineage: Eukaryota > Metazoa > Chordata > Lepidosauria > Squamata > Dipsadidae > Erythrolamprus > Erythrolamprus reginae. The sequence continues at coordinate 254,207,472 of NC_091952.1, forward strand.
TGTTTTTTTCTGTTGTGTTAATAACAATAACAATAATCTTATCATTCCCGTCACTCACCTCCTTCCACCAGACTATATGACTGTAACTTTGTTGTTTGTATCCTTACAATTTATATTGACTGGTTCCTAATATGATTTGATTGCTTATTTGTACCTGGACTATCATTACGTGTGGTACCTTATGATTCTTGATGAACTTATTTTTTCTTTTATGTACACTGAGAGCATATGCACCAAGACAAATTTCTTGTGTGTCCAATTACACGTGGCCAATGAAAATTCTATTCTATTCTGTCCTGTCCTATCCTAATTCCATTGCATTCCATTCTAATTCTACTCTAATTCTATTCTTACTCTTACTCTTACTCTTATTCTACTCTATTCTATTCTAAATCCATAAATAAAATGGTCTATTGGACAAGCAAAAATAGACCGCTGTGAACCAGAGGTTTTTTCCCCCAAGCCTATAATTGGGTTCCTACAGATGGGTGGGACCAGGGAAAGTGAACTTTAATGTTAACTAAATTAAACGGAGCAAGTTGGGCTGTTTCCCAAGTCTTTGTTGATTTTCCCCACCGGCACAGTGAAAAGAGCAACATTGCCAAGACTTTTTTGAACAACACGGGGCACCCCACTCAAGGGGTATATTAAGAAGAGACGGTGCCAGCATTAAGAGCCAAACTGGGTTCTCCAAGATGTTCTCTAAGTTATGATTCTTGTTGGGCTTTTCTTTTATGTATGTTAAAAGACATGTATGTGATACATTTTCTTTTGTGCATGTTAAAAGAGTGTGCAGAACCCTTAAGTTATCAAGCATAGTGGAAAACATGGGATTCCAGCAGATATCCAGGAGATAGGAGTAATTATTCAGTCATACAATACAGATACAAAATAGTGTTTACTTTAGTAATAGCACAGTCAAGTTAAACAGTCCGGTCATATAAATTCAAATCAGTCAATATCTCTCAATCTATATAATAAAAATGTAAATGTCCGTTTGTTCATGACCTCAAATCTTCGAAGGTTCTTCACTGATTCCTTTGAAATTTTGATGCAGTGTTGCATTCAATTACAGGGCTTTTTATATACCCAAATTATATAAATGTCACACCTGTGACAGGTAAAATCTAGTGGAAAACATAGGAGCCCCATTTTGATTGGTTGGTGAAAATCATGGCAGCCCCATTCTCATTGGATGGTGAAAAAGATAGGAGGCACTGGTGATAATTTGAACCAAAGGGAATGATCTGTTTATATGGAGAAACAGGGAGTTGCTTGGCATGGAGATTGGTGACAAACATAGGAGGTGCATTTTGACTGGCTGCTGAAAAAGATAGCAGCGTTTTCATTGGTTGCTGATAATTTCAAAGAATGAGAATGGTCTGTTTAGGGGAAGATGAAAGAAATTTTGAGTAGTTTGGAGAACTGGTAAACACCACCTATGACTGGCCCTGCCCCATCTATACTCTGCCTCCTGAGTCCCAGCTGATTGGGAGGAAATGTGGATTTTGCAATATCCCTTCCTTACCACGCTCACCAATCCACGCCTGCCAAGCCATACCACGCCCACCAACCCATGTCCACAGTAGTAAAAAAATGTTGAATACCACCACTGTCAACAAAAGTCCAGAAATAATAGCCAGAAATAACAACAGATCTTATTTGAACTTTGATCAAATAAACCAATTTTATATTTCCTCTTTTTACTTTAAGCAATCTTAATCTTTAGGGCATTTAAATATATCTGTAGGGTTTTATTTCTGTTCATTTTTTTCTTTGTCCCATCTTACAGAGTTCTTTAAGGCTTTAACAAGCCTTCTTTTATGAATCCAGAAGAGTAGACCTACTCAGGTCATTCTCCTGCTTTGTTATTTGTATTTCTCTTTTAAATTTCCCAGCCAGTTTCTTTTGTAGATCGGTTGAAACATCCTTTTCTAAATTATTCTCTTGACCTGTCAATTGTAAATCCACTTTGAACATCATCTCCATCTTATCAGATAAAATTTGTTCTACCTTTGACATTTCTTCAATAACATCTTTTGAACATAGTCTATACATAGAAGAAGACCTCATTACTGGCATTATAGATATTATGGCTGCTATTTTACAATTCCATTTCAAATGTTCTCACTACTTTTATTGCTATAATTTTATGACATCTCATAGACCTATATATTTTTTAATCTATTAAAATCTTTAATTTCCTCGACTGACCAGTTTTTGAAATCATAACAATAACAATAACAACAGAGTTGGAAGGTCTTCTAGTCCAACCACCTGCTTAGGCAGGAAACCCTACACTATTTCAGAAAGACAGTTATCCAACAACTTAAAAACTTCCAGTGTTGGAGCATTCAAAACTTCTGGAGGCAAGCTGTTCCACTGATTAATTGTTCTAACTGTCAGGAAATTTCTCCTTAGTTCTAAGTTGCTTTTCTCCTTGTTTAGTTTCCACCCATTGCTTCTTATCCTGCCCTCCAGTATTTTGGAGAATAGGTTGACTCCTTCTTTGTGGCAACACCTGAGATATTGGAACAATGCTGTCATATCTCCCGTGGTCTTTCTTTTCATTAAACTAGGCATACCCAGTTCTTGCAACCCAATTCTTCATGTTTTAGCCTCTAGTCCACTAATCATCTTTGTCGCTCTTCTCACCTACAAAAAGATATTGACAAAATTGAACGGGTCCAAAGACGGGCTACAAGGATGGTGGAAGGTCTTAAGCATAAAACGTATCAGGAAAGACTTCATGAACTCAATCTGTATAGTCTGGAGGACAGAAGGAAAAGGGGGGACACGATCGAAACATTTCAATATGTTAAAGGGTTTAATAAGGTCCAGGAGGGAAGTGTTTTTAATAGGAAAGTGAACACAAGAACAAGGGGACACAATCTGAGGTTAGTTGGGGGAAAGATCAGAAGCAACGTGAGAAAATATTATTTTACTGAAAGAGTAGTAGATCCTTGGAACAAACTTCCAGCAGACGTGGTTGATAAATCCACAGTAACTGAATTTAAACATGCCTGGGATAAACATATATCCATTGTAAGATAAAATATAGGAAATAGTATAAGGGCAGACTAGATGGACCATGAGGTCTTTTTCTGCCATCAGTCTTCTATGTTTCTATGGGGTTTTTTTTCAGCCCTAACCAGGGGATAAATTAATGTGCTGAAGTTGACCAGACTAAAGATGCTAGCCAGGTGAATACCTGGTGGGTTTTTCTCCCATTATTTTCCTCCCCCAAAATTAAGATGTGTCTTATACTCCGGAAAATACAATAGCCTCCGTGTTCTATTTAACATTCCTTTGAAGGAAAAGAGAAATGTAAATATGACAGAAGCGGCCATGGGAACAATGAGAAATTGATGAGGAACTGGTCACACTGAGTCCCAGCGCAAGATTTATGTAGCTTTAAAATAGCAACACAACACCCAGCTCCAAGTCAATTCCTTTCTCTCTCGCAGGGCTGTATTGTCCTGGTTTCCTTTTCTTTCGGAGAAGTGATTCAGGTGAAAGAACAAAAGAGGCATCCATCTTCGTACCCCTGACAAAGCCCCCGTTTGGAAGGGAAGGATGATTTGTAACCGCTTTGCTGTAAAGTATGACCCCCGGCAAACGGAAGAATGGCATAATATTAAACTGTCACAGGCAAAGTTTATGAACTACCTGGCAGGCATTCGAACTGAGGAAAGGATCAGGTGGAGAAAGACACACACACACACCCCGTGGCAAAGCTCGGATTCCTCTCGAGGAATTCCCATTTATTCATGATAAATATTGAGAACTTGCAAGTGATTAAACCATGGGGAGAGCAGGGGAAGGGGAGGGGGTGTCTTTGCCCCTTTATGGAAATGGGTGATTTGGAGTCTGTCATTCTATATACGAATGCATGAATGATTTTGGAAAACTAAATACCTTTCTTTATGCTTTCTCAATTGTTGTGGTTCAGCCTGAGGCTGCTCAGGGACCGGCTGTGTCTCTACTGGCTCCATGCCCAGAGGAGGATGACAGCGAAGAGGAGGGGGCTGAACAGTCGGACGGGGGAGAGGAAAGTCAGGAATGGGACGAAGGAGAACAGCATGAGAGCCCCAGGGGGGGGGGGGCCCTCTCCCCAGCCAGTAACTTGGAGTCATTAGGTGATGAAGCACAAGCCGTCATTGACATGCGACAGAGACGGTCAGATCAAAGAAAGGAGCAATTAAGGAAGTATTATCAGCACTGAATTAGGAACAGCAGGGTTTAAAAGGCAGGCAAGCCCTTGAAGCCATGTGGAGTGTTATCAGTTGGAGTTACAGTGTCCTGCTTTGTTCTCGACGTCTCTGTTCCTTGCTTGTGGCCCAGCAGTTTGGAAGACCCGTGGGAGGTGTAGGTCTGCTATCTACAGCCTTGTCTTGGCAGCAAGAATCCTGTATTGCTGCATGGACTTTTGTCTTCATGGATATATTTGAAGATACAGCGTTTTCCTGTTTGTAAGGACATTTTCTGTTACCTGTGTTTTTATTGAATTTTATAAACTGCCTTTGCCTTTTATCGGTGTGTCTGGCTTCTCTTTTTGGGTTGATATTGGCTCCCGGAGTGACCCAGACAGAACACTCAATATTCTCTCTCTCTGTCTCTCTCTCTCTCTGTCTGTCTCTCTGTCTCTGCCTCTTGCTGTCCCACTCCCCCCGCTGTGTCTGTCTCTGTTTTTTTTCCCCTCTCTCTTTCTGCTACCAACTTCTGGCATGGTCTCTTAGTACAAACTGACAAGGGACAGACCTGCGCTCTTCATTCTCTACATCAATGACCTTTGCAATCTCATTACAAGCAACTGTGTCCTCTTCACCGATGATGTAAAGCTCTTCAACACCACTGATAGCACAACTACTCTCAAAAAAGATCTAGATTCTGTTTCTGATTGGTCTAACACATGGCAACTCCAAATCTCAACCAGCAAATGGACTGTCCTGCACATCGGCAAAAAGAATCAAAACTCTAAATACAAACTGAATAATCCAATTATCACAGATAATCCTCACTCGGTTAAGGACCTCGGAGTACTAATTTCAAAAGACCTAAGTGCCAAAGCCCACTGCAACAATATCGCCAAGAAGGCTTCAAGAGTTGTTAATCTAATCCTACGTAGCTTCTGCTCTGGCAATCTCACACTACTCACCAGAGCGTACAAAACATTTGCCAGACCCATCCCAGAATACAGCTCATCTGTTTGGAACCCATACCGCATCTCAGACGTTAACCGCTGGGTGAGATCATCCAAGGACATGGGGTGAGGTATCATCAATATGCCGATGATACCCAGCTTTACATCTCCACCCCATGTCCAGTCAACGAAGCGGTGGAAGTGATGTGCCGGTGCCTGGAGGCTGTTGGGACCTGGATGGGTGTCAACAGACTCAAACTCAACCCGGATAAGACGGAGTGGCTGTGGGATCTGCCTCCCAAGGACAATCCCATCTGTCCGTCCATCACCCTGGGGGGGGGAATCATTGGCCCCCTCAGAGAGGGTCCGCAACTTGGGCGTCCTCCTCGATCCACAGCTCACATTAGAAAACCATCTCTCAGCTGTGGTGAGGGGGGCGTTTGCCCAGGTTCGCCTGGTGCACCAGTTGCGGCCCTATCTGGACCGGGACTCATTGCTCACAGTCACTCATGCCCTCATCACCTCGAGGTTCGACTACTGTAATGCTCTCTACATGGGGCTACCTCTGAAAAGTGTTCGGAAACTTCAGATCGTGCAGAATGCAGCTGCGAGAGCAGTCATGGGCTTACCTAGGTATGCCCATGTTTCACCATCACTCCGCAGTCTGCATTGGCTGCCGATCAATTTCCGGTCACAATTCAAAATGTTGGTTATGACCTTTAAAGCCCTTCATGGCATCGGACCAGAATACCTCCAAGACCGCCTCCTGCCGCACGAATCCCAGCGACCGATTAGGTCCCACAGAGTGGGCCTTCTCCGGGTCCCGTCAACTAAACAATGTCGGTTGGCGGGCCCCAGGGAGAGAGCCTTCTCTGTGGCGGCACCGGCTCTCTGGAACCAACTCCCCCCGGAGATTAGAACTGCCCCTACTCTACCTGCCTTCCGTAAACCCACCTTTGCCATCAGGCATGGGGGAACTAAGACATCTCCCCCTGGGCATGTTTAAATTGTGTATGGTATGCTTGTGAGTGTGTATGTATTATATGGGGCTTTCTTTTTAAATCTTAAATGTTTTAAATGTATTCAGATTATTTATGATTTGTTTTTCTCTGCTGTGAGCCGCCCCGAGTCTTCGGAGAGGGGCGGCATACAAATCTAAATAATAAATAAATAAATAAATAAATAAACACCCTCAAAAATGTCCAGAGATAATTTATTTTATTTTTATTTATTGATTGATTTTGTCTAATACACAATGAGGGTTTTAGTGGGTATACACATAGTGAAATACATGATGAAGGTTATAGAGGAGATACTCATAGTAAAATGTATCTAAGAAAGAAGAGAAGAGAAGATATAGGAATAAAACATATCAATGAAAGAATAGAAGAAGAGATATATAAAGTCTTCGGAAAGGGGCGGCATACAAATCTAATAAATTATTATTATTATTATTATTATTATTATTATTAATAATAATAGAAGAAAGGTATAGGAGAATAATTCACCAGAAGAGCCCTGCACTCCCTGGTTGTTCTTTTCTGCACTTTCTCTAAAGTTTCAATGCCTTTTTATAGTGTGGTGACCAAAACTGGATGCAATACTCTACGTATGGTCTAATTAAGGCTTCATAGAGTGGTATTAGTACCACCCTAGTCCTAGATTGTATCCCTCTATTCAGCGAAGGTTTTCTCTCTTCAACACTCCCAGTGTGCCCTTCATGGACATCGCAGGCATGCACACCCATTGATGTGAGATTTCGCTTCTGCACATGTGCAGTGAAATCTCATGTGAAGATGCTCATGCGAGTGAGATTTCAGTAACTTTCGCCGATATTTTTGCTTCCACTTATGCGCAGAAGCAAAGATTTGGTGGAAATCACCGAAAGCTTGCTCACACATGAGGTTTCGCTGGCTGAGCATGAGCAGGAGCAAAATCTCACACAGGGGTGTGCGTGCACATGTCGGCGCTGCACAGCATCCTGATAATCGCTACCGGAACGTAGCACCTTACCCTTCTGGTAGCAGGCCATCACTGCCTCTATTAAGAATTAACCAGCGGAACAGCTTGACACCAGAAGTTGTGGGTGTTTCTTCCCTGGAGATTTTCAAGAAGAGACTGGACAGCCACATGCCTGAGATGGTACATAGGATCTCTGGCTTGAGCAGGGGGGTGGACTAGAGGACCTCCGAGGTCCCCTCCAGCTCTATTCGGATTCGGATTCTGAAACTTCCCGGAGTCTCATCTTTGGACCCGTTCAATTTTGTCAATATCGTTTTGTAGGTGAGGTCTCCAGAACTGAACACAGTGTTCCAAATGTGATCTCACCAGCACTCTATATAAGGGGATCACAATCTCCCTCTTCCTGCTTGTTATACCTCTAGTTTTGCAGCCAAGCATCCTACTTGCTTTTCCTACTGCCCGACACTGCTCACCCATTTCTGACAGTCTCAAAATGGGTGAGCAGTGTGGTCGGGCGGTAGGAAAAGCAAGTAGGATGCTTGGCTGCATAGCTAGAGGTATAACAAGCAGGAAGAGGGAGATTGTGATCCCCTTATATAGACCACTGGTGAGACCACATTTGGAGTACTGTGTTCAGTTCTGGAGACCTCACCTACAAAAAGATATTGACAAAATTGAACGGGTCCAAAGATGGGCTACAAGAATGGTGGAAGGTCTTAAGCATAAAACGTATCAGGAAAGACTTCATGAACTCCATCTGTATAGTCTGGAGGACAGAAGGAAAAGGGGTGACATGATCAAAACATTTAAATATCTTAAAGGGTTAAATAAGGTTCAGGAGGGAAGTGTTTTTAATAGGAAAGTGAACACAAGAACAAGGGGACACAATCTGAAGTTAGTTGGGGGAAAGATCAAAAGCAACGTGAGAAAATATTATTTCACTGAAAGAGTAGTAGATCCTTGGAACAAACTTCCAGCAGACGTGGTTGGTAAATCCACAGTAACTGAATTTAAACATGCCTGGGATAAACATAGATCCATCCTAAGATAAAATACAGGAAATAGTATAAGGGCAGACTAGATGGACCATGAGGTCTTTTTCTGCCGTCAGTCTTCTATGTTTCTATGTTTCTATGTCTCCATGAGTGAATTGGCAGCCATATAAATTCTCATAATAAATAAGTGAAAACGATATCCCAGAATAGAAAAATGTACAAATGTATGCTTGATGTTTATGTGCCTGTATGTGTGAGAGTTTACAGATTGGGAACCACATAGAGCCTTGTAATTGTTGTTATTTTACTTATTGATTCAATTTCTATAAATAAAAGTGGGCTCCCAAACATTGCGGTAAACATCTTGATTTTCCAACTATTGTCTCCAAATGATTGATTAGCCTAATTCCTATCCCGATAGGCTGATGTCGTTGTTTGTATTTACAATGCTATTTTTATTTGCAAGCAACTGTGGTGGTATTTGTTTCTTCCTTATGGAGGAAACTCAAAAAGTGGCATTAAAAACTTTCAGTCTTGCTTGCTTTCCAACCCACATTAGTCAGTATAAGTTCAGTCTTTGAGCATCTTAGTTGCAAGATATCCCATTAATTTCCAGGGCCAAACAAATGTTTCTTCCTGAGTGTTTTTAACAAGTGATTTCAAGAGAGGTTGTAGTAATGGGCCATTTAACTGTTACTGCCCTCACTAGTTGAGCTATTAATTCTAGATGTCAATCTTCATGGAAGACTCTAAATTTGGAGAGTCCAGGAGTGATTGCCACACTACGTTTGAAATACTAATTTGGAGATACAAATACAGTGGTACCTCTACCTAAGAATGCCTCTACTTAAGAACTTTTCTAGATAAGAACCAGGTGTTCAAGATTTTTGCCTCTTCTCAAGAACCGTTTTCTACTTACAAACCTGAGCCTCCGAAACTGTAACTGGAAAAGGCAGGGAGAAGCCTCCGTGGGGCCTCTCTAGGAATCTCTTGGGAGGAAATAGGGCCAGAAAAGGCGGGGAGAAGCCTCCATGGGGCCTCTCTAGGAATCTCCTGGGAGGAAACAGAGCCTCCACCCTCCCTGTGGTTTCCCCAATCACACACATTATTTGCTTTTACATTAATTCCTATGGGAAAATTGCTTCTTCCAAACTTTTCTACTTAAGAATGTGGTCACGGAATGAATTAAGTTTGTAAGTAGATGTACCACTGTATTTAGTGTTAAAACACAGCAGATCTTCACAAATATGCCTGTAAATGTGGAGAACGCATCTAGTCGTAAGACGGGGTGGCTGTGGGTTTTGCCTCCCAGGAACAATTCCCTCTGTCCATCCATAACGATGGGGGGGGAATTATTGACCCCCTCAGAGAGGGTCCGCAATTTGGGCGTCCTCCTTGATCCACAGCTCACATTAGAAAACCATCTTTCAGCTGTGGAGAGGGGGAAGTTTGCCCAGGTTTGCCTGGTGCACCAGTTGCGGCCCTATCTGGACTGGAACTCACTGCTTACAGTCACTCATGCCCTCATCACCTCGAGGTTCGACTACTGTAACGCTCTCTACATGGGGCTACCTTTGAAAAGTGTTCGGAAACTTCAGATCCTTAACCACTATGAGTGATGGTTGGGAAGACCAAGGATGGTTGAAATGAGCATCACACTGGGGGATATTGCCCTAGCTTAGATAACAAAGTTATTTCCAGGTGCTGAAAGCAAAGCCAATTTTTAAAAAATAGTGGACAATCATTTGGCTGGAATGGTATAAATTGTTGTCCCTTGAGTAGGTGGTTGAATTAAAAGACTTTGCAGGTGGCTTTCAGCCCGAGGATTCTATATCAGTTCAAACTTGATGTTCACTCCAAAGATTTTTTTTTTAAAAATTATAGCATTTCTTCCAAGTGGGCAGATGAAAATTGGTCAATGTGATGAAAGAAGGAGAGGAAAGAGAAAGAGAAAGGGGAGGGAGACGAGGGAGGGAGACGAGGGGAGGAAAGAGGAAGGGAAGGAAGGAAGGGAGAGAGGGGGAAGAGGGAGGGAGGGAAGGAAGGAAGAAGGAGGAAGGGGAAGGGAGGAAGGAAAGAGAGAGAGAGATAAAGAAGGAAAGAAGGAAAGAAAGACAGAAAGAAAGAAAGAATGAAAGAAAGACAACAGAAGGAAGGAAGGGAGAGAGAGGGAAAGAGGGAGGGAAGGAAGAAGGAAGGAAGAAGGAGGAGGAAGGGGAAGGAAGGAAGGAAAGAAAGAGAGAGAGAGAAGGAAAGAAAGACAGACAGACAAAGGAAGGAAGGAAGGAGGGAAGGAAGGAAGGGAGAGGGAAAGAGGGAGGGAGGGAAGGAGGAAGAGGAAGGAAGGAAAGATGGAGAGAGAGAGAAAGAAGTTAAGAAAGAAAAAAGAAAGAAAGAAAGAAAGAAAGAAGGAAGGAAGGAAATAAAGATGTCCGACCTGGTCAACAATTGGTTGAGACATTTAACAGCAAAACTTCAATCAGAATCATCATGATGTTGGAATTACAGAGTTTTAATTCACTGAGGTCAATGCCATTTCAAAATTACAAATTAGGCTTCCATTTTTCTCCTGCCATCCACTCAATGCCTTCAAGGTGAGACACACCAGTGTGTGAGTGACACACAGGCAAACGCTTGTGTGTCATACCCCCCCCCCCATTTCCCAGGCCCCTCTCTCCCTGGGGTTTGTGCCGCAGTTTGCTTGTAAGCTGCTGCTGGCAGCTTAAACTTTAAACTAATGTAATTGCAAAATTGTTCTTTTAATATCAGATGCCCCAGGGAGAAGTGTCAGCTTTTATTTCAGCTACAAGCAATAATGGTTTTTGATGGTTGGTTCTAAAGGATGCTGGGCTACCGATAAAAGCATTGTTTATTTTTTTTAACTCAGCTTTTACTTCCTTGATGCAAATATTTTCCAAACTAGTACTGCGCCAATGTATGTTGTGTAGCTGGCTATTTTCAGATCATAAACCTGGAAGGTAGCATCCAAAGAACAAATTTCCTTATTTCCTTCCTTCCTTCCTTCCTTCCTTCCTTCCTTCCTTCCTTCCTTCCTTCCTTCCTTCCATCCAACCATCCATCCATCCATCCATCAATCTACAGTACCTTATGACACCAGGCTTGAAATTTTGAGTTTGGACAATTTAGACCAGTGATTTTCAATCTTTTTTGAGCCGCGGCACATTTTTTACATTTACAAAATCCTGGGGCACACCACACAAAATGGCATTCTAACTCAGTACATATGCTCTACCCTCCACATCGGCAAAAAGAATCCAAACCTCATATATAAACTGAATAAACAAAATATCACAGCCAACTCACACTCAGTAAAAGACCTTGGAATACTAATATCAAATGACCTAAGTGCTAAAGCCCATTGCAACAATATCGCCAAAAAGGCTTCTAGAGTTGTTAACCTGATCCTACGCAGCTTCTGCTCAGGCAATCTCACGCTACTCACCAGAGCCTACAAAACTTTTGCCAGACCAATCCTTGAATACAGTTCATCTGTCTGGAACCCATACCACATCTCAGACATCAACACCCTAGAAAATGTCCAAAGATACTTCACCAGAAGAGCCCTTCACTCCTCCACTCGAAACAGAATATACTACGAAAATAGACTATCAATCCTAGGCCTAGAAAGCTTAGAACTACGACGCCTAAAACACGATCTAAGTATTGCCCACAAAATCATATGCTGCAACGTCCTGCCTGTCAATGACTACTTCAGCTTCAACCGCAACAACACAAGAGCACGCAACAGATTCAAACTTAATATTAATCACTCCAAGTTTGACTGTAAAAAATATGACTTTAGCAATCGAGTTATCGAAGCATGGAACTCATTACCTGACTCAATAGTGTCAACCCCTAACCCCCAACATTTCTCCCTTAGACTATCCACAATTGACCTCTCCAGGTTCCTAAGAGGTCAGTAAGGGGCGTACATAAGTGCACCAGTGTGCCTTTCGTCCCCTGTCCAATTGTCTTTCCTTTATCTCATATATCATATATATTTTCTTCCTTTCATATATCTTCTCCTCTACTTTTATATCTTTTCTTTATATATAATACTTCATGTCTATCCTCTTCAATATGTATTGTGTATTGAACAAAATAAATAAATAAATAAATAAGTAAAATATTATACATATAGTTAATAATATAGTTTCTAAATGTATTTATACTCACTTAGTGTGAAACCTGGGCCTGTTTGGATGAACACAAAAGGGCTGGGATGGTAGAAAGACACACACAAAGCTCTTTCTCAACAGTTCTCAGTCTCTCTCTGTTTTTAGATTTTTAATCGCAGTCAAGCTTGAGAAGCTCAGCTCACATAGATATGTGGGTGAAAATGGGAGCAATCTTTGTTGCCCAGAATGGGGAACTCCTTGGCAATAGAGAACCAAGAATTGTCCAGCAAACTTTAGCTTTAAGCCATGATTAGAAATCGGGACCACGGGGAGGAGTAGCAGTTTCAACTTCTCACCACGGCTACACAATGACAAATGCGCAGCAGCCCATCCTGGCTGTGGATGAGAGGCGGCTTGCTATTGGTTCATCGCTATTGGTCGGGATGAATCCTAGAAGATGATTGGTCAGTGAGCGTTCCCTGGGCCTCCACTCTTCCTGTCGCTGATAGCTGGAGGGATGGTGAGGGGAATGTTTATGTTCGGATGGAGGCGGCTGGCGGTGGGCCAGATAAATGGCCTCCGTGGGCCGTATCCGGCACGCGGGCCGTAGTTTGGGGACCCATGTTTAATTTCCCCATGGCACACCTGTCCATGTCTCATGGCAGACTGGTTGCCTAAAACGTGATCTAAGTATTGCCCACAAGATCATATGCTGCAACGTTCTACCTGTCAGTGACTACTTCAGCTTCAACTGCAACAACACAAGAGCATGCAACAGACTCAAACTTAATATTAACCGCTCCAAACTTGACTGTAAAAAATATGACTTCAGCAACCGAGTTGTCGAAGTGTGGAACTCATTACCTGACTCAGTAGTGTCAACCCCTAACCCCCAACATTTTTCCCTTAGACTATCCACGATTGACCTCTCCAGGTTCCTTAGAGGTCAGTAATGGTGCATAAGTGCACCAGTGTGCCTTCCGTCCCCTGTCCAATTGTCTCTCCTTATCTCATTTATCTTTTCTTCCTTTCAAATATCTTCACCTATACTTTTATATCTTTTCTTCTATTCTTTTCTTTATTTATATTATTACATATCTATTCTCTTCAATGTGTATTATGTATTGGACTAAATAAATAAGTAAGTAAGTAAGTAAATAAATAAATAAAAACACTGATCTAAACCACGGATTACGGGTGGCTTACAGCATATAAAAGGAAACAATGAAACACAGTGGCTAAATCCAAATAATTTAAACTAGATAAACTAATCTAAAATCCCCAATTATGCTAAAAAACAATCGTACCCATTCAGACATCACCCATACGTAACATTCGCTGGCCACGGGGCCAAGATCAAATTGCCCCAAGTCTGGCAACATAAATGAGTTTGAAGATTCTTGCGGAAGGTGAGGGGGCAGTGTGAATCTCTGGGGGGGGAGCTGATTCCAGAGGGACGGGGTCCCCACAAAGAAGGCTCTTCCCTTAGGCTCCGCCAAGCGGCATTGTTTAGTTGATGAGACATGGAGAAGGCCAACTCTGTGGGACCCGAACCGGTCGCTGGGACTCATACAGCAGAAGGTGGTCCCATAGATAATCTGAAGAACAGTTGCAGGAACTGTAGTTTAATGAAAAGAAGGACCAGGGAAGACATGATAGCAGTTTTCCAATATCTCAGGGGTTGCCACAAAGAAAAAGGAGTCAACCTATTCTCCAAAGCACCTGAGGGTAGAACAAGAAGCAATGGGTGGAAACTAAACAAGGAGAGAAGTAACTTAGAACTAAAGAGAAATTTCCTGACAGTCAGAACAGTTCATCAGTGGAACAACTTGTATCCAGAAGTTGTGAATGCTCCAATGCTGGAAGTTTTTAAGAAGAGGTTGGATAGTCATCTGTCTGAAGTAGTGTAGGGTGTCCTGCCTAAGCAGGGGGTTGGACTAGAAGACCTCCAAGGTCCCTTCCAACTCTGTTGTTTTTATTGTTGTTGTTAAGGCCATCTGGAGGTTCATCACAACCACCTGACTGGTGTAAATGGGTGTGGAGCCTTCTTGGAACGGTTCCACACCCATTTGTACCACTTAGGTCATCCTGAAGACACAGATCAAACCTCCAAGTGTCCTCAATGACTGGCTAAAAAGAATTCAAATGACCAGCTGTCTGCAAAAAAGTATCAATCTGTCCATTCCCCCACCATCCAACCAGAAATGAAGAAGCTTTTATTATTATTATTATTTATTATTTATTAGATTTGTATGCCGCCCCTCTCCGAAGACTCGGGGCGGCTAACAACAATGAAAAGACAATGAAAACAAATCTAATATTAAAAATAATCTAAAAAACCCCAATTTAAAGAACCACTCATACATACAAGCATACCATGTATAAATTCTATAAGCCTAGGGGGAAGGGAAATTTCAATTCCCCCATGCCTGACGACAGAGGTGGGTTTTAAGGAGTTTGCGAAAGGCAAGGAGGGTGGGGGCAACTCTGATATCTGGGGGGGGGAGCTGGTTCCAGAGGGTCAGGGCCACCACAGAGAAGGCTCTTCTCCTGGGTCCCACCAAACAACATTGCTTAGTCGATGGGACCCGGAGAAGGCCAACTTTGTGGGACCTAACCGGTCGCTGGGATTCGTGTGGCAGAAGGCGGTCCTGGAGATAGTCTGGTCCAATGCCATGAAGGGCTTTATAGGTCATAACCAACACTTTGAATTGTGACCGGAAATTGATCGGCAACCAATGCAGACTGCGGAGTGTTGGTGTAACATGGGCATATCTTGGGAAGCCCATGAATGCTCTCACAGCTGCATTCTGCACGATCTGAAGTTTCCGAACACTCTTCAAAGGTAGCCCCATGTAGAGAGCATTACAGTAGTCGAAACTCGAGGTGATGAGGGCATGAGTGACTGTGAGCAGTGAGTCCCGGTCCGGGTAGGGCCGCAACTGGTGCACCAGGCGAACCTGGGCAAATGCCCCCCTCGCCACAGCTGAAAGATGTTTCTCTAATGTGCCACTCCATCTTATCCGGGTTGAGTTTGAGTCTGTTGACACCCATCCAGACCCCAACAGCCTCCAGGCACCGGCACATCACTTCCTCTGCTTCGTTGACTGGACATGGGGTGGAGATGTATAACTGGGTATCATCTGCATACTGATGATACCTCACCCCATGCTCCTGGATGATCTCACCCACTCTTGGAGGAGAAACATAGAAACATAGAAGTCTGACGGCAGAAAAAGACCTCATGGTCCATCTAGTCTGCCCTTATACTATTTTCTGTATTTTATCTTAGGATGGATATATGTTTATCCCAGGCATGTTTAAATTCAGTTACTGTGGATTTATCTACCACATCTGCTGGAAGTTTGTTCCAAGGATCTACTACTCTTTCAGTAAAATAATATTTTCTCATGTTGCTTTTGATCTTTCCCCCAACTAACTTCAGATTGTGTCCCCTTGTTCTTGTGTTCACTTTCCTATTAAAAACATTTCCCTCCTGGACCTTATTTAACCCTTTAATATATTTAAATGTTTCGATCATGTCCCCCCTTTTCCTTCTGTCCTCCAGACTATACAGATTGAGTTCATTAAGTCTTTCCTGATACGTTTTATGCTTAAGACCTTCCACCATTCTTGTAGCCCGTCTTTGGACCCGTTCAGTTTTGTCAATATCTTTTTGTAGGTGAGGTCTCCAGAACTGAACACAGTATTCCAAATGTGGTCTCACCAGCATTCTATATAGTGGGATCATAATCTCCCTCTTCCTGCTTGTTATACCTCTAGCTATGCAGCCAAGCATCCTACTTGCTTTCCCTACCGCCTGACTGCACTGTTCACCCATTTTGAGACTGTCAGAAATCACTACCCCTAAATCCTTTTCTTTTGAAGTATTTTCCAACACTGAACTGCCAATACAATACTCAGATTGAGGATTCCTTTTCCCCAAGTGCATTATTTTACATTTGGAAACATTAAACTGCAGTTTCCATTGCTTTGACCATTTATCTAGTAAAGCTAAATCATTTACCATATTACAGACGCCTCCAGGAATATCAACCCTATTGCACACTTTAGAGTCATCGGCAAATAGGCAAACCTTCCCTACCAAACCTTCCCCTATGTCACTCACAAATATATTAAAAAGAATAGGACCCAGAACAGATCCTTGTGGCACACCGCTTGTAACCTGACTCTGCTCAGAATACTCGCCATTAACAATAACTCTCTGATGTCTACGCTTCAGCCAGCTGCAAATCCATTGAACTATCCAGGGATTAAGTCCAATCTTCACTAATTTATCTATCAGCTCTTTATGTGGAACCGTATCAAAGGCTTTGCTGAAGTCCAGGTAGGCAATATCCACGGCACCACCTTCATCCAACACCTTTGTGACATAGTCAAAGAAATCAATGAGATTAGTCTGACATGATTTGCCTTCAGTAAAGCCATGCTGATTTGGGTCTAATAAGTTATTGTTTTTTAGGTGCTGATTTATCCTCTTTTTGAGTAGAGTCTCCATCATTTTAACTACAACTGATGTCAAGCTAACTGGCCTGTAGTTACCAGCTTCTTCTCTACTGCCCTTCTTGTGAATAGGCACAACACTGGCCATTCTCCAATCCTCAGGAACTTCTCCTGTTAACAAGGATTGGTTAAACAAATCAGTCAGGGGGGTAGCAATGACAGATCTGAGTTCTTTAAGAACTCTGGGGTGGATGCCATCTGGACCCATTGCCTTATTTATCTTTAATCGTTCAAGTTCTTCTAAGACATCGGCTTCTAAGATCACTGGAGCTGAATCCGTACAGCTGGAAGCAATGCTATATCCCTCTATAGTATTATTTTGTAAGGTGTCTTTTGAGAAAACTGAACAGAAGTAGCTATTGAAATGGTCAGCGATCTCCTTATTCCCATTAATGCATGTATTATTCCCGGTACTAAGCTTCGTGATGCCGCAGTTTTTCTTCTTCTTATCATTAATATATCTGAAGAAGGTTTTATCCCCCTTCTTTACAGATTTGGCAATTTCTTCCTCTTTTGAGGCTTTAGCAGCATATATTATCTGTTTCGCCTCCTTCTGTCTCATTTTATATACCTCCCTATCAGCTATACTTCCAGACTCTTTATACCTCCTATAGGCAGCCTTTTTTTCATTGACTATAGCCCTTACATCATTGCTAAACCATAGCGGTTTCTTCTTCCTTTTACCTTTAGTTATTTGTCTTGCATACAGTCCAGTGGCTTTTAAGATGGCCTTTTTTAATACAGTCCACTGGATGCTCGCTCCTGCCATTTTATCCCTCCCCTTTAATTCATTATCTAAATATTCTCCCATTGCATTAAAATTTGTTTTTCTGAAGTCCAATACTTTGGTTGCATTATAGGATTGCTCACAATGAGTTTTTACATCAAACCACAAACATAGATGGTCACTGCAACCTAAATTTTCTCCCACCTTGACATCTGAAACCCAATTCCCATTCGTAAAAACTAAATCTAGAATATTCTCCCCTCTAGTTGGTGTTTTAACCAGCTGTGCCAGAGCTGCTCCTGTAAAGGCCTCTACTATATTCTTACTTTTGCATGTAAGGGCACTGGGGATATTCCAGTCAACATCAGGCATGTTGAAATCACCCATAACCACAATATCTCCCTTTACTGCCATTTGGGTAATTTCATCCACCATCTTGTTGTCATATTCCTCGGATTGCCCTGGAGGCCTATAGATCACCCCAATTCTAATGACAGAACCTTCTTTATTTTGCATGCAAATCCAGAGAGTCTCTAGATCTTGACATCTTCAAAGGAAAACAAGAAAGTCCAGTTGAAAAAAGCACCTAATCCCATTCCTGTGTCCCAATCTACTGGACTTGTCAAAGAAATAACTGAAGCTCCAATGATTCCACAACTTTCTCTTTCATTCATTTTTACGCCTTGGAATTGGATAATCTGGCAGAGGGACTCGGGCATGGAGAAGAACGTTAGCAAACAAAGGAAATTGAATTGGCAGAGATAGCATCCAATTAAAAATTAAAGTTTTATTAACATTCCAATACCCCCTGCCCCATCCAATCCATCACCCCTGCAGATTTGCTACCTAGAACACTCCGAGCTTTCATAACCCAATATCCACACCGTGAATCAGGGGTCCCGTTGTTCCATTCCCTGCAAAAGGGGATTATTAATGACGCTACATTGGGCGAAACTGAACGCCGGCCTGTTTTACATGGTTGCCGATCATCGGCGAGATGGTAATTATTCTTAGCTACTAATTACGAATGTGGCGGCCACACTGGTGGAAATGGACAGATGTAATTTCCACAGGAGCATAGAACCACTGAAGTGGAAATTCAATTGGAGCTGATAAAAAAAAAGAAAATATACATAAGAAAATATGTTTTTCCCCCAGTCTATCAGTTATTAATTAAAGACTATTGCCTGCTGGAGAAGAAAGAAAGAAGAGGAAGGGAGGGACGGAGAGAGAGAGAGGGAGAAAGGAAGGAAGGAAGAAAGAAAAGAAAGAGAAAGAAAGAAAGAGGTGGGAGGGAAGGAGGGTGAGAGGAAGGGAGAAAGAGAGAAAGAAGAAAGAAAAGAGAAAGAGAAAGAAACAAAAAAGAAAGGAAAGAGAGAGAGAGAGAGAGAGAGAGAGAAAGAAAGAAAGAAAGAAAGAGAAGGGAGAGGGAGAGAAAGAAAGGGAGGAAGGAAGAAGAAAGGGAAGAAAGAGAGAGAGAGAAAGAGAGAAAAATAAAGAAGCCTTTCAAATTATGACAGTAATGGCCAAGCTAGAAGACCTTTTGATGCATCCTGCAGAGAGTTATCTCCTGTTTCCTACAGTTTCCTCCATGTGCTGGTGGCTAAAGCTTAGGATGAAGAGAAGATGTTTTGAAGAAAAGATTAGACAGCCATTTGTCTGAGATGGAAGAAGTCAGGGGTCTCCAAACTTGGCAACTTTAAGAATTGTGTTCTGGGAGTTGGAGTCCACAAGTCTTTAATAATAATAATAATAATAATAATAATAATAATAATAATAATAATAATAATAATAATAATAATAATACCGCCCCGAGTTCGCGGAGAGGGGCGGCATACAAATCTAAATAATAAATAAATAAAATTATTAATAATAATAATAATAATAATAATAATAATAATAATAATAAAATTTATTAGATTTGTATGCCGCCCCTCTCCGAAGACTCGGGGCGGCTCACAACAACGATAAAAACAATATTATACAGGCACAAATCTAATATTAAAAAAACTAAAAACCCCATCATAATTAAAAACCAAACAGCACATACATACCAAACATAAATTATAATAAGCCTGGGGGAAAGTGTCTCAAATCCCCCATGTGTGGCGGTATAGGTGGGTCTTAAGTAGTTTACGGAAAACAAGGAGGGTGGGAGCAGTTCTAATCTCCGGGGGGAGTTGATTCCAGAGGGCCGGGGCCGCCACAGAGAAGGCTCTTCCCCTGAGGCCCGCCAGATGACATTGTTTAGTCGACGGGACCCTGAGAAGGCCAACTCTGTGGGACCTTATCGGCCGCTGGGATTCGTGCGGTAGCAGGCGGTTCCGGAGGTACTCTGGTCCAATGCCATGTAGGGCTTTAAAGGTCATGACCAACACTTAAAGTTGCCACATTTGAAGACCTCTCAAATAAGTTTTCTTGTCTTGGCAGGGGAGTGGACTAGAAGACCTCCAAGGTTCTTTCCAGCCCTAGGACTCTATAAAAAAATCCAAAAGAGGTTCCAGACAAGTTTGGTGCAGACCAGAAGATTGTCCCAAAGGTGCTTTTCCAGGTGGACTTTCTTGGTTTTTTCCTCCTTGAAAACATTTTGCTTTCATCTTGGATGAGAATTGAGACATTTTCAAGGTGGGGGAGAGGGCTAAGAAAGTCCACTTGCCTTTGCAAAAGCACCTTTGATGACCTGGATGATTGAGAACCTCCATGGAGATCAGAGGATTATCTAACACATTTTCCAAAGGTCTAGAAGAACTTAGGCTACCAGAGGATGAGAAGGATCTTGTCAACTTCTTCCAAAACACTTGATGAAGATCAGCCCTTCCGAGTCTTCTCCGTCAACCATACAAGAAATAACTAAAAGGATCTCTGAAGAATGGAATGGAATGGAATAGAATAGAATAGAATAGAACAGAACAGAACAGAATTGGGGATGGGGTAGGACAGGACAGAATAGAACAGAATAGGGGATGGGGTAGGACAGAACAGAGCAGAATAGAATAGAACAGAATAGAACAGAATAGAACAGAATAGATCAGAATAGAACAGAATAGAACAGAATAGAACAGAATAGAACAGAATAGAACAGAATAGAACAGAATAGAACAGAATAGAACAGAATAGAACAGAATTGGGGATGGGGTAGGACAGGACAGAATAGAACAGAATAGGGGATGGGGTAGGACAGAACAGAGCAGAATAGAATAGAACAGAATAGAACAGAATAGAACAGAATAGATCAGAATAGAACAGAATAGAACAGAATAGAACAGAATAGAACAGAATAGAACAGAATAGAATAGAACAGAATAGAACAGAACAGAACAGAATAGAACAGAATAGAACAGATTAGAACAGAACAGAATAGAACAGAATAGAACAGAATAGAACAGAATAGAACAGAATAGAACAGAATAGGGGATGGGGTAGGACAGAACAGAGCAGAATAGAACAGAACAGAACAGAACAGAATAGAATAGAATAGAACAGAATAGAACAGAACAGAACAGAACAGAACAGAATAGGGGATGGGGTGGGACAGAACAGAGCAGAATAGAACAGAACAGAACAGAATAGAACAGAACAGAACAGAATAGGGGATGGGGTAGGACAGACCAGACCAGAACAGAACAGAATAGAATCCTACACCACTTCGGACAAATGGTTGTCCAATCTCTTCCGAAAAATGTCTGATGTTGGAGCATTCACAACTGCTGGAGGCAAGCTGTTCCACTGATTAATTCTTCTAACTGTCAGGAAATTTCTCCTTCATTCTAAGTTGCTTCTCTCCTTGATTAGTTTCCACCCATTGCTTCTTGTTCTACCTTCATGTGCTTTGGAGAAGAGGTTGACTCCTTCTTCTTTGTGGTGGCCCTTGAAATGTCGGAACCGTGTTATCATGTCTCCCCTGGTCCTTCTTTTCATCAAACTAGCCATGCCCAGTTCCTGCAACCATTCTTCCTATGTTTTAGCCTCCAGTCTCCTAATCATCTTTGTTCCTCTTCTCTGCACTCTTTCTAGAATCTCAACCTCCTTTTTACATTGTGGCAACCAAAACTGAATGCAGAATTCCAAGTATGGCCTCACCAAGGCCTTATAAAGTGATATTAACACTTCCCTGATTTTATTTTTTTATTTTTTTATTTTTTTATTTTTTTATTTTTTTATTTATTTATTTGTTTATTTGTTTATTTATTTATTCCAATACACAATGAGGGTTTTAGTGTGTGTGTGTGTGTGTATGTGTATATATATATATATACACACACACACACACATAGTAAAATACATGATGAAGGTTATAGAGGAGATACTCATAGTAAAATATATCTAAGAAAGAATAGAAGATATAGGAATAAAATATATCAATGGAAGAATAGAAGAAGAGATATAGGAATAGAAGAAAGGTATAGGAGATATAGGAGAGCAATAGGATAGGGGACGGAAGGCACTCTAGTGCACTTGTACTCGCCCCTTACTGATCTCTTAGGAATCTGGAGAGGTCAACCGTAGATAATCTAAGGGTAAAGTGTTGGGGGTTTGGGGATGACACTACGGAGTCCGGTAATGAGTTCCACGCTTCGACAACTCGGTTACTGAAGTCATATTTTTTACAGTCAAGTTTGGAGCGGTTAATATTAAGTTTAAATCTGTTGTGTGCTCTTGTGTTGTTGTGGTTGAAGCTGAAGTAGTCACCGGCAGGCAGGACGTTGCAGCCTATGATCTTGTGGGCAATACTTAGATCTTGTTTAAGGCGTCTTAATTCTAAGCTTTCTAGGCCCAGGATTGAAAGTCTAGTCTCGTAGGGGATTCTGTTTCGAGTGGAGGAATGAAGGGCTCTTCTGGTGAAGTATCTTTTTTTGTTTCTCTTGGTGTCCTACGACCTAAGCATTGCTATCCAGAGGCAAACTGCTCTGGAATAGATATCCCTGATAGCATTAGCAGCTCCTGACAGCAAATTTCACCGCCAATTCCAGCTTCATGTCTCAACAATTTAGGCCAAGGCAAACAACTGGGAGTGGGGGGGAACCAGGCCATCTAATGATCGTAATTACATTCTATTGGTGTTATTTGTTGAATCAGGCTCAGCAGCTCCTGCCAATCAAGTTGCTAGGAATGGAGACTCAGTGTTGAATTCCCAATGGGGCTGTTGGGAGGGTGGTGGACAAACCAGGAAGCGTGACCATTCTACCACTTTATTGCCCTGGGAAGAAGTCAGCAGAAGACCCCATAAGCTCCTTCATCTACATTTCAGCAGAAAACAGTTAGTTGCATCTGCATCATATTATAAGGGGGTTTTCAGTGGCTCAGAGGTTAAAGATACATCTCAAAGATGACAGGGGAGGGAGGCAGGAGAATAGGGGAAGGAAGGAATGATAGGAAGGGAGGAAGGAAGGGAGGGATGAGGAATAGGGGAAGGAATTAAGGGAGGGAGGGAGGGAGAGAGGAAGGAAAGGAGGGAGGGAGGGATGAGGATAGGGGAAGGAATTAAGGGAGGGAAGGAGGCAGGGAGAGAGGAAGGAAGGAAAGAAGGAAGGAAAGAAGGAAGGAAGGAAGGAAGGAAGGAAGAATATGGGAAGAAATGAAAAATATGGGAAGGAAGGAATGGAGGGAGGGAGGGAGGATGGGAATAGGAGGAAGAAAGCAAGGATAAAGGAAGGAAGGATATGAGAAGGAAAGGAGGGAGGGAGGGATGAGGATAGGGGAAGGAATTAAGGGAGGGAAGGAGGCAGGGAGAGAGGAAGGAAGGAAAGAAGGAAGGAAAGAAGGAAGGAAGGAAGGAAGGAAGGAAGAATATGGGAAGAAATGAAAAATATGGGAAGGAAGGAATGGAGGGAGGGAGGATGGGAATAGGAGGAAGAAAGCAAGGATAAAGGAAGGAAGGATATGAGAAGGAAGGGAGGGAGGGAGGTTAAGGGAAGATGGAAGAATAAGGGAAGGATCTATCTACCTACCCACCTACCTACCTACTTACCTACCTACTTACCTACCTACTTACCTACTTACCTACCTACTTACCTACTTACCTACCTACTTACCTACTTACCTACTTACCTACTTACCTACTTACCTACTTACCTACTTACCTACTTACCTACTTACCTACTTACCTACTTACCTACTTACCTACTTACCTACTTACCTACTTACCTACTTACCTACTTACCTACTTACCTACTTTCCTACCTACCTACCTACCTACTTACCTACCTACCTACCTACCTATCTATCTATTCATTTGACTTCCGTGCTGCCCTTCTTGAAGGATACCTAGATCTGGCCCGTGGACCCTCCCTGGAAATAGTGACGGTCCGATCCATGGTACCTCTGCCAGCGAAAATGTTGCAGGAAGTTGTCGCAGCCGAAAACAGAGCTCAGGAGCCCATTTTTGCTGGCAGTGCACTCAATCCACAGGCATCCCCTGATGTGTGACATCAACCTGGCCACTCCCATCCTGGCCCCAGCCCCCACGGCCCCTTGAGGTAAAACACAACCCTGATGTGGCCCTCAATGAAATAGAATTTTGGACCCCTGGCTCAAGACCTCCAAGGAATCTTACAGTTCTATCCTGATTAACTAAGTGACCCACTTCCTTTATGCACCATAGACAAATTCCTTGTGTCCAGTCATGCTTGGTCAATAAAGAGTTATATTATATTCCTGTTCTGCTCTGCTCTACTCTACTCCACTCCACTCCACTCCATTCCATTTCCACTCCATTCCATTCTATATTCCATTGCATTCCACTCCATTCCCTTTTATTCTATTCAACTCAACTCAACTCCATTCCATTCCATTCCACTCTATTCACTCCATTCCCTTTTATTCTACTCAACTCAACTCAACTCCATTCCATTCCACTCCATTCACTTTTATTCTACTCAACTCGACTCAACTCAACTCCATTCCATTCCCTTTTATTCTACTCAACTCCATTCCATTCCACTCCATTCCCTTTTATTCTACTCAACTCAACTCCATTCCATTCCATTCCATTCCACTCCATTCCATTCCACTCCGTTCCATTCCATTCCACTCCATTCCATTCCATTGCACTCCATTCCCTTTTATTCTACTCAACTCAACTCAACTCCATTCCATTCCACTCCATTCCCTTTTATTCTACTCAACTCAACTCCATTCCATTCCACTCCATTCCCTTTTATTCTACTCAACTCGACTCAACTCAGCTCAACTCAACTCCATTCCATTCCATTCCATTCCATTCCATTCCCTTTTATTCTACTCAACTGGACTCAACTCAACTCAACTCCATTCCATTCCACTCCATTCCCTTTTATTCTACTCAACTCAACTCCATTCCATTCCACTCCATTCCCTTTTATTCTACTCAACTCAACTCAACTCCATTCCATTCCATTCCATTCTACTCCATTCCCTTTTATTCTACTCAACTCGACTCAACTCAGCTGAACTCAACTCCATTCCATTCCATTCCCTTTTATTCTACTCAACTCGACTCGACTCAACTCAACTCAACTCAACTCCATTCCATTCCTTTCCATTCCATTCCATTCCAATCCAATCCAATCCAATCCAATCCATATTCCATTCTATATTGCATTCTCTGTTCTGTTCCGTTCCGTTCCATTCCATTCCATTCCATTCTTTTGTCGGAAGGGGTGGACAGCATTGTTCGGGAAAGTTTTATTTTTACCCATACAATGTGGTGTATGTGTGTGTGTGTGTTTGTGTGTGTGTGTAGAAAAACAGGTTTGGAGAGAAATAGAGATGTGAACAGCAGCTGAAGCATGTGAGATTTCAGCATGTGGTGTGGTGTGAGAAAAACAGCCCGCAGGAGAAGCTTGGAGAACAATACTTGGGGGGTTGAGATAAAGATTAGCAGATGGTTGAGTTTGTTGTAGGAAATAAAGGCATAGAAACTCGGCGTTGGTACTGTGTGCCACCTAAGGGCCTAAGCTGCGCAAACATTGACGTTTGTCCCTCAGGGTTGTGTGTATATGTTTGTATCTGTGTGTCTGTGTGAAAGTGACTACTGTTCATTCAGTACCAATGCAAGTTCGAAGGAAGTTGGAATGGACCTTGGAAGCTGGAGGCTAAAAGATATGAAGAACGGTTGCAGGAACTGGGTATGTCAAGTTTGATGAAAAGAACTAGGGGAGACATGTTAGCAGTATTCCAATATCTCAGGGATGGCCCCAAAGAAGAGAGAGTCAAGCTACCATATTTTTCAGCATATTTATTTTATTTTATTTATTTATTTTGTCCAATACATAATACACATTGAAGAGAAAGATATGTAATAATATAAGTAAAGAAAAGAATAGAAGAAAAGATATAAAAGTATAGGTGAACATATTTGAAAGGAAGAAAAGATAAATGAGATACCACATCTCAGACATCAACACCCTTGAAAATGTCCAAAGATATTTCACCAGAAGAGCCCTTCACTCCTCCACTCGAAACAGAATATCTTACAAAAATAGACTAACAATCCTGGGCCTAGAAAGCCTAGAACTACGGCGCCTAAAACACGATTTGAGTATTGCCCACAAGATCATAGGCTGCAATGTCCTACCGGTCAATGTCTATTTCAGCTTCAACCGCAGCAACACAAGAGCACGCAACAGATTCAAACTTAATACGAACCGCTCCAAACTTGACTGCAAAAAATATGATTTCAACAATCGAGTTATCGAAGCATGGAACTCATTACCGGACTCAATAGTGTCAACCCCTAACCCCCAACATTTCTCCCTTAGATTTTCCATGATTGACCTCTCCAGGTTCCTAAGAGACCAGTAAGGGGCATACAGAAGTGCACTGGTGTGCCTTT
Organism: Erythrolamprus reginae; assembly: GCF_031021105.1. Taxonomy (NCBI): domain Eukaryota; kingdom Metazoa; phylum Chordata; class Lepidosauria; order Squamata; family Dipsadidae; genus Erythrolamprus; species Erythrolamprus reginae. The sequence continues at coordinate 254,233,774 of NC_091952.1, forward strand.
CGTCCCCTGTCCAATTGTCTTTCCTTTCTTTCTCCTATCTCATATATTCTCTTCCTTTCATATATCCTCTCCTCTAAGTTCACTTTCACCCTCATTTATATTATCACATGTCTATTTTTCTTCCTATGTATTTGTGTATTGGACAAATGAATAAAATAAAAAAAATAAGGAGAGACAATTGGACAGGGGACGGAAGGCACACTGGTACATTTATGCACACCCCTTACTGACCTCTAAGGAAACTGGAGAGGTCAATGTCAAGAAGGACATTTTCCTCCCTAAAAGAGGGTGGACATGTTGGCGTGTCTTATACACCGAATACAGCCAGTTTTGTTGACCCAAAGACCTGCCCCCCCACCCATATCCCAGTTTTGCAAAAAATGGACCCATTTTCCACAACAATTGGGTGGACAGAGGGACTGGGAACCTTCAAAGAACTCCTGGGTGCTGGGGGATGGCAAAAATGTCCCCATTATGGGGGGAAAACAGGGGGAAACAGCCCATTTTCCACAAAAACGGGGTGTCGGGTGAACAATTAAGACATCTGAGAAAATAAATGAACTTCCACGTCTTATTTATTTAGCATAGAGTCATATTTATTAACAGAGCCAAATTAGATTCAACATGCTTCATTCCAACTTAAGGTCCCTTAAGATTACATCCAGGTCAAAAGCTCATCTCCCATCCCCACACCCACAAGGACAATCATGTGGACAAATCCAATGCAGGGATTTCTAATTCCTTCCTGTGTTCAGTAGTTTGGATTCTGTGTGAAGGAATATGTGCTACGTGGCATATCTCTCACTCCCCTGTGTGTGAGGTTTTTTCTTTCTTTCTGCCATACTGTGTCAGGCCAGCCTTTGAATTCACATATTAACCTGGGGCCTGACACGGGGCCATTTTTGCCAGAAAATATTTTTTTATGGGTTTTAGTTTTAGATTTTGTTGTGGTTCCGTCTGAGGCCCCTCCGGGAACGGCTGACCTTCTGTCGGTTTCCAGCTCAGAGGGAGAGGCTGAGGAACAGGAGGTGCAGACAGACGAGGAGGAATCCCAGGCTGAAGAAGAGGGAGGACAGCCAGAGTCCCACCAGGGGGAGCTCTCCTCAGCAAGCAGCCTGGATTCCTTAGAGGAAAGTGCACAAGCCATAATTGATCTGCGACAACGAAGAGCTAATCAGAGACGGAGTCAATTGGCTAAATACTTTCAGCATTAAAGTGGCAGCAGCTGGGTTTGGGTGTGGTGCTCTTGGGAAAGGCTAAAAGGCAGACCCACCCTTCCTGGCTTGTGGAGTTTTATCTTTGAGAGTCGTGGGACCTGACTGTGAACTTTGGTGTCTTGGAATCCTGGTTTGTGCCTTTGACTATTGAAACCTTGGGGGGGGGGGGTGCCAGCAAGAAGCTTGCTGTATTGTCTGGACATTAGGACCCTGCTGTACTGTATTATATCCTGTCTGTTGGGAAGAACAGGTTTTCCTCTGTGCTTATTTTTTCCAGTTATAAAATACTTTTGGCTTTTACCAGAGTGTCTGGCTGTTTTTTCCAGTTGGTGTTGAGGTCTGGGGGAACCCAGACAGAACAGTATAAAACTCCACCAACCACCAGACACCTGGTGCTCATTTTGGAGGGGTGGTTTGGTTGTTTTTTTTCTTGCTCTCTGCTGCTGGTTCCTTGTTGGACATCTTTTGCTTGTTGGCTTCCTGTTTTTGCCTGCCACCATGGATGTTTCTGCAGCTGACATGCAGGCTGTCTTTGCAGAGTTGCGAGGGGACATTGCTCAGTTGACCCAGACAGTCCTGTTATTACAACGCCAAGTGGAGGTTTTGTCCCAGGCGGCCCCACCCCAGGCGGCACCTGTGGTACCTCCTCCAGCACCTTTGCCCAGAAGGAAATGTTTTGTGGCGATGCCGGAAAAGTTCTGGGGGGACCGGCGGCTGTTTTCTGCGTTCCAGAGCCAGGTGCAGCTTTTTATCAACGCTCAAATGATGCACTTCCCAGGGGATGACCACAAGGTGGCGTTTCTGTGTAGTTTGTTGGCTGGCCCTGCAGCGTCGTGGGTGGCACCTTACCTGGCCCGGGATGACCCACTACTCCAGAACTACAATGCTTTCTGTGACCTGCTGCGTCACCAATTTGCGGACCCGGTGCAGGAGCAGACGGCCACGCGGGCGCTGAAGCAATTACGCCAGGGTTCGCGCCCCCTGGCAGACTATATGGCTGACTTTCGGTCTCTGGCCGGGCAAGTCCAGTGGAATGAGGCTGCCCTGATCGAGGCCTTTCAGGATGGACTATCAGACACGATGTTGGACGAACTGGTGCATGAGGTGATGCCCGGCACGTTGGACGCTTTGGAGCGGCATTGCTTGGCAATAGAGGCCAGGCTGTTGGCCAGGGAAGTCCGTCGAGCGGGACGGTCCAACCCCCGTGCGTCAGGCGTCCCGCCGACACCTGTTCCACGGCGGGGGTTGTCGACCGTAAGCACCCCGGCTCCGGTCCCTGCGCCCCGACGTTTTTCACCAGCGCTGCCTCCACGCCTGATGGATCGTGTTGCTGCCGGGGAGCCGATGGACGTGAGTTACGCCCGACCCCGACAGACCCCGGAGGAACGAGGGCGTTGGCGGGCAGCTGGCTTGTGCTTCTATTGTGGGGCCCCGGGACATTTTGCTGTCGTTTGTCCCCACAAGAGGCGGAGCACGGTGGCTGCCGTCGTTCCCGTACCCTACAGTTCTCCCGTGCTTCCCATGGCGTCCCCTGTGCAGTTACAGGAGACAACCCCTTGTGTCCCCGTCCCTGCCTTGAACTCTCCGATGGCGGGGCCTTCGTCTGGATGTCCTCCGTCGCCGGAACGATCGGGAAACGAGGGGGGCCCGGCTTGGTGGCAACACTAGGTCGGGCGGGGATCCCACTTTCTTCTGACTCCACGACTCCCGAATTCGGACCATTTCGACACCTGACGCTTGCGGTGACTCTGCATATCGCGCAACGGACTCGGACTTATCCCGCGTTGGCCCTCGTGGATTCGGGGGCGACGACGAACTTCTTGGACGAAGCCTTTGCCCAACGTCATTCCTTGCCCCTTTGTCCTGTTACCCCGCCATTAACTGTGGAGACTATCGATGGGCGGGTTTTGCTGGCTGGTCCCATCCGTTTCCAGACCCTGCCGGTGCGGATGTGCATCGGAACCCATGAGGAGGCCCTACAGTTTTATGTTACCAAGGGGCTTCATTTTCCCCTCGTGTTGGGGTTGTCATGGCTGCGTGCACATGACCCGCATGTGGTGTGGTCCCAGAACCTGGTCACATTCTCCAGTTTGCAGTGCGTGGACCATCACCGACATGTGTGCGCAGCCCACGGCCCAGTAGTTCCCGCGATCCAATTACCCCGTTGCCTCGAGGAATTCGCCGATGTGTTCAATGAGAAGGAGGCGGATCGGCTACCACCGCATCGGACGTATGACTGTGCCATCGACCTGCTCCCTGACGCCAAGCTCCCGGCTGGTCGTTTGTACTCCATGTCCGAGCCGGAGCTTGTGGCCCTCAAGGAGTTTGTGGAGAAGGATTTGGCCAAGGGATTTATTCGGCCATCCAAGTCCCCTTTGTCTGCCCCTGTTTTGTTCGTGAAAAAGAAAACGGGCGATCTTCGCCTCTGCTGTGACTATCGCCGCCTTAACGCCATCACGGTGCGGAATAGGTACCCCTTGCCCTTGATCCCTGAACTCATGGACCGGTTGCGGACGGCAACGGTATTCACCAAAATCGATTTGCGCAGTGCGTACAATTTGGTCCGGATGCGGGCCGGGGATGAGTGGAAGACAGCGTTTGGCACGCGTTACGGCCACTTTGAATATACAGTGATGCCATTTGGCCTCACCAACGCCCCGGCCGTGTTTCAACATCTGATGAACGACGTGTTCCGGGACATGTTGGACCATTTTGTGGTGATTTACCTTGATGACATTTTAGTGTATTCCCCGAACCATGCCTTGCATTTGAACCATTTGCGCCGGGTCCTGCTCCGGTTGCGGGAGCAGCATTTGTATGCCAAGCTGGAGAAGTGCCAATTCTTCCAGACTACCGTCGAATTCCTTGGGCACATTTTGTCTCCAGGTGGCATTTCCATGGACCCGGGCAAAGTGGCCGCACTTCAGTCTTGGCAACCTCCACGACGGGTGAAAGACGTACAACGTCTTTTGGGGTTTGCGAACTACTATCGGGCTTTTGTTCCGGGGTATGCCACGTTAACCACGCCCTTGACTCGGTTGTTACAAAAACAAGTCCCGTTTGGTTGGGGGGAGGCGGAACAGCGGGCTTTTGATGCCCTGAAAGCGGCGTTCATGGCAGAACCGCTTCTGCGCCATCCTGATCCCGCTCGGCCGTTTGTGTTAGAAACAGACGCTTCAGATGTAGCGGTTGGCGCAGTGCTCCTCCAAGCCCATCGTCCCGGTGACATGTTGTTTCCGTGTGCCTACTTCTCCCGGAAATTGTCTCCCTCGGAAAGGAATTATACTATTTGGGAGAAGGAACTCTTAGCAGTGAAGGCTGCCTTTGAGCATTGGCGGCATTACCTGGAGGGGGCCCGTCATCAAATCGAGGTACGGACGGATCACCGGAACCTCGAGTATTTGCAGACGGCTCGGAAGTTAAACCAGAGACAGATCCGCTGGTCCTTCTTTTTCGCGCGGTTCAATTTCCGCATCAGGTACACTCCCAGTGCCCAGAACCCTCGAGCAGATGCCTTGTCGCGCAAGCCGGAGTACACGCACCCGAGGGAGCCGGCTCCTCTGCAGACAGTTTTACCCCCTGCAGCTTTGGCTGCCACTCAGGACCCAGTGGACTTGCGTCGCCGTTTACGGGAGGCGCAGCGGGAGGATGGGTTTGTAGCGCAGAGAGTGCGGGAGTTAACACCCAATTCCCCCTGGACGTTTCAAGACGGTCTGCTTTGGTACCGGGGGCAGCTGTATGTTCCCGCCGGGCCAGTGAGAGGGTTGATTATGACCCAGTCTCATGACTGTCCAGTGGCGGGGCATTTTGGCCTGTTCAAAACATTGGAGCTGGTCTCTCGGACATTCTGGTGGCCACGCATCCAAGATGATGTGCGTTCCTATGTGGCCACCTGTGTCCGGTGTCGTACGGCCAAGGGGGTGACTGGAGCCCACCGGGATTACTGCAACCTTTGCCCACGCCTGAGAGACCCTGGGGTGCCGTGTCCATTGACTTTGTAACTCATTTGCCTTCCTCTGCTCGCTTCACGGTAGTCATGGTGGTGATGGACATGCTCACCAAGATGGTCCATTTTGTACCTTGCACTAGGGTGCCCACTGCCCAACTCACGGCTCAAATGTTTATCAGCCACGTGTTTAGGTTACATGGGCTCCCGGATCGAGTGGTCTCTGATAGGGGAACACAATTCACAGCCCGGTTTTGGCGGGAATTGATGTCGGCCCTGAATGTGTCCGTGTGCCTCGCATCGACGCAGCACCCCCAGACCGATGGAGGCACAGAAAAAGTTATAGGGATACTGGAGCAATACCTGAGGTGTGTCGTGGCGGATCGCCAGACTGATTGGTCCCGGTTCCTCCCTGTAGCGGAGTTCGCTTTTAACAACTCCCGCCACTCATCGACCCGGCTCACGCCCTTTTTCGCAAATTATGGTTTCCACCCTCGCTTCTTTCCCTTGACCCTCCTAGATTCCCCGGTGCCTGCTGCTGAGGACTTTCTCTCGGAGCTGCAGGCGGTCCACGAAATGGTGAAGAGGTACCTGAATAAAGCCAAGGAGGACTACAAGAGGGTGGCTGATCGCTCCAGACGGGATGTGCCCCCCTTGGTGGTGGGGGATCAGGTGTGGCTGTCCACGAAATATGTAGCCTCTGAATTACCCCGACACAAATTAGATCCCCGGTTCCTGGGTCCTTTTCCCGTTGAGCGGGTGATCAATCCGGTGGCCTATCGGCTCACCCTGCCGGCCAACTTGTGGGTTCACCCTGTGTTTCACCGTTCACTGTTAGTCCCTGTTCCTCCCGATTGTCCGCTCCATCCCAATGTTCCCGTGTTTCCTGCCCCGTGTGTTCGTGACCACCTCCCTGAAGCTATGGTACATGACATTGTGGATTCCCGTTGGGTGGACGATTGCTTCCAGTACAAGGTGCAATGGGTGGAGGGGGACCCTGATGATTGCTCCTGGGTGGAAGCGGCGTTGTTGGACGCTCCCGACCTTATTCGGGATTTTCACGCCCAGTTCCCTCAGAGACCGCGTCCTCTCCGCTGGCAGGTGGGGAGGGGCCTTCCGCGGGGGGATGGTGTTGTGGTTCCGTCTGAGGCCCCTCCGGGAACGGCTGACCTTCTGTCGGTTTCCAGCTCAGAGGGAGAGGCTGAGGAACAGGAGGTGCAGACAGACGAGGAGGAATCCCAGGCTGAAGAAGAGGGAGGACAGCCAGAGTCCCACCAGGGGGAGCTCTCCTCAGCAAGCAGCCTGGATTCCTTAGAGGAAAGTGCACGAGCCATAATTGATCTGCGACAACGAAGAGCTAATCAGAGACGGAGTCAATTGGCTAAATACTTTCAGCATTAAAGTGGCAGCAGCTGGGTTTGGGTGTGGTGCTCTTGGGAAAGGCTAAAAGGCAGACCCACCCTTCCTGGCTTGTGGAGTTTTATCTTTGAGAGTCGTGGGACCTGACTGTGAACTTTGGTGTCTTGGAATCCTGGTTTGTGCCTTTGACTATTGAAACCTTGGGGGGGGGGGGGTGCCAGCAAGAAGCTTGCTGTATTGTCTGGACATTAGGACCCTGCTGTACTGTATTATATCCTGTCTGTTGGGAAGAACAGGTTTTCCTCTGTGCTTATTTTTTCCAATTATAAAATACTTTTGGCTTTTACCAGAGTGTCTGGCTGTTTTTTCCAGTTGGTGTTGAGGTCTGGGGGAACCCAGACAGAACAGATTTTATGCTTAATTAATTGGCACCGAAATATTATGTATTGTTTTATTATATGTTGTGAGCCTCCCCGAGTCCTCAGAGAGGGGCGGCATAAAAGTCCAATAGAAACATAGAAAATTGACGGCAGAAAAAGACCTCATGGTCCATCTAGTCTGCCCTTATACTATTTCCTGTATTTTTATCTTAAGATGGATATATGTTTATCCCAGGCATGTTTAAATTCAGTTACTGTGGATTTATCTACCACGTCTGCTGGAAGTTTGTCCCAAGGATCTACTACTCTTTCAGTAAAATAATATTTTCTCATGTTGCTTTTGATCTTTCCCCCAAGTAACTTCGGATTGTGTCCCCTTGTTCTTGTGTTCACTTTCCTATTAAAAACACTTCCCTCCTGGACCTTATTTAACCCTTTGACATATTTAAATGTTTCAATCATGTTCCCCCTTTTCCTTCTGTCCTCCAGACTATACAGATTGAGTTCATTGAGTCTTTCCTGATACGTTTTATGCTTGAGACCTTCCACCATTCCACCAATAAACAAACACAAACAAACAAACAAATCCCCCAGCACCCAGGAGTTCTCTGCAGGCTTCCCAGATCCTTTGCCCACCTCATTTTTACGGAAAAACAGCCATTTTCTTCCAAAAATTGGGCTATTTTTGACTTCTAATTACCCCATCTAGCATGTCTAGGAGGAGGAATTCTGGGTTGAAGTCCATTAGTCTTAAAGCTGTCAAGTTTGAAGTTTGTAAAAAGTGTACATGGTTTTCAAATGTATACATGTTCTTACAGTATACAGTATTCTGCTACACTGGTATTTTATTAAATAATATATTGCTATACCATTTAGTTCAGAATACTCTTTCCCTTGTTTTCCGCCTCTAAAATCTAAATGCGTCATATGCTCTGATGCGTCAAGAAACAATTTTTGAGGTCCACTTCCCCTTTCAAGTGTGGCTTTCAATCTTGGGCAACTAGAGATGGTAACTCTGTAGTATCATCCCCTAACCCCCAACACTTTACCCTGAGACTATCCACGGTTGACCTCACCAAGTTCCTAAGAGGTCAGTAAGGGGCGTACATAAGTGCACCAGAGTGCCTACCATCCCCTGTCCCATTGTCTCTCCTATATCTCCTATATCTTCTCTTCTGTCCCTATATCTTTTTCTGCTATTTTCTCATAGTTACATTTCACTTCTTTATTTTCTCCTCTATTCCCCCTTTAATACATTCTACCTGATTGTATCCTCTATAACCCTCATTGTGTATCATTGTGTATTGGACAAAACAAACCAATAAAAATAAAATAAATAATCAACTGTGGCCAAGAAGGCCTTTGTGCAGCTTTATCTGGTCTGCCGGGTGCATCTCTTCTGAAAAGACTCTCACACTCTCACTCCTCCTGGGTGGATGACTGCAATAAACCATGTGGGGCGGCCCTTGATGACTGCTCCCCAAAAAGATTTACTTGGAGCAGAATGCAAGAGTGTGAACAGTGGTCGGCCTGCTCTGTCTCTCTCTCTGTCTCTCTCTCTTTCTGTGCATGTATATGCATATGTATCCTTCCCATCTTTCCTCTTTTCCCTCCTTCTTTCCTCCCTCCCTCCTTTCCTTCCTTTCTCCCGCCTCCCTTCCTTGTCATCCCCTCCCTTTTCCATCTTTGTCCTATGTCCTTCCCTCCCTCTGTCCCTCCCTCCCTCCTTTCCTTCCTTCCTTCCTTCCTATTTTTCTCTCCCCTCCTTTCCTTATCATCATCATCCCACTTTCTTTCTCAGCTTTCTCCTCCCTCCCTCCTTCCCTCCCTTCCTTTCTCTCCCCTCTTTTATTTCTCATCTTTCCCCTTCTTTCCCACCTTTGTCCTATGTCCCTCCCTCCCTCTGTCCCTCCCTTTCTTTCCTTTTCTTTCTTTCCCCTCTCTTCTTCCCCTCTCTCCTTCCTATCTTTTTCTCCCTCCCTCCTCCCTCCTTCCTTCTTTCTTTCCTATTTGTCTCTCCTCTCCCTTTCTTCTCATCTTTCCCCCTTTCCCATCTTTTGCCTCTCTCCCTCTTTCCCTCTCACCTTCCTTCCTTCTTATCTTTCCTCCTTTCCCATTTTTCTCCTACGTCCCTCTCCTCCCTCTGTCCCTTCCTTCCTTTCTTCTTTCCTTCCTTCCCTTCCCTTCTCCCTCCTCCCTCCCTCCCTCCTTCCTTCCTTCCTCCCTCCCTCCTTCCTTCCTCCCTCCCTCCCTTCCCCCCTCCCTCCCTCCTTCCTTCCTTCCTTCATCAGTTATTGGCAGATTCTAGACATGAAAGGTGCCGTGAGAACCCTGCTTACAGCCACCTTATCTTTTTGTAGCAGCTGACATGGACAATAATTGACTGAGGTGACGTGGAGTCCTGACAAGTCCTTTGATTAACAAGGTAAATTTTGGGTCTCTTTGTCTCTTCCCGGAATGCGTAATGAGAACGGCTGCGGTGCTGATTGAAGAGTTTTGAAAACATAAATTAAACGGAAGAGTTGACCCAGCTTCTCTGGTGATCTCTAATTAGAAAGAGCTCCGTAAATATTGCAGGAATCCCACCCCCCCACCCCTCACCTCTATTTCCCCGTCCTTTATGTTCTTTCTGGGCATCTGTACTTCCCCAGCTATTTAAAAAAAAGAATAAGGGAAAAGGTTGATTTACAAAGTGTAGGAGAATCTGCTTTTTTTTCCAAAGCGGAGTTCACGATCCCATCAAACTTAACCACTTTTATGATCTATTAATCGGAATGGGAGGGACATAAACACATTCATCCGGGTTTCCAAGGCTCAAAGCATTGCACCGCTTTAAAATGCTGGCGGTTTAGCTTTCACCAATAAAAGGAGGAAGGGTTAGTGCCGCTTCCAGTGAAATTAAACATTTGCATAGAAATAGAGGCATGAATAGGCTCATTATATAGATGGAGGGAAAGGTTTTACGGAGAAAAGGAAACAAACACCCCAAAAAGAACGAAATATGGAAGAATTGTACTGTAGATATGAAATTGAAAAGGGGGAAAAAAGATGAAAAGCATTTGACTGAAGGCATAGAACTTTTAGGTCCTCTAAAAGTAGATGAGGTATATAGATGAGCTGTGGTGGCCCAGTGGTTAGAGTGCAGTACTGCAGGCTACTTCTGCTGATTACCGGCTGCCCGCAGTTTGGTAGATCGAATCTCAGTAGGCTCAAGGTTGAGGAAGGAAGGAAGGAAGGAAGGAAGGAAGAAGGGAGGGAGGGAGGGAGGAAAGAAGGGAGGGAGGGAGACAGGAAGGAAGGAAGGATGGAAAGAAGAGAGGGAGGGAGGATGAAAAGGAGGGAAGGAAGAAGGAAAGAAGGAGGGAAGGGAGGGAGGGAGAAAGGAAGGATGGAAAGAAGGAAGGGAGGGAGGGAGAGAGGGAGGGAGGAAGGGAGAAAAGAAGGAGGGAAGGAAGAAGGAAGGGAGGGAGGAAGGATGGAAAGAAGGAGGGAAGGAAGAAGGGAAGGAAGGGAGGGAGGAAGGACAGAAGGATGGATGGAAAGAAGGGAGGAAGGAAGGAAGGAAGGAAAACAAGAAGAAGGAAGCCATGGTGGCACAGTGCTTAGAATGTAGAATTGCAAATTGATTCTACCAGCTGCCAGGAGTTTAATCCTGACCAAAGCTCAAGATTGACTCAGCCTTCCAACCTTCCAAGATGGGTCAAAAGAGGATCCAGATTGCTGGGGGCTGTAAACCACTTAGAGGGGGCTGTAAAACCACTGTGAAGCAGCATATAAGTCTAAGTGCTAGAAAGAAGGACCGACGGAAGGAAGGAAAGACAGAAGAAAGGAAGGAAGGAAGGAAAGAAAAAAAGAAAGAAAGAAGAAGGAAGCCATTTATTATTTAGATTTGTATGCCGCCCCGAGTTCACGGAGAGGGGCGGCATACAAATCTAAATAAATAAATAAATAAACAAACAAACAAACAAACAAACAAATAAATAAATGGTGGCACATTGCTTAGAATGTAGCATTGCAAGCTGACTCTACCTACTGCCAGGAATTCGATTGTGACCAGTTCAAGGTTGACTCAGTCTTCCATCCTTCTGAGGTCATTTAAATGAGCCTAAACTATACGATGATAGATTGAGAGGGCCAGTTAGTCTAGTCTAAGAAAGAGAAGGACGAGAGGTGACATGATAGCAGTGTTCCAATATTTGAGGGGCTTCCACAAGAAGAGGGGGTCCACTGCAATGAGATTAACATATGCCCAAAATTGGAAAAACCAAGACACCCCATCAGAAAAGCAAATAATAGAGAAAATATACAAGTGTGCGGAGATGGACCAAATGACAAGAGACATTAGGGGCACAAATGTTGATGAAACTTACAAACCATGGGAATAAATGGTACGACTGGATGCAGAATAGAATAATCCAAAGAAAACTTAGATAACAACAAAATAATATTTACGTTTAGTAAGATAGTAGTTATCTATTTTTCTATATATCTTTTCAATGCCAAATCTAACCAATTAGAAATTGAACATTTGCATACTGAAATAGAAACGGGCAATGATCTGCATGTATATAATGAGATTCCTTTTTTTAATTGTATTTGAAAAACTAAATAAACCTTAAAAAGAAGAAGAAGAAGAGGGGGTCCAATGCACCAGAGGGCGGGACAAGAAAAATGGATGGAAAGTAATCGACAAACAACCTGGAATTACGGAGGTTATTGAAACGGATGTCCAAGTGCCGCCTCTATGTTAGTTGAGGCAGGCAGGGTTCATTCATTCATTCATTCATTCATTCATTCATTCATTCATTCATTTATTTATTTATTATTTAGATTTGTATGCCACCCCTCTCCACGGACTCGGGGCGGCTCACAACAAAACACAACAAATCGTAACAAATCCAAATAAATTTAAATATTTAAAAAAGTTTTAAAAGAACCCCAATATACTAACAAGCACACACACAAACATACCATGCATAAATTGTGCATGCCCGGGGGAGGTGTTTCAAAGGTGGGTTTTAAGGAGTTTACGGAAGGCAGGGAGAGTAGGGGCAGTTCTAATCTCTGGGGGGAGTTGGTTCCAGAGAGTCGGGGCCGTCACAGAGAAGGCTGTTCCCCTGGGGCCCGCCAACCAACATTGTTTAGTTGACGGGACCCGGAGAAGGCCCACTCTGTGGGACCTAATCGGTCGCTGGGATTCGTGCGGCAGAAGGCGGTCTCGGAGATATTCTGGTCCGATGCCATGAAGGGCTTTAAAGGTCATAACCAACACTTTGAATTGTGACCGGAAATTGATCGGCAGCCAATGCAGACTGCGGAGTGATGGTGAAACATGGGCATACCTAGGTAAGCCCATGACTGCTCTCGCAGCTGCATTCTGCACGATCTGAAGTTTCCGAACACTTTTCAAAGGTAGCCCCATGTAGAGAGCATTACAGTAGTCGAACCTCGAGGTGATGAGGGCATGAGTGACTGTGAGCAATGAGTCCCGGTCCAGATAGGGCTGCAACTGGTGCACCAGGCGAACCTGGGCAAACGCCCCCCTCGCCACAGCTGAAAGATGGTTCTCTAATGTGAGCTGTGGATCAAGGAGGATGCCCAAGTTGCGGACCCTATCTGAGGGGGTCAAAAATCCCCCCCCCAGGGTAATGGACGGACAGATGGGATTGTCCTTGGGAGGCAAAACCCACAGCTACTCCGTCATATCCGGGTTGAGTTTGAGTCTGTTGACACCCACCCAGGCCCCAACAGCCTCCAGACACCCGGCACATCACTTCCGCTGCTTTGTTGACTGGACATGGGGTGGAGATGTAAAGCTGGGTATCATCAGCATACTGATGATACCTCACCCCATGCCCTTGGATGATCTCACCCAGCGGTTTCATGTAGATATTAAATAGCAGGGGGGAGAGGACCGACCCCTGAGGCACCCCACAAGGGAGAGACCTCGGAGTCGACCTCTGACCCCCACTAACACCGACTGCGACTGACCGGAGAGGTAGGAGGAGAACCACTGAAGAACAGTGCCTCCCACTCCCAACCCCTCCAGCCGGTGCAGAAGGATACCATGGTCGATGGTATCGAAAGCCGCTGAGAGGTCAAGGAGCACCAGGACAGAGGAGAACAGTGCCTCCCACCCCCAACCCCTCCAGCCGGTGCAGAAGGATACCATGATTGATGGTATCAAAAGCCGCTGAGAAGTCAAGAAGCACCAGGACAGAGGATAAACCCCTGTCCCAGGCCCGCCAGAGATCATCCATCAACGCGACCAAAGCAGTTTCCGTGCTGTAACCGGGCCTGAAACCCGACTGCTGGAGACCTAGATAATCGGCTTCTTCCAAGGACCGTTGGAGCTGGAGTGCCACCACCTTCTCAACAACCTTCCCCATAAAGGGGAGGTTGGAGACTGGGCAATAGTTATTAAGTACCGCTGGGTCCAGGGAAGACTTCTTGAGGAGGGGGAGCACGAGCGCCTCTTTATAGAGTGTTGGAAAAACTCCCCTCCCCAAGGAGGCGTTGGTAATCTCCTGGACCCAGCTCCGTGTCACCTTCCTGCTGGCCGAGACCAACCAGGAGGGACACGGATCCAGTAAACAGGTGGCGGAACTCACAGATCCAATGGCCTTGTCTACTTCATCAGGTGTCACCAGATCAAACTCTTCCTAGACAGGTGGACAAGTACGTGCCCCAGTCACCTCGACTGACTCGTTGTCAGTCGACTCTGTTTTCCAATTGGAGTCGAGATCGGCCCAGATCTGAGCGATTTTATCAGCGAAAAACGTGTTAAAATCCTCGGCACTGCTCTGCAAGGGCTCCCCAACTCCCCCCTGATTAAGAAGGGAACGGGTCACCCTAAACAGAGCAGCCGGGCGGGATTCCGCTGATGCAATCAAGGCGGCATGGTACGCGCATCTTGCCGCCTTGAGCGCCACTTTGTAAGTCTTAATAAAAGCTCTTACAAGTGTTCGATCAGATTCAGACCTACTCTTCCTCCATCGCTTCTCTAGACGTCTCTTCTGGCGTTTCAACTCCCGGAGCTCCTCGTTGAACCATGGAGCTCTATGGGGTCTAGCGCCACGGAGAGGTCACAAAGGCGCAATCCGGTCAAGGGCCTCCGCTGCAGCCTTGTTCCAGGCTTCCACAAGAGACTCCGCTGAACTGTGGACGAGTGCCTCTGGAATAACCCCAAGCGCCGTCTGAAAGCCCTCTGGGTCCATCAGGCGTCTGGGGCGGAACATCTTAATTGGTTCTGCCTCCCTGCGGGGAAGGATTAGAGCCAGGAAGTCAAGCCGTAGTAGAAAATGGTCTGACCAGGACAAAGGCAATGCTTCTAAGCCCCTTAGTTCCTTGGGTCCCATTTGTTGGGGGTCAAGGGAAAGAGAGGGTCTTGCCTTCTCTTTCTGCTCAAGATCCCCAGGGACAATTGGTGGGCCACTGTGGGACACAGAATGCTGGACTCAATGGGCTTTGGCCTGATTCACTATGGCTCTTCTTATGTTCTTAAGGAGAAATTTCCTAACAGTGAGGACAATTAATCAGTGGAACATTTATTTGTTTGTTTGTTTGTTTGTTTGTTTGTTTGTTTACTTACTTACTTACTTACTTACTTACTTACTTACTTACTTACTTACTTACTTACTTACTTATTAGATTTGTATAGTAAAATACATGATGAAGGTTATAGAGGAGATACTCATAGTAAAATATATCTAAGAAAGAAGAGAAGAGAAGATATAGGAATAGAAGAAGAGATATAGGAATAGAAGAAAGGTATAGGAGATATAGGAGAGCAATAGGACAGGGGACGGAAGGCACTCTAGTGCACTTGTACTCGCCCCTTACTGACCTCTTAGGAATCTGGATAGGTGAACCGTAGATAATCTAAGGGTAAAGTGTTGGGGGTTTGGGGATGACACTATGGAGTCCGGTAATGAGTTCCCTGCTTCAACAACTCGGTTACTGAAGTCGTATTTTTTACAGTCAAGTTTGGAGCAGTTAATATTAAGTTTAAATCTGTTGTGTTTGCTTGCCCTCAGAAGTTGTAAGTGCTCATTACTGGAGACTTTTAAGAAAAGATTGGAGTCATATAAGGTCTCCTGCTTCAATAGGGGTTGGACTAGATGATCTCCAAGGTCCTTTCCCAATCTGTTACTCTGTTGTGCCTGTGAAATTGCAGTGGGTTCCGTTGCACCATTCTGGATACCCATGAAGTTTCCGTAATTTTCTTAGCTCTCCTTTATTTCCAGGAAGCGAAGACCTAAATCAGAGAGTCAGGCAGATGAATACTCAAAATTAATGTAATTTTCATTTATAGGTCTCTTTCCACATTTATTTTTCATCCCCACTGTAATTACAGGAGGGAAAGAAGGAAGCTAATTCTATAGTATGAACAATAAAGTAAAGTGTGTTTAATAGCTCCAAAGACCCAAATGGTTGGCTCTTAGCCTAGATTCTAAAAATGTTTGTGCTTATATTTTATTTTTGTGATACTTTGAGAACTTTATCGTGGTATAATAAATACTTGTCATTAATGATGCATAAAAGGATTCTATACTGTGGGAGGCCTGAATCAAAATGAAACCAGATATTTAAATGTGTGGGAAAGGAAGAGGAGGAGGAGGAAGGGGGGTGGAGGAGAAGAAGGGAAGGTGGAAGAGAAGGAGGAGAAGGAGACAGGGTTGAGCTGCTAGGGGTTTGCAGGGGTTCGGGAGATGTTGAGACTCTAGAAAAAGTGCAGAGAAGAGCAACCAGGATGATTAGGGGACTGGAGGCTAAAACATATGAAGAATGGTTGCAAGAACTGGCCAGGGCTAATTTAGCTTTTGTGGTTAGCTTTGGCTCAGCTCCTGCCCCAAGGAATGTGCAGGTGGATGTGGGGGAAACATCCACATGCTGCAGGCCTGTTTTGCTCCCGATGGAATCGGACGACGAAGCCTCCTCTGACCAAGGAAGCACGAGTGAGAGGGAAGAGGGGAGTTTGGCAGACAGCCCAGGGGGAGATCAATCATCTGTATCATCCCTGGATTCTGAACAAGAATTAATGACACATCCACGCATGCATAGAGTGATGCATAGGAGACAACTGAAGGATTATTACAAGAGAAAATGAGGCCACCTGTGGTTGGGTGGGGCTGCTGTAATTAGTGCTACAGATAAAAGCTCAACCTGGTGTTTTAGCCTCATGGCAGTTTATCTGATTCATTGTTTCATCAAGATCGTGGTTTTTGTGCTGTTAAAGATTGTATGTGGACTCTCTGGACTTTAGAATTGGACTCAATTTCCCAGTTATTGGGTGAGCAATTGGATTGCATTTAACCTGTGCCTTGTGTGTACCAGAAAATCCCTTTGACATTTAAAAAGGGAGCTGTTTCTGTTTTTCTGTTTATAAAAACTTTTGGGTTTTCCTTTTATCGTGTGGTGTGTGTCTTCCTGGACTAATTACCCTGTAATTACGGGCGGTTGAAATATGCCGGCATAACATTAGCAAAGAGAAGGACCAGGGGAGATGTGATAGCAGTCTTCCAATATTTGAGGGCCTGCCACAAAGAGGAGGGGATCAAGTTATTTTCCGAAGCACCTAAAGGCCTGACAAGGAATAATGTAATGGATGGAAACTGTTGTGATTCCGTCTGAGGCCCCTCAGGGAACGGCTGATCCTCTGCCGGCTTCCTGCTCAGAGGGGGAGGATGAGGAACAGGAGGTTCAGGCAGACGGGGAGGAGGAATCTCAGGCTGAGGGAGAGGGAGGACAGCCAGAGTCCCCCGAGAGGGAGCTCTCCCCAGCAAGCAGCCTGGATTCCTTAGATGAAAATGCACAAGCAATAATCGATCTCCGGCAGAGAAGAGCAACACAACGAAGGGGACAATTAGCCAGGTACTTTCAGCACTAAAGAGGCAACAGCTGGGTTTGGGTGTGGTGCTCTCTGGAAAGGCTGAAAAGGCAGACCCACCCTTCCTGGCTTGTGGAGTATTATCTTTGGGAGTCCTGGGACCTGGCTGTGATCTTTGGCGTCTTGGAATTCTGGTTTGTGACTTTGAATACTGAAACCTTGGGGGGAAAAGGTGTGGGTCTTATTCTCTACAGTGGTGGGTGTGCCAGCAAGAAGTCTGCTGTATTGTCTGGCCATCACGACTCTGCTGTGAAGTCTCATAGCCTGCCTGTTGGGAAGAACAGGTTTTTCTCTGTGTTTATTTTTCAAACTATAAAGTGCTTTTGCTTTTACCAGCGTGTCTGGCTGCTTTTTCCAGTTGGTGTTGAAGTCTGGGGGCACCCAGACAGAACAGAAACTGAATAAGGAGAGATTCCACCTGGAAATTAGGAGGAACTTTCTGACTGTGAGAGCAATCAACCTGTGGAACAGAAGTTGCCTTCAGAAGTTGTGGGAGCTTCATCCCTGGAAGCTTTCAAGAAGAGACTAATGTGGGCTCTCCTGCTTGAGTAGGAGGTTGGACTAGCTGACCTACAAGGTCCCTTCGAACTTTGTTATTCTATTCTAAGAAGGAGCAAGATAAAGAAGGAGAAAGAGAAGAGGAGGAAGAGGAGAAGAGAAGGAGGAGAGAAGGAGAATAGAAAGAGAAGGAGAAAGAGGAGAGGATGAGGAGAGAAGGAGGAGGAGAATAGAAAGAGAAGGAGAAGGAGAATAGAAAGAGGAGGAGGAGGAGGAGAGAAGGAGAATAGAAAGAGAAGGAGAAGAGGAGGAGAAGGAGGAGAAGGAGAAGAGAAGGAGAAGATGAGGAGAAGGAGCAGGAGGAGAAAGAGAAGAGAAGGAGAAGAGAAGGAGATGGAGGAGAAGGAGAAGGAGAAGGAGAATAGAAAGAAAAGGAGAAGGAGAAGAAGAAGAGGAGAAGGAGGAAGAGAAGCAGAAGAGAAGGAGGAGAGAAGGAGAAGAGGAGATGGAGGAGAAGGAGAAGGAGAAGAGAAGGAGAAGGAGAATAGAAAGAAAAGGAGAAGAAGAGGAGAAGGAGGAAGAGAAGCAGAAGAGGAGGAGGAGAGAAGGAGAAGAGAAGAGAAGAGAAGGTGAAGGAGACGAGAAGGAGAAGGAAGAGGAGAAGGAGACGAGAAGAGAAGGAGGAGAAGAAGGAGAAAAAGAAGAGGAGAGGAGAGGAGGAGAGGAGAAGGAGATATAATGCTTTAGTATCAAGTCTTAACTATGCAAGATATCACAGTAAACATGGTTCATAATTGATAGGAACATCAAATGGTTTCTCTCTGACAAGTAGGAAAACCACAGTTCCCCAAATAAGTGCAGTGAAAAAAGCTGTCTGAATGTGAATTTTTTTATGCAGTTCCTGCCTTGAAGGCAGCATGATTATTGGTACAAATCTCTATGTGCATCCCTGTTTACATTCACCCCTACTTGACCAAACACCTCCCATTAACCCCCATTAATGATTTCTATAGCCCCAGGAAGGACCATTTTCCTTTAGATCACATCCATTAAGAATATTACACAATTTCTCTGGGATTTCATATCTGATTCTTCTGTTACCAGCGTTTGCCCCAGCATGCAGCTTGCAACAGCAACCGAAGCTTGGATTACAACTATCAGATGCACCCACAAACACTGAATTGACACTTCCTGAGTCAGTGTCTGTCCTACATGCCCATCCTTTCCTTTGTAATCCCCATTCCTCTGTCTATACTCATCAACTCTTGCTAGCTCTTCATCAATGGAAGGCAGGTTGGCAGCAATTGTTTTGTCTGCAGTTCTGATTATCAGAGGAGAATCAGAATTGGAGAAAAAACAATTGCTGCCAACCTGCCTTCCATTGAGGACTTGTAGACTGCACGAGTCAAAAAGAGGGGGGGGATATTTACTGACCCCCCTCGCATCCAGGACACAAACTGTTTCAACTCCAACCCTCAAAACATCACTACAGAGCACTGCACACCAAGACAACTAGACACAAGGACAGGTTTTTTCCCGAACGCCATCACTCTGCTGAAGAAATAATTCCCTCAACACTGTCAGACTTTTTACTAAATCTGTACTTCTATTTCTACTAGTTTTTTTCTCATCATTCCTATCATCCTTTTCCTCCCACTTAGGATTGTATGACTGTAACTTGTTGCTTGTATCCTAAGATTTTTATTAATATTGATTGTTTCTTCATTGCTTATTTGACTCCTACGACAACCATGAAGTGTCGTACCACATGATTCTTGACAAATGTCTCTTTTTCTTTTATGTACTCTGAGAGCATATGCACCAAGACAAATTCCTTGTGTGTCCAATCACACTTGGCCAATAAAATTCTATTCTATTCTATTCTATTCTATTCTATTCTATTCTATTCTATTCTAGTCTAGTCTATTCTAGTCTATTCTAGTCTATTCTAGTCTATTCTAGTCTATTCTAGTCTATTCTAGTCTATTCTAGTCTAGTCTATTCTAGTCTATTCTATTCTCACAACGTTCACCATGGCAGAAAAGGCATTTGAAAAGGCATTGTTACACAGAGGCCAACTTTATGTGACCATCATAACTTATTCCCAAACTCAACCGTGATCCTACAGGAAGAACTTCCTGAACATTTCGATGGCCCTTCGTGTCATTTTCTTTCCTCCCCCCCCCCTCTAAAAATAAAATAAAATACAAGCACAATGTCAGGGTGGCCTGTTGTGATGAACGCAAATGACACTCGAAGATGACTCCCACTCTATGTGTCTTGCAGGGCAGGCTGGTAATAAATTGATGCAATTAAAACCTTCCATGAAACAATATAAGGAGACAGCATTGTCAGGTGGCAACGCGCCTCTCTAACAAATAGCTCAGAATATTTCTCTCTCTCCTGGCCTAAATGAATAAAAATTTCATACAGGATTGGAGTATTTTTTTTTAAGTTGAAATGAAATTCAGAATGATTTATGAGGGCCCAGCATATGAAAACACTTGATTAGGAATGAAGCTATTGAATCTCAGAGACGCTGCCTCTCTCTCTCTCTCTCCATCCCTGCTTGCTAATTTCTCTTCTAATGATTTGTTTCTACGGTGGTAGGCCTAATCAACACCAGCAGAACGGGTATTTTTCAAGTCAGACCTCACCTGGAGTACCACATTCAGTTCTGGTCACCACACTTCAAAAGAGACATAGAAACTCTGGAAAAGATACATAAGAACCTAAGAAGAGCCATGCTGAATCAGGCCAAAGCCCATCGAGTCCAGCATTCTGTGCCCCCAGTGGCCCACCAATTGTACATGGGATCTTGAGCAGAAAGAGAAGGCAAGACCCTCCCTTTCCCTGGACCCCCAAAAAATGGGACTCAAGGGAATCCAACCAACGTAGAGGCGGCACATGGACATCCGTTTCAATAACCACCTACAATACACTTGGCATCCATGAATCTGTCTAATCCTGCCTTGAAGCTATCAAGGCTGACAGCTGTCACAACCTCTTCTGGAAGTGGATCCTATAAATGAATGACCCTCTGGGTGAAGAAATATTTCCCTTTGTTTGTCCTCACTTTCTTTCCTATGAGCTTTAGGGAGTTCCCCCTTGTCCTAGTATTGTGTGATAGAGAAAGAATTTTTCTCTACCCACTTTTTCTATCCCAAAGAGCAGGAAAGAGCAACCAAAATGATAAGGGACTAGAAACCAAGACATACGAAGAGAGGTTGCAGGACTTGTGCATGGATAGTCTAGTGAAAAGAAGAACCAGGGGGACATGATAGCAGTATACAGGTACTTAAGGAACTCTTAACCCTAATTATATCTCTAGTGATTACTTAGCTGGATCAATTAGCCTTCCATGATCCTGCATGTTCTACTAATTGCATTATTGCAATTAGTAGAACATGTAAGGTGTAATATTAAAAGGGGATTGACTTGCTCTCTTTCAGTGTGCCATGGGTGTCATGCTCACAATTCCACCATGGCTTTCATGTTCTTTGTTCCCTATATTTCAAGAGGAATTTAACTCTGACTAGTTACACTGTGAAAGAGATCTTGGGGTCTTGGTGGATAACCAACTAAATATGAGCCAGCAATGTGCAACGGTACCCAAAAAAGCCAACATAATCTTAAGATGCATCAACAGAGGTGTTCTGTCTGGGTCACTCCGGAAGCTATAACCAACCCAAAAAGATAAGCCAGACACACTGGTAAAATTCAAATACAGTTTTATAATGTTCAAGGAAAATGAAGCTATCAGAAAATGTCCTTACAAAGCAGGAAAACACTGGAACTCCAAATATATACACGAAGGTAATTGTCCATGCATCAATATAGGATTCTTGCTGCCAAGACGAGGCTGTAGATAACAGACATACACCTCCCACGGTTCTGCAAGACTGCTGGGCCACAAGCCAGGAACAGAGACGCCGAGAAACAATGCAGGTTACAGCAACTCCAGACTGATAACACTCCACATGGCTTCAATAGCTTGCCTGCCTTACAAACCCTTCCCTGCTAATGAGGACCACACCCAAGCCCTGGTGTTCCTTATTCAATGCTGATAATATCTCCTCAATTGATCCTTCCTTTCATCTAAACGTCTCTGTCGCATGTCAATGACAGCTTGTGCCTCATCACCTAATGACTCCAAGCTACTGGCTGGGGAGAGCCCCTCCCCGGGGCTCCCATGCTGTTCTTCCTCGTCACATTCCTGACTGGACCTTCCCCCGTCTGACTGCTCAGCCCCCTCCTCTTCGCTGTCAGCCTCCTCCGGGCATGGAGCCAGCAGAGACACAGCTGGCCTTTGATCTGCCTCAGGCTGAACCACAACAAGAGGGATACAGTCCAAGACCAGAGAGGTACTAATACCACTTTATAATATTCTAGTCACACCATACCTGGAGTAATGCATTCAATTCTGGTCACCGCACTACAAAAGGGCCATAGAAACTCTGGAAAAGGTACAGAAAAGAGCACCCCAAATGATAAGGAGACTAGAAACCAAGACATACGAAGAGAAGTTGCAGGAGCTGGGCATGAATAGTTTAGTGAAAAGAAGGATCAGGGGGGACATGATAGCAGTATACAGGTACTTGAGGGGTTGCCACAAAGAGGAGGGAGTCACACTATTTTCCAGGGCACCAGAGGGCCAGACAAGGAACAACAGATGGAAGGTGACCAAGGAGAGATTCAACCTAGAAATAAGGAAGAACTTCCTGATGGTCAGAGCGATCAACCAATGGAACGGCCTGCCAGCGGAGGTTGTGAATGCCCCAACTCTCAACACATTCAAGAGGAGATTGGACTGCCATCTGGCTGGGGGGGTTTAGGATTTCCTGCTTGGGCAGGGGGTATTCTATTCTATTCTATTCTATTCTATTCTACTCTACTCTACTCTACTCTACTCTACTCTACTCTACTCTATTCTATTCTATTCTATTCTATTGATCAAAGATATCCAAGGCCCCTTCCAACCCTATGTTTTCCTGTCCTATCTTGCAATTCGATCACCTTGTGGTTTGGAGCTTACTTGGTTATGCAAAACATGTCCTTTAATTTAATTTTATTTTTTTTTGCCTCCTCTTGCCTACTGTTTATCGAAAGCCTCAAGGATATAACTTAGTAGGTGTTGTGGCGAGCTTTGTAAATTTTGTAGCTGAAGCACCACATAAGACGGGAGTGTAAAAATCTGAATTATTTAGGCAGCCAAAACCAACATGCGGCATTTAAGCTGTCCTGCAAGACAACCCACAGGCAAATGAAGAAACCTTATTTCTCCTTGCCAGAATAAACATACCAAGCTTGATTTAGCTCCTGGCAAACCACTTTATGTAGCTTATGTGGGCTCTGTGGAGATGGGTGAATCACCTGTTTTATGGCCTCGATCCAGGTTTGTTCAGTCTTAAGCTCTTCTTCTTTAATTACAATTCTGGGGAAAAATCTTCCTCTTTCAAGACCAAGCCATACCCGCAAATACACGCGGCGCATCACCACCAATTCTTTGAGGAAAGTACATGAAACATTCACAGATAATATATTTCCTTCCAGCAGGAATTGCTAGTAATTATCTTGAGTTGTCGGTGGCTGTGTTTGTGCCCCTCCTTGTGAAATACTGTTTTCATTAAGTTATCGCCCACATTAGACTGCAGAGGTGACCCCAGGACACCAAAATATACCCCCTACCCCTCAAGGAAATAGGCAAGACAAATTTTAAAAACCCCAGGAATTTGTCAAGAAATGTTGGCCAAGGTTTTATTTTAAAAGAATTGTGAATGTTTGGGTGTTAGGCTTTGGAGTTTTGTTTGTCTTTTTCTGTATTGTTTGCCAGAGTTGGGCACTGTCAAATGAGGTCTTTCTCCGTAGGCCTATCACAGACTCAAACTCAACCCTGATAAGACGGAGTGGCTGGGGGTTTTGCCTCCCAAGGACAATTCCATCCGTCCGTCCATCACTCTGGGGGGGGGGGAATCATTGACCCCCCTCAGAGAGGGTCCACAACTTGGTCGTCCTCCTCGATCCACAGCTCACATTACAGAACCATCTTTCGGCTGTGGCGAGGGGGGCGTTTGCCCAGGTTCACCTGGTGCACCAGTTGCAGCCCTACCTGGACCGGGAGTCACTGCTCACAGTCACTCATGCCCTCATCACCTCGAGGCTCGACTACTGTAATGCTCTCTACATGGGGCTACCTTTGAAAAGTGTTCGGAAACTTCAGGTCATGCAGAATGCAGCTGCGAGAGCAATCATGGGCTTCCCTAAATATGCCCATGTTACACCAACACTCCGCAGTCTGCATTGGTTGCCGATCAGTTTCCAGTCACAATTCAAAGTGTTGGTTATGACCTATAAAGCCCTTCATGGCACCGGACCAGATTATCTCAGGGACCGCCTTCTGCTGCACGAATCCCAGCGACCAGTTAGGTCCCACAGAGTGGGCCTTCTCTGGGTCCCGTCAACTAAACAATGCCACTTGATGGGACCCAGGGGAAGAGCCTTCTCTGTGGCGGCCCCGGCCCTCTGGAACCAACTCCCCCCAGAGATTAGAATTGCCCCCACCCTCCTTGCCTTTCGTAAGCTTTTTAAAACCCTCCTCTGCCGCCAGGCATGGGGGAACTGAGATATTCTTTCCCCCTAGGCCTTTATAATTTTATGCATGGTATGTCTGTAGGTATGTTTGGTTTTATAATAAGGGTTTTTAACTGTTTTAATATTGGATTGTTATAGGCTGTTTTTATTACTGTTGTTAGCCGCCCCGAGTCTATGGAGAGGGGTGGCATACAAATCCAATAAATGAATGAATGAATGAATGAATGAATGAATGAATGAATGAATGAATGAATGAATGAATAAATAAATAAATGTGACAAATTTATTTTCCTGGAACTTGCATTTATTTTTAAAAATATGGTAGGGTTTCCATTCCTAGCCTTGGTGCCATTAACTCCTGCTTGTATCCTTACTATTTACATTAATATTGATTCTTTCCTGATTGCTTATTTGTAGCCTAAGATAATCATGCTTGTAGCTCATGATTCTTGACAAATGTATCTTTTATGTACAATGAGAGCATATGCACCAGAGACAAATTCCTTGTGTGACCAATCACACTTGGCCAAATTTAAATTTAAATTGCCGACTGAGAGAGGGGGGAAGTGGGATGCAACCCACAGGGGACTAAACCCAAGAACGTATAGAATTCTTTATTGTCCAAGTATGATTGCACTCACAAGGAATTTGTCTTTATTATTATTATTACTATTTATTGGATTTGTATGCCGCCCCTCTCTGTAGACTCGGGGCGGCTAACAACAGTGATAAAAAAACAGCATGTAACAATCCAATATTAAAACAGTTAAAAACCCTTATTATAAAACCAAACATACATACAAACATACCATGCATAAATTATAAAAGCCTAGGGGGAAAGAGTATCTCAGTTCCCCCATGCCTGATGGCAAAGGTGGGTTTTAAGAAGCTTACAAAAGGCGAGGAGGGTGGGGGCAATTCTAATCTCTGGGGGGAGTTGGTTCCAGAGGGCCGGGGCCACCGCAGAGAAGGCCCTTCCCCTGGGTCCCGCCAAACGACATTGTTTAGTACAGTGTTTCCCAACCTTAGCAACTTGAAGATATTTGGACTTCAACTCCCAGAATTCCTAAGCCAGCAAATGCTGGCTGGGGAATTCTGGGAGTTGAAGTCCAGATATCTTCAAGTTGCCAAAGTTGGGAAACACTGGTTTAGTATATATGCTCTCAGTGTACATAAAAGAAAAAGACACATTTGTCAAGAATCATAAGGGTCAAATAAGCAATGAGGAAACAATCAATATTAATAAAAATCTTAAGGATACAAGCAACGTTACAGTCATACAGTCATAAGTTGGAGGAAATGGGTGATAGGAATGATGTGAAAAAAAACTAGTAGTAATAGTAGTACAGACTTAGTAAATAGTTTGACAGTATTGAGGGAATTATTTGTTTAGCAGAGTGATGTCATTCAGGAAAAAACTGTCCTTGTGTCTAGTTGTCTTGGTGTGCAGTGCTCTGTAGTGACGTTTTGAGGGTAGGAGTTGAAACAGTTTGTGTCCAGGATGCGAGGGGCATAGTTCCCTCTAAGCTGAGCAGTGAGCAATCGCTCACTTAAAAATCATCATCAACTCAGAGTTTTCCAAACCTGCCCAGAAGCCGAGAGGGAAAGAGTGAGAGGGAAGGAGAGAGAGAGGAAGAGAGAGAAACAGATAGAAAAAAGAGAGGAAGGAAGAGAGAAAGAAAATCAAAATCTAGTTTGAAACTAGCTCAACTATTTAAGTGGCATTTTGATATTGATAGAGTTGCCCTATTATGAGCTCACTGTTATAGACACACAGTACAGTATTTTATTTTGAAATTCTCTGATGCAAAACAGGGTGGGGTTTTTATTTGTTTGTTTGTTTGTTTGTTTATTTATTTTTTCTGTGCCGCCCAGTCCCGAAGGGACTGCCGCTCAGACACTATACTTTTCCGCCCACCCCCCAAAACAATTAGAGGGAACACTGGCGAGGGGTCAGTAAATATTTTCCCCGCCCTCTTTTTGACTCGTGCAGTCTACAGGTCCTCAATGGAAGGCAGGTTGGCAGCAATTGTTTTTTCTGAAGTTCTGATTCTCCTTGACGTCTGTGTCAGTCTTGTTGGGTTGCAGCACCAAACTAGACAGTGATAGAGGTGCAGATGACAGACTCAATGATTCCTCTGTAGAACTGGATCAGCAGCTCCTTGGGCAGTTTGAGCTTTCTGAGTTGGTGCAAAAAGAGCATTCTTTGTTGTGCTTTTTTGATGATGTTTTTGATGTTAGGTGATCATTTTAGGTCTTGAGATATGATTAAAGTGACCAGATTATAACCTCAGTAAAGTGGGACACCATTGGCGGGGAGTGGAGGGACACGGACGAATTTTGTGTGCGTGTGTGTAAAAATACCTCGTCTGAGTAAAAAAAGTTAGCTGTCCAGGATGGAGATGGCCAGTGCTTCACTGCAGAAGGCTTGCCGCCTGCTTGTGGTCTTCTGTGCCCTCCACCTCTGGGCCTGGAGCTGCCTCCTCGCAGCCGAACCTTTGGCCGTTGGGTGTTGGAGGTGCTGCTCCTCTAGGGCAACATCTCCAAGTCCAAGCCCGTCACGGAGTGCCTCGACCCTTCCCCTTTGCTGTGGAACTGTAGTAGCTCCACAGGCTCGACCCAGGATGCCTTCCTCCCCTGCACTTCTCTCCCACTCCGGATTTATTTATTTATTTATTTATTTATTTAGTTAGTCAGTTAGTTAGTTAGTTAGTTAGTTAGTTAGTTAGTTAGTCCAATACACAATAATGCACAATGAAGGTAATAGAGGACACCTTTGAGGAAATAGAATTAGAGAAAGAATAGAAGAGAGAGTATAGGATAAAATAATCAACGAGAGAATAGAAGAAAGGTATAGGGATAGAAGAGAAGATATATGGGATATAGGAGAGACTATAGGACAGGGGTCGGAAGGCACTCTAGTACACTTATGCACGCCCCTTACTGACCTCTTAGGAATCTGGAGAGGTCAAGCGTGCACAGTAAAACGTTGGGAGTTAGGGGATGATTTATTTATTATTTGGATTTATTTATTTATTATTTGGATTTGTATGCCGCCCCTCTCCGAAGACTCGGGGCGGCTCACAACAAGTGAAAAAAACAATCCAATACATAATCAATTAATTAAAATATTAAAAGTTTAAAAAAAACCCTATACTAACATACACACACACAAGCATACCATGTATAAATTCAGCAGGCCCAGGGGGAGATGTTTAGTTTCCCCATACCTGACGGCAAAGGTGGGTTTTGAGAAGTTTACGGAAGGCAGGAAGAGTAGGGGCGGTTCTGATCTCCGGGGGGAGTTGGTTCCAGAGAGTCGGTGCCGCCACAGAGAAGGCTCTCTCCCTGGGGCCCGCCAACCGACATTGTTTAGTTGACGGGACCCGGAGGAGGCCCACTCTGTGGGACCTAATCGGTCGCTGGGATTCGTGCGGCAGAAGGCGGTCTCGGAGATATTCTGGTCCGATGCCATGAAGGGCTTTAAAGGTCATAACCAACACTTTGAATTGTGACCGGAAACTGATCGGCAGCCAATGCAGACTGCGGAGTGATGGTGAAACATGGGCATACCTGGGTAAGCCCATGACTGCTCTGGCAGCTGCATTCTGCACGATCTGAAGTTTCTGAACACTTTTCAAAGGTAGCCCCATGTAGAGAGCATTACAGTAGTCGAACCTCGAGGTGATGAGGGCATGAGTGACTGTGAGCAATGAGTCCCGGTCCAGATAGGGCCGCAATTGGTGCACCAGGCAAACCTGGGCAAATGCCCCCCTCGCCACAGCTGAGAGATGGTTTTCTAATGTGAGCTGTGCATCAAGGAGGACGCCCAAGTTGCGGACCCTCTCTGAGGGGGTCAATAATTCCCCCCCCAGGGTAATGGACGGACAGATGGAATTGTCCTTGGGAGGCAAAACCCACAGCCACTCCGTCTTATCCGGGTTGAGCTTGAGTCTGTTGACACCCATCCAGGCCCCAACAGCCTCCAGGCACCGGCACATCACTTCCACCGCTTCGTTGACTGGGCATGGGGTGGAGATGTAAAGCTGGGTATCATACGCATATTGATGATACCTCACCCCATGTCCTTGGATGATCTCTCCCAGCGGTTTCATGTAGATGTTGAATAGCAGGGGGGAGAGGACCGACCCCTGAGGCACCCCACAAGGGAGAAACCTAGGAGCTGACCTCTGACCCCCCACTAACACCGACTGCGACCGGCCAGAGAGGTAGGAGGAGAACCACTGGAGAACAGTGCCTCCCACCCCCAACCCCTCCAGCCGGTGCAGAAGGATACCATGGTCGATGGTATAGAAAGCCGCTGAGAGGTCAAGGAGCACCAGGGCAGAGGATAAACCTCTGTCCCGGGTCTGCCAGAGATCATCCATCAATGCAACCAAAGCATTGATGGTGCTGTAACCGGGCCTGAAACCCGACTGTTGGGGACCTAGATAATCGGCTTCTTCCAAGGACCGCTGGAGCTGGAGTGCCACCACCTTCTCAACAACCTTCCCCATAAAGGGAAGGTTGGAGACTGGACGATAGTTATTAAGTACGGCTGGGTCCAGGGAGGGCTTCTTGAGGAGGGGGTGCACGAGCGCTTCTTTATAGAGTGATGGAAAAACTCCCCTCCCCAAGGAAGCGTTGGTAATCTCCTGGGCCCAGCTCCGTGTCACCTCCCTGCTGGCCGAAACCAACCAGGAGGGACACGGATCCAGTAAACAGGTGGCGGAACTCACAGCTCCAATGGCCTTGTCCACTTCATCAGGTGTCACCAGATCAAACTCTTCCCAGACAGGTGGACAAGTACGTGCCCCAGTCACCTCGACTGACTCGTTGTCAGTCGACTCTGTCTTACAATTGGAGTCGAGGTTGGCCCGGATCTGAGCGACTTTATCAGCGAAAAACGTGTTAAAATCCTCGGCACTACTCTGCAAGGGATCCCCAACTCCCCCCTGGTTAAGAAGGGAGCGGGTCACCCTAAACAGAGCGGCCGGGCGGGATTCCGCTGATGCAATCAAGGCGGCATGGTACGCACATCTTGCCGCCTTGAGCGCCACTTTGTAAGTCTTAATAAAAGCTCTTACAAGTGTTCGATCGGATTCAGACCTACTCTTCCTCCATCGCTTCTCTAGACGTCTCTTTTGGCGTTTCAACTCCCGGAGCTCCTCGTTGAACCATGGGGCTCTACGGGGTCTAGCGCCGCGGAGAGGTCGCAAAGGCGCAATCCGGTCGAGAGCCTCCGCAGCAGCCGTATTCCAGGCCTCCGCAAGAGACTCCGCCGAACTGTGGACGAGTGCCTCTGGAATAACCGCAAGCGCCGTCTGAAAGCCCTCTGGGTCCATCAGGCGTCTGGGGCGGAACATCTTCATTGGTTCCGCCTCCCTGCGGGGAAGGATTGGAGCCAGGAAGTCAAGCCGTAGTAGGAAATGGTCTGACCATGACAAAGGCAATGTTTCTAAGCCCCTTAGTCTCAGACCATTACTCAATTGCTCAGAAAGGAATACCATGTCAGGTGCGTGCCCTCCCTTGTGAGTCGGACCCTGTACTACTTGAGTCAGGTCCATGGCTGTCATGGTGGCCATGAACTCCTGTGCCAACCCAGAGGTTTCGCTGAGTGATGGCAAGTTGAAGTCCCCCAGGACAATAAGTCCGGGGAACTCCACCGCCAACCCGGCTACCTCCTCGAGTAGCACAGGCAGGGCTTTTGACACGCAGCTGGGAGGCAGGTACGTGAGAAATAAGCCCACCTGAACCCCTAAGTCCAACTATGGAGTCCAGTAATGAGTTCCACGCTTCAACAAC
Organism: Erythrolamprus reginae; assembly: GCF_031021105.1. NCBI lineage: Eukaryota > Metazoa > Chordata > Lepidosauria > Squamata > Dipsadidae > Erythrolamprus > Erythrolamprus reginae. Next base: position 254,263,459 of record NC_091952.1, read on the forward strand.
TCGATTGCTAAAGTCATATTTTTTACAGTCAAGTTTGGAGTGGTTAATATTGAGCTTGAATCTGTTATGTGCTCTTGTGTTGTTGTGGTTGAAGCTGAAGTAGTCGTTGATAGGCAGGATGTTGCAGCATATAATCTTGTGGGCAATAGTTAGATCTTGTTTAAGGCATCTTAGTTCTAAGTTTTCTAGGCACAGGATTGTAAGTCTAGTTTCGTATGGTATTCTGTTACGGGAGGAGGAATGCAGGGCTCTTTTGGTGAAGTATCTCTGGATATTTCCGAGGGTGCTAATGTCTGAGATGTGGTATGGGTTCCAAACAGATGAGCTTTATTCTAGGATGGGTCTGGCCTCCTTTTAACCCCTTTGCCCCAGCGTGCCTTGTTGCTACAAGTCTCCACTTTTATTTATTTATTTGTTTGTTTGTTTGTTTGTTTTTGTTTGTTTGTTTGTTTATTTATTCATTCATTCATTTATTATCTATCTATCTATCTATCTATCTATCTATCTATCTATCTATCTATCTATCTATCTATTAGATTAGTATGCCGCCCTTCTCTCTAGACTCTGGGCGGCTCAGAATAATAAACAATATATAACAAATCTAATAATTTAAGAGAAACACTAAAAACCCCATTATTAAAAAGCAAACATACACAAACATACCATACATAAACTGTATAGGCCTGGGAGAGATGTTTGGATTTTAAGGAGTTTACAAAAGGCGAGGAGGGTAGGGGCAGTTCTAATCTCTGGGGGGAGCTGGTTCCAGAGGATCGGGGCCACCACAGAGAAGGCTTTGTCCCTGGATGGCAGAATCCACAGCCACTCCGTCTTTCTGTGCATGAAGCCCCCACTGCCACACACTTGTGGAGAAGAAGACAAAACAATGATGCCAAGGTTCCAAGTAACATCCAAATTTAAATCAGAGTCCAAGTCAAGGTATTCCTCAAAGTTCCAATTTATTTCCGGAGCCATCCTGGCCCCTACCCTGGGAAACCTGGATCTGAGCTTCCCACCCAGTTGAAAGTCCACTTGCCTTGCCCCCCATCCACAAACTTGTCACATTCCCCACTCAGGTGGTGCCAGCATGGCAAGTCCTCCTTCCGCTTCCACCCAGGTGGTGGACATATGATGGCCTTGAACTTCTCAAAAGAACGCTTTGTGGCTTGTTCTGTCTGGGTCACTCCGGAAGCTAGGACCAACCCAAAAAGATAAGCCAGACACACCGGTTGAATCCAAACACAGTTTTATAATGGTAAAGAGAAAAGAAGCCAACAGAAAATGTCTTTACAGATCAGGAATACACTGGAACTCCAAATAGATACCCGAAGGCAATTGTTCATACAGAAACACAGGATCCTTAATGCCAGACGAGGCTTTTGAGCTAACAGACATACACCTCCCACCAGTCTTCAAGGCTGCTGGGCCACGAGACAGGAACAAAAACGCTGAGAGAAAATGCAGATAACACCAACTCCCCTTTGATAACACTCCATGCTGCCGGAATGGTTCTCATGCCTTATAAACCCTTCCCTGCTAATGAGGACCACACCCAACCCCCAGGTGCTTCTCATTCAATGCTGATAATATCTATGCAGTTGATCTCTCCTTTGAGCTATGCATCTCTGCCGCATACTAATGATAGCTTGTACATCATCATCCAGGGACTCCAGAGACTCACAGCTACTTGCTTGAGATAGCCCTTCCCCAGGGCTCCCAGGCCTTGCATCACCTTCACTTTCGTGACTGCTGTCTGCACTGTCTGACTGCAAAGAACTCTCCTCTCCGCTCTCAGCCTCCCCCGGGCATGGAGCCAGCAGAGACGCAGCTGGTCTTTGAACTGAACCACAACAGTGGCTGCACCTGCTTTCTTATGAAAATCACCCCTCCCAAGTTTCCATAAACATCAGGCCTTCTACAGACAGTGTGGCAAGCCGCTGATTTATCACCAACTTCTGCCCCGGCTTAACCGGTGGTTTCTAAGGTTACATGCGATGAATCGGGCAATGCTTTCCCCTGAAAGCCTGCACACTTTTTGCAAGTTATCAGTAGTGTTCTATTTTCACCTTCATTTCACAACACACTCAAGAAAGCCAAGCTTAAAAATAACAGCCCAACCCTGTTACACACGAGCACCAAGTTGTCTGCTGCACAACGAGGGGTAAGTAGACACTGCAGGGAATTTGCAAAAGAGAGAGCAAGAGAGGGGAAAAACAAATTAAACAGGGGAAAAACCTTGATAATATCCCCATTATTATATTTTATGATATAATTAGACCTCCCCCCACTGCCCCGCCGTGTAGACGGAATTGTCTCCGATCTTTTAGCCGCTGAGACGTACCAAGGTTTTATTATTTGCTGATTCAATTATCTTGTGTTGTATTTACCCTGACACTGTTATTAAGAGATGATAGAAAGCTGACGGGGATTGTCAATTACCTTGCAACCCAGGAGTACGTATTTTTTTTTAAAAAAATCTGCAACATAGAAAAGGCAAGGGGGGATTTGTCAGGTCGTACGACGGGGCGGGCTAATTAAAGCCGTTGCCTTCACCTTTTCGGTTCACCTCTGCTTGTAAATTGCATGTTGCTTCGCAAAAAGGTCACCTTTGGACCCACCACAATTAGCAGCGATGCCCAGAAGGTAGCCAATAAGACCATAATCTACATGCTCGAGTGCTTGCATGCATGGTAAAAATGCGTGGCGCATCGGTTTTCAGGTTTGGTTCCCGAAGGACTTTTCGTGGGGAGAAAAGCAAGGTTTTTAAACCACCTGGGCAGGAAAAACCATAGGTACAGATTGAATGAAACCTGGCTCAAAACTATAGAGCCTCGGTGGCGCAGTGGTTAGAGTGCAGGACTGCAAGATACTTCTGCTGATCACCAGCTGCCAGCAGTTTGGCAGATCGAATCTACGTAGGCTCCAGGTTGACTCAGCCTTTCATCCTTCTGAGGTCGGTAAAATGAGGACATAGGTTTATTTTATTTATTGATTGATTACACTTGAAAGGGACCTTGCAGGTCATCAAGTCCAAGCCCCTGCCTGAGCAGGAAATCCTACAGCACTCCAGCCAAATGACAGTCCAATCTCCTCTTTAAAATGTCCAAAGTTGGGGAGTTCACAACCTCTATTGGCAGGCCGTTCCACTGGTTGATCGCTCTGACCGTCAGGAAGTTCTTCCTTATTTCTAGGTTGAATCTCTCCTTGGTCAGCTTCCAACTGTTGTTCCTTGTCTGGCCCTCTGGTGCCCTGGAAAACAGTGTGACCCCCTCCCCCTCTCTGGCAACCCCTCAAGTACCTGTAGAGTGCTATCATGTCCCCCCTGGCCCTTCTTTTCTCTAGGCTATCCATGCCCAGTTCCTTCAACCTCTCTTGTTTGTTTGTGTTTGTTTATTTGTTTGTTTGTTTGTTTGTTTGTTTGTTTATTATGTCCAATACACAAAGAGGGTTTAGTGGGTATATATCTATATACACATAGTAAAATACATGATGAAGGTTATAGAGGAGATATTCATAGTAAAATATATCTAAGAAATAGTAGAAAAGAAGGTATAGTAATAGAACATATCAATGAAAGAATAGAAGAAGAGATATAGGAATAGAAAAAAGGTATAGGAGATATAGGACAGCAATAGGACAGGGGACGGAAGGCACTCTAGTGCACTTGTACTCGCCCCCTACTGACCTCTTAGGAATCTGGATAGGTCAACCGTAGATAATCTAAGGGTAAAGTGTTGGGGGTTTGGGGATGGCACTATGGAGTCCGGTAATGAGTTCCACGCTTCGACAACTCAGTTACTGAAGTCATATTTTTTACAGTCAAGTTTGGAGCGGTTAATATTAAGTTTAAATCTGTTGTGTGCTCTTGTGTTGTTGTGGTTGAAGCTGAAGTAGTCGCCGACAGGCAGGACGTTGAAGCATATGATCTTGTGGGCAATACTTAGATCTTGTTTAAAGTGTCTTAGTTCTAAACTTTCTAGGCCCAGGATTGAAAGTCTAGTCTCGTAGGGTATTCTGTTTCGAGTGGAGGAGTGAAGGACTCTTCTGGTGAAGTATCTTTGGACATTTTCAAGGGTGTTAATGTCTGAGATGCGATATGGGTTCCAAACAGATGAGCTGTATTCGAGGATGGGTCTGGCAAAAGTTTTGTAAGCTCTGGTAAGTAGTGTGAGATTGCCAGAGCAAAAGCTACGTAGGATTAGGTTTACAACTCTTCAAATGTCTTGGTTTCTAGTCCCCTAATCATTTTGGTTGCTCTTTTCTGCACCTTATCCAGAGTTTCTATGTCTCTTTTGAAGTGTAGTGACCAGAACTGAATGCAGATTGTTGGGGACAACATGCTTACTCTCTGTAAACCTCTTAGAGAGGGCAGTAAAACACTGTGAAGCGGTATATAAGTCTAAATGCTAATGCTATTGCTAAAACAATACCTGTAAGAGGGATCTTGGAGTCCTAGTGGATGATCACTGGAATATGAGACAGGCATGTGCAGCTTCTGCCCAAAAAATCTAGTGCAATCCAACCACACATGAGCACACAACACATACAAACTTAATATAAACTGCTCCAAACTCGACTGCAGGAAATACGACTTTAGTAACCGAGTAGTTGATGCATGGAATTTACTGCCTGACTCTGTAGTATCATCACCAAATCCCCAAAGCTTTACCCTTAGACTATCCACTGTTGACCTCTCCCGATTCCTAAGAGGTCAGTAAGGGGTATGCATAAGTGCACCATTGTGCCTTCCGTCCCCTGTCCTAATGTTTCTCTTTTACTAATATCATGTATATAAACATTGTTATATCTTTGTATACTACCAATATCTACTTGACAAAACAAATAAATAATAATAATGATAATGATACTAATAATAATAATGATACTAATAATAATAATAATAATAATAATAATAATAATAATAATAATAATAATGATCACACAGTCCTAGGTGCTTGGGAAGCGCCCGACTGGTAATGAAATACGAAATCCAGCATAGTGATCTCGTTTGCTGAGTTGTATTGACATAATAATAATAATAATAATAATAATAATAATAATAATAATAATAATAATAATAATAATTTATTAGACTTGTATGCCACCCCTCTCCGAGGACTCACAACAGGACAATACAACAGGAAAATAAAATAAATAAAAATAAAATAGAGTCTCAACATCTTTTTTTTACAGTGTGGCGATCAGTGTGGCTTTGTTGAGTGGTATTAGTACCTCCATTAATCTTGTTTGTATCCTTCTGCAGTTTGGGATTGTGTTAGCTTTTTTGGCTGCTGCCGTACAAAGAATATTGTTTCTTGTCTGGCGTTCGGGGGGTTTGGAGAATAGTTTGACTCCCTCTTTGTGGCATTGGAAGATATTGGAAGACTGCTATCATGTCTCCCCTGGTCCTTCTTTTCATTCAACTAGACATGCCCAGTTCCTGCAACTATTCTTTGCATGTTTTAGCCTCCAGTCCCCTCATCATCTTGGTTGCTCTTCTCTGCACTCTTTCCAGAGTCTCAACATCGTTTTGACAGTGTGGTGACCAAAACTGGATGCAATATTCCAGGTGTGGACCACTGTACTACACCCTGGTCAGACCACATCTGGAGTACTGCATCCAGTTCTGGTCACCACACTTCAAAAGAGACATTGAAACTCTGGAGAAGGTGCAGAAAAGAGCAACCAAAATGATTAGGGGGACTGGAAACTAAGACTTACAAAGAGAGATTGCGGGAACTGGGCATGGATAGCCTAGAGAAAATGAGGGCCAGGGGGGACATGATAGCTGTATACAGGTACTTGAGAGGTTGCCACAGAGAGGAGGGGGTCACTCTAGTTTCCAGGGCACCAGAGGGCTGGATGAGGAACAATGGCTGGAAGCTGACCAAGGAGAGATTCAACCTAGAAGTAAGGAAGAACTTCCTGACGGTCAGAGCGATCAACCAGTGGAACAAGCTGCCTGCGGAGGTTGTGAACTCCCCAACTCTGGACACTTTCAAGGGGAGATTGGACTGCCACTTGGCTGGGGTGCTTTAGGATTCCTGCTCAGGCAGGGGGTTGGACTTGATGACCTGCATGGTCCCTTTCAACTCTAACAATAAATAAGTAAGTAAGTAAGTAAGTAAGTAAGTAAGTAAGTAAGTAAGTACCGCAAGTAAGTTAATAAATAAATAAATAAACAAACAAACAAACAAACAAACAAATAAATAAATAATAAAGGCTTTATAGAGTGGTATTAGTACCTCCCTTAATCTTTATTTCTTTGAGGTCGTTGCCCTGTGGCCTGCCATTTTCCAAATGGATTGATTGACCTGACTTACATGGCTAGTTGGCTCTCAAAGCTATGTTTAAATGGTTTCCAATTTGCAACAGGGTCTGCCCTAAATTCAGTTCCCAGAAACATAGAAACCCTAGAAGATTGACGGCAGAAAAAGACCTCATGGTCCATCTAGTCTGCCCTTATATATCCATCCATTTTAGGATGGATATATGTTTATCCCAGGCATGTTTAAATTCAGTTATTGTGGATTTACCAACCACGTCTTCTGGAAGTTTGTTCCAAGCTCTTGCAGTGAAATAATATTTTCTCATGCTGCTTCTGATCTTTCCCCCAACTAAGCTCAGATCGTGCCCCCTTGTTCTTGGGCTCACTTTCCTATTAAAAACACTTCCCTCCTGAACCTTATTTAACCCTTTAACATGTTTAAATGTTTCGATCATGTCCCCCCCCCCCCTCTTCCTTCTGTCCTCCAGACTATACAGGTTGAGTTCATTAAGTCTTTCCTGGTAAGTTTTATGCTTAAGACCTTCCACCATTTTTGTAGCATTTTCGTTCCTATATTTTGTATGGATACGACATCAGATCTTTCTCACAATCCCATGCAGGTTTTCTTTCAAATTTCCATATACGCCCGTCCACCGATGGATAGTACACATTTCCATACTTCAGGAAATCTTAATTGGACATCCATCAAAGATTCCAGCTGATATTTCATCTAAGCCATCTCCCCTGTCCGACTTACCGGAAAAAAAAATTTATTTTTTCTCTAGGTCAGCTATTCCACCCATCATATCGCCTTTCAAAAATCTCTTCTTCCATGACAAACAAAGGCTGGAATTAAAATGGACGTCAACTTCTGAGCGTATTTCATGCACCGTGCTTTATCTGCAGAAAATAAATTCAATTTTATGAACGTGCATTGTTTTGGGTTTTTTTTTCCATCGGGGAGATAGAAAATAGAATAATTGCATTTGTTCATCTTTGGCTATGCAGAACGTAGGTTTAAGCCCCCTGAGAAGGCAAAGCAAAAATAAAATAAAACAACCACCACCAAACCCTGAATAATTTGCTTTTTTATACGCAAACACAATGCCGATACCCCTCCCCCACTCAATACTGCAGCTAACCCTGTTCAGCAATCCAATCTATCTCATTTACAAGCCAATATATCAGCCAATTTATAACCAATCTGTCATGTCAGTGAATCAATACACATCATGAAAACACACATACATTAGGCCTAGTGCATAATTGAATCTTCTGTTCTCCCCGCAATTCCCCCAACCGGGGTTCTTGCAAACGGTGCCACAGGCAAATTGAAAAAGGCATATTTCCCCTTGGCCCTAATGGAGATAATGCTATGTCAGACACTTCAGTCCACATTAGTATTGAAAAGGCAATAATAATAAACAATGCATGAGATTAAGGGAGAGCCAGAACCTTGATAAGTTTCAATTGCTCTCATCAAAATAATAATGAAAAGAGGAGAAGGAGAAAGAAGGAGGAGGACAAGTAGCAGGAGGAGGTGAGAAGAAGAAGGAATAAGGAGAAGAGAAGGAGAAAGGAAAGAAGGAATGAGAAAGAGAAAACAAAAAAACAAAGACAAAGAAACAGAAAGTCAGGGAGGAAGAGAAGGAGGGAGGAGGACAAGGAGAGAAGGTGAAGAAATAATAAGGAATGGAGAAGGAGAAAGAAAGAAAGAAAGAAAGAAGCAAAGAAAGACAGAGAAAGTCAAGGAGAAGGAGGAGGAAGAGGAGGAAGAGAAGAAGAGGAAGGGAGAGAAAGAAGAGGAGGAAGAAAAGAAGGAAGAAGAGGAGTGAAGGAGAAGAAAGAATAAGGAAAGGAGGAGAAATAAAGAAAAAGAAAAGCAAAAAAAGGCAGAAAGTCAAAGAAAGGGAAGGGAGGGGAGAAGGAGAAGAAGAAGAGGAAGGAAGAGGAAGGAAGGGGAGAAGCGAAGGAGAAGAAAGAATAAAGAAAGGAGAAGGAGAAAGAAAGAAAAAGAACAGCAAAAAAAGACATAAGAAAGAAATAAAAGCTCAGAATTTGGGTGGGAGGAGAAGGAAGAAGAAGAGGAGGAGGACAGTCGCTGCCCAGAGTGAAGGGAGCATTTTTTTCTCTGGGCTCTGGCAGAGGTTTATTCTCTCTCCAAGCGCCCAGAGAAAGGAAAATGCTTTGTTCGCTCTGGACTGCCAAAGCCTTCTTAAGCGCCACCGAAAGGCTCCTCTGGCAGCCCAGAAAAGCCCGAGATAGCCTCAATTAATAAAGGGGAAATGGCAGAGAATTGGCCGGGCCTTCGGGCCGCTCTCAAATTTCCTGGGAAATTTTTCCGGGCTCGGGTTCTGAAGTAGAAAATGGTTCTTAAGAAGAGGCAAAGAAATCTTGAATACAGTGGTGCCTCTAGATACGAGCTGCTCCACATGCGAGTATTCCAAGTTACGAGCCGCGACGCGAGCAAATTTTTTGTTCGACACCCGAGCTCAAATTCGGGATACGAGCCGAGCTTCCGTTAGTTGGCGCAAGAATCTCCTTGCTTCCGGTTATCTCGGCACAAAAAACAAAGTCTAAAGGCATTCATTCGAGATGCGAGTTGATCGACTTACGAGCTCGGGTCTGGAACGAATTAAGCTCGTATGTCGAGTTACCACTGTACCAGGTTCTTATCTAGAAAAGTTCTTAAGTAGAGGCATTCTTAAGAAGAAGTACCACTGTATATCTACCCTAAGATAAAATACAGGAAATAGTATAAGGGCAGACTAGATGGACCATGAGGTCTTTTTCTGCCATCAATCTTCTATATTTCTATGTTATTCTCCTTTTTTCTTTCTCCTTCTCATGGGGTATTTCTTAAACTGGATCTGGAGGCAAAGATAGTGAGAAAGATTAACCAAGAACCATCTTTTGCTCTTTAACATCAGAATGGATTTCAACTTAGATGCTTTCTGCCATAACTTTACATTTTGTTGAAAGGAATCATTCTCCTCCCCTCTTAAAATGGACTACCAACCAAAACATACTTTAAATATTTCAGCAGTTCAAACAATGTAAAAAAAAAAGGGAGACATGCCCTAAAACAACAGCAGGGAAAAAAAATATCATCTGTAAATTAATCATCTCGACCATTCTATTTATTTGGTTTAAATATTTATATACTGCCTGTCATGTTATGGGCTGTCAGGCAATTGAAAATCTCCTGGAGCACAAGTAAATAATAGAATCTTCAGCATGCAAATACATCACAACGGTGCATGTTTAATTTCACTCGGGAGAGGAATGAAGATAATAATGATTTTTTAAAAAGAAACCATTTTTTATCCTCAATGGAAAAGTCCTTCCCGCTGGATCGTGTCCAGGGAATGACCAGAGAAGGAGTCATGTCATATCTCCCTGTGAGATTGAGTCCATTCAAAGTCTAGATAACTTGATGTCTTGTGGTTGGAAGCCTGCTGGGTTAATAACAAAACTTTGTATAGGAGCCCGTGGATAGAGGCTCAATTATTTTTACTCTACTCTACTCTACTCTACTCTACTCTAATCATCTCTACTCTAATCATCTCTACTCTACTTCATTTTAATTTTCATTTCCTCTCCTCTCCTACTCTATCCTACTTTACCCTACTCTACTCTACATATTGATATTGATATTCATATTCAGTAGCCTGCATTTTCTTTTCCTTGTATTTTCTTTCCATCTTTTGTGGGGAATCTCTGCCTCCTTACATATTCAGCTGCCTTTTTATTGTAGCCTTGCAGGGCCCTACATTTGTCCTTGGGCTGTATCATTTCATCCCTGCCAATTTCCACTGCTTATGTTGGGAAGCGGTACCCTGATTGCCTCTCTTTGCTTTTCCTCCAGGAACACCCGAGCTCAAGCAACAGTAGGCAACCTGTCCTCATTCATTTAAATGACGCCCGATTTAGTCACCGGAGTTAAAGCAAAAAGAAAAAAAGAGAAGAAACCCTGTGTGCTCATTCATCAGCGTTGGCTAGGTGGGAGAGTCCAAGTTCATTAAAACACGGCTGATGAGCTGACTCCGAAGTTTCCGTCTCAGCGATAAATTCATTTTCATTTAGCTTCTTAATCCCTTCTCAGCACGGAGTAGACCGACATGAACATTGGCAATGACTATCAAGCGGAAGAAGACTCGAAATCCTTCAGATAGTAGCAGAAGCAAAGGCTGACCTTGAAAGACAAGGAACCAGAGGTATTCTTCTCAGGTGCTGAAGGAATCTAGGTCCACTTAGAAACATAGAAACATAGAAGACTGACGGCAGAAAAAGACCTCATGGTCCATCTAGTCTGCCCTTATACTATTTCCTGTATTTTATCTTAGGATGGATATATGTTTATCCCAGGCATGTTTAAATTCAGTGACTGTGGATTTACCAACCACGTCTGCTGGAAGTTTGTTCCAAGGATCTACTATTCTTTCAGTGAAATAATATTTTCTCACATTGCTTTTGATCTTTCCCCCAACTAACTTCAGATTATGTCCCCTTGTTCTTGGGTTCACTTTCCTATTAAATCACTTCCCTCCTGGACCTTATTTAACCCTTTAACATATTTAAATGTTTCGATCCTGCCCCCCCCCCTTTTTCCTTCTGTCCTCCAGACTATACAGATTGAGTTCATTAAGTCTTTCCTGATACATTTTATACTTAAGACCTTCCACCATTCTTGTAGCCCGTCTTTGGACCCGTTCAATTTTGTCAATATCTTTTTGTAGGTGAGGTCTCCAGAACTGGACACAGTATTATTCCAAATGGGGTCTCACCAGCACTCTATATAGCGGGATCACAATCTCCCTCTTCCTGCTTGTTATACCTCTAGCTATGCAGCCATTTATTTTTGGAGGGGCAGCCACCAACTCGTTTCCCCCAACCCCTTGTGTTGAAATATGATTCAGAAATCTACAGCAGAAGCATCTGTGGATCTGCAAGAGGCAACATTACAATTGCTCAGTTCTCAGATGGATTATATAGCAATAGCATTTAGACTTATATACCACTTCACAGTGCTTTTGCAACTCTTTCTAAGTGGTTCACAGAGAGTCAGCCTATTGCCCCCAACAATCTGGGTCCTCATTTTACCGACCTTGGAATGCTCCAACACTGGAAGTTTTTAAGAAGAAATGATGCAACCATTTGTTTAAAATGGTACAGGGTTTCCTGTCTGAGCAGGGGGTTGGACTAGAAGACCTCCAAGGCCCTTTCAACTCTAAGGAGGACTGTGAGTTCCTTAGTGCTCTCTGACCTTCGTTCTTGTAGATGTTTGTTTGTTTGTTTGTTTGTTTGTTTGTTTGTTTGTTTGTTTGTCTGTCTGTCTGTCTGTCTGTCTATCTATCTATCTATCTATCTATCTATTTATTTATTTATTGTTCGTTTGTTCGTTTATTTAGATTTGTATGCCGCCCCTCTCCGAAGACTCGGGGCGGCTCACAACAACAATAAAAAGCAGTATAAACAATGGAACAAATCTAATAATAAGAATTATATTAAAAAACCCAACTGTTAAAAAACCATACAACACATACATACCAAAACATAAAATATAAGGAAGCCTGAGGGAGATGTCTTAGTTCCCCCATGCCTGGCGATATAGGTGGGTCTTGAGTAACTTGTGAAAGACAAGGAGGGTGGGGGGCATTCTAATCTCCGGGGGCAGTTGATTCCAGAGGGCCGGGGCCGCCACAGAGAAGGCTCTTCCCCTGGGGCCCGCCAAATGACATTGTTTGGTTGACGGGACCCAGAGAAGGCCAACTCTGTGGGACCTTATCGGCCGCTGGGATTCGTGCAGTAGAAGGTGGTTCTGGAGGTATTCTGGTCCAATACCATGAAGGGCTTTAAAGGTCATTACCAACACTATGAATTGTGACCGGAAACCGATCGGCAGCCAGTGCAGGCCATGGAGTGTTGTAGAAACGTGGGCGAATCTAGGAAGCCCCACGATAGCTCTCGTGGCCGCATTCTGCACAATCTGAAGTTTCCAAACACTTTTCAAAGGTAGCCCCATGTAGAGAGCGTTGCAGTAATCGAACCTCGAGGTGATAAGGGCATGAGTGACTGTGAGCAATGACTCCCTGTCCAAATAGGGCCGCAACTGGTGCACCAGGTGAACCTGGGCAAGCGCCCTGCTCGCCACAGCTGAAAGATGATGTTCCAGTGTTAGCTGTGGATTGAGGAGGACGCCCAAGTTGCGAACCCTCTCTGAGGGGGTCAGTAATTCCACCCCCAAGGTAATGGACGGACAGATGGAATTGCCTTTAATTTAATTACCACGATAGGGAACATCATCAGTGCTAGAAGGGAGTGGGGTTTGCAGAATGGGAGGATGAGGAAGTGGAGGAGGGAAAACAGAAGTCAATTTTTCGGGAAAAGGAAATGAGAAATTGCAAGGCAGATTCTGGGAAGGCATAATTACATACTTCATTTTGAAATACAGAAAGATACAGAATACAGAAAGATCTAGCCAGATTAACACTATGGGCCCACACTAACAACATGATGTTCAACATCGACAAGAGCAAAGTCCTTCACCTTAGTAAAAAAAAAAACCTGGACACACATACAGCCTGGGAGAAACCCCACTTAGCAGTAGTAACTGCGAAAGAGATCTTGGAGGTTGTGAACTCCCCAACTCTGGACACTTTCAAGAGGAGATTGGACTGCCACTTGGCTGGGGTGCTTTAGAATTCCTGCTCAGGCGGGGGGTTGGACTTGATGACCTCCATGGTCCCTTTCAACTCTAACAATAAATAAATAAATAAATAAATGAATGAATGAATGAATGAATGAATGAACGAACGAACGAACGAAGGAACGAAGGAACGAAGGAACGAAGGAACGAAGGAACAAACAAACAAACAAACAAACAAATAAATGAAAGGGTCTTTTTTAAAAAATATAAACTTTCCCAAACACACAGACAGACAGAAAAGCATACGCAATGTGGCTCGCATTCTTAAGAGAACCACTTTATGGTAATTTTGTTATTTAGTTGGAAACTCTTGCTCGCCTAGATTTCCATATTTGAAAAATGCGGTTTTGGCTTTCCCCAACGTTTGCCCAACGGTGACTCTTACCCGAAATACCTTGAATTCAAATGACTTTTTTTTAATGTATTTATTTGTAAAACAAGGGCGAGAGAGGGTCGGGAGATGGAAGAGGGAAAAAATTTCCCCTGAAAGAGATGGATGAGTTTCTTCCTGGAGATAAATGATTCATGGGCTTTGCATCACCATCCTGCACCGCATGGAGCTGAATATTTATTAAAGTAGTTGTTAAAATGGCACAACCAGCCCTCCCACCCAATCTCTCCCAAAACTCAAAGAATTCTCACCATCACTTTTCTCCTGCGGCTCGACTACTGTAACGCTCTCTACATGGGACTATCTTTGAAAAGTGTCCGGAAACTTCAGATTGTGCAGAATGCAGCTGCGAGAGCAATTATGGGCTTCCCTAAATATGCCCATGTTACACCAACACTCCGCAGTCTGCATTGGTTGCCAATCAGTTTCCGGTCACAATTCAAAGTGTTGGTTATGACCTATAAAGCCCTTCATGGCACCGGACCAGATTATCTCCGGGACCGCCTTCTGCTGCACGAATCCCAGTGATCAGAGTGGGTCTTCTCTGGGTCCCGTCAACTAAACAATTTTGGTTGGCGGGACCCAGGGGAAGAGCCTTCTCTGTGGTGGCCCTGGCCCTCTGGAACCAACTCCCCCCAGAGATTAGAATTCCCCCACCCTCCTTGCCTTTCGTAAGTTTCTTAAAACCCACCTCTGCCGCCAGGCATGGGGGAACTGAGATACTTTTCCCCCCTAGGCCTTTACAATTTTATGCATGGTATGTCTGTATGTATGTTTCATTTTATAATAAGGGTTTTTAACTGTTTTAATATTGGATTGTTATATGCTGTTTTTATTACTGTTGTTAGCCACCCCGAGTCTACGGAGAGGGGCGGTATACAAATCCAATAAATAAATAAATAAAATAAACACTGACAGCTGTCACGACCTCTTCTGGAAGGGAATTCCATCAACCAACGACCAGCTAGGTGAAGAAATGTTTCCCTTGATTTGTCCTCACTTTCTTACCTATGAGTTTTAGGGAGTGTCCCCTCATCCTAGTATTGTGGATAGAGAAAAGAATTTTTCTCTATCCACCTTTTCTATCCCATGCATGCGATTGTCTTCCTTGATGTTATTGTGAGTGGTCCACAACTGGGTCAGTTAGTTACAGATTCTGAAGAGGATGAACCAGGTCCTCCTTGGTACCCTAGACCAGCGTTCTTGACTACTGAGTCAGATAGTGAGAGTAAGGGAGAGTTGGAACCTGAGGGACCTCCGGAGACTGTAAAAACTCCAATGATGGTAATGTCTGAGTCAGAGCAGGAGGGAGGCATTGGAGAGGAGTCCCTATTAGATGCCCGAGTCAGAAGGTCAAGAAGCAGATAAGAATATCTTTATGGGAAAAGGTTCAGAAAACGAATCTATGAAAGAAAGTCTAGACAGTCATATCTCTAGCAAACAGTTGACCACACCCAGGCAGTATATAAGTGAGGATTTATGGGTAACGGAGTGTGGTGTTCCAACATTCATAATGGTGGCAATCCGAGATTTGAGGTTCCAGAAATGCCTCGCTGGCAACCTGCTATTCTTCTTCTAAATTCATCGGGCAGAGATGCAGCTGTGTAAGCAAAATCTGGAGAGTCGTGAGTGTGTAAGAAACTTTATCTGACTGAGGAAGATGTTAAATAGCTTTGACTCTCGGCGGCTGCCTGGTCTTTTATCTCTTAGCCAATTTAACAGGGAAAGCTGCCAAGATGGACTGAAATGCCTGACTCTGCTTGTATAAATTCCTGCTTTTCATATAAAAGTGTTTGATTTGAAATCTCAATGCGTGGATTCGCCCTTTGTTCCAATCTGTGTACGACAGAGCAGAACAGACTCTCTCTCTCTCTTTCTCTTTCTCTTTCTCTCTCTCTCTCTCTCTCACACACAAACACACACACAAACACAGAGGAAGGGAGAGAGAGAGAGAAGTTGTGAAGTTCAGACTGAGTGAGGAAGATAAGCCATCCTTCTGCCACAAAAATGTTTGTTTGTTTGTTTGTTTGTTTGTTTGTTTATTTATTTATTTGTATGCCGCCCCTCTCCGCAAACTCGGGGCAGCTAACAACAGCAATAAAACAGTATATAACAAAATCCAATACTAAAAACAGTTAAAAACCCATTATATAAAAACCAAACATACATACAGATATACCATGCATAAAATTGTAGAAGGCCTAGGGGGAAAGTGTATCTCAATTCCCCCATGCCTGGCGGCAGAGGTGGGTTTTAAGCAGCTTAGGAAAGGCAAGGAGGCTGGGGGCAATTCTAATCTCTGGGGGGAGTTGGTTCCAGAGGGCCGGGGCCGCCACAGAGAAGGCTCTTCCTCTGGGTCCCGCCTAGTGACATTGTTCGGTTGACTCTGTGGGACCTAATTGGTCGCTGGGATTCGTGCGGCAGAAGGCGGTCCCGGTGATACCCTGGCCCGGTGCCATGAAGGGCTTTATAGGGCATAACCAACACTTTGAATTGTGACCGGAAACTGATCAGCAACCAATGCAGACTGCGGAGTGTTGGTGTAACATGGGCATACCCGGGGAAGCCCATGACTGCTCTCGCAGCTGCATTCTGCACGATCTGAAGTTTCCGAACACTTTTCAAAGGTCGCCCCATGTAGAGAGCGTTACAGTAAAAATATGCTAGTTCCACTAGTGTTTCCCAAGAAAGCATCCCGGCTGTGAAATCATAGGGGAAGCCTTAGGTTCGGAACAATGAATGTGTTCTACAGCTGAATTTTAAAAAAGGAGGGGAGAGAATTGATTTCCTTCCATCATCCCAATACACTTTGGATACTATTTTGGAATTTCTAAAAGAGAGAAGACATCTCCTTCTTCTGAGGAGCAACAAGTAATGAGGAAGATCTGTTGCACGCTCCGATTGGACCAAAAGAGCTTTCAATCTACTGTGCCTTCTTCTTCTCCTTCTCCTCCTCTTCCTCCCATTCAGCAAACCCCACTTCCTTCTAGCAATAAGAATGTTACCTAGTTGGGCCACGAAATTTCTTTTAAAAACCATAGTCCTCCTCCTCCTGTAATTCCTTCTTCCCTCCCTCTCCTTCCTTCCTTCCTTGCTCCCTCCCACCCTCTTTCCTTCCCCCTCTCTTTTCTCTCTCCCTCTTCCTTTTTCCTTCCCTTCTTCCCTCCCTCCTCTTCCTCCCTCCCTCCCTTCCTCTTTCCTTCCCCCTCTCTCTTCTCTTTCCCTCTTCCTCCTTCCTTTCGTTCTTCCCTCATCTTCCTTCCCTCCCTCCTTCCTCCCTCCCTCTCTCCCTCCCTCCCTCCCTTCCTCCTTCCCTCTTTCCTTCCTCCCTTTCTCTTTACTCTCTCACACCTTCCTCCTTCCTTCCCTTCTTCCCTCCCCTCCCTCTCCTTCCTTTATTTTTATTTTATTTATTTATTTATTTTTCCAATACACAAAACATATTGAGGGGAATGGGCATGAAGTATTACATATAAGGAAAAGATATGAAAATGGAGGAGAAGATATATGAAAGGGAGGAAAGATATATGATATATGAGATAAGGGGAGACAAATTGGACAGGGGATGAAAGGCACACTAGTGCACTTATGTATGCCCCTTACTGGCCTCTTAGGAACCTGGAGAGGTCAATCGTGGATAGTCTAAGGGAGAAATGTTGGGGGTTAGGGGTTGACACTACTGAGTCCAGTAATGAGTTCCACGCTTCGACAACTCGATTGCTAAAGTCATATTTTTTACAGTCGAGCTTGGAGAGGTTAATATTGAGTTTGAATTTGTTGCATGCTCTTGTGTTGTTGCGGTTGAAGTTGAAGTTCCTTCTAAACTCATATTTCATGTTTCTTTTTCTCCCTCTCCTTTTTCTCCCTTTTAATCCTCGAATCTTCCTCTCATTCTAAAGAGCATTTTGGAACTCCAGAGAGCAATTTAGCCCCTATCTAGCTTGTATGAATCTCTGTATCTGAAACCTCTTCCTCGCAACAAGGAGCCTGAATGTTTTCTTCTACCTTCATATGGGAAAAATATTTAATGTTTTGGGTGGTCTTTTTTTAAAGTACAAATCTTTTTCCTGTTCTTCTTTACCATTGATAGCTGCGCTGTGCACACTTCTTAATGTGAATCGCTTCTCAAATCCACTGAGTTACCCCACCTTTCTTTGAATGTAATGTTTTCTTTTTTCCTCTTGCTGAATTACACATAATTAATTTCTCCTAGATTATTGGAGATTTTTCTTAATTAAGTACAGCAAACAAAAGAAAAATCAAAAGCGTAGAGAAGGGAAAGAAATACATGTACTTATGGGGAAGGTTGTCGAGAAGGTGGTGGCGCTCCAGCTCCAACGATCCTTGGAAGAAGCCGATTATCTAGGTCCCCAGCAGTCGGGTTTCAGGCCCGGTTACAGCACGGAAACCGCTTTGGTCACGTTGATGGATGATCTCTGGCGGGCCCGGGACAGGGGTTTATCCTCTGTCCTGGTGCTTCTTGACCTCTCAGCGGCTTTCGATACCATCGACCATGGTATCCTTCTGCACCGGCTGGAGGGGTTGGGGGTGGGAGGCACTGTTCTCCAGTGGTTCTCCTCCTACCTCTCTGGTCGGTCGCAGTCGGTGTTAGTGGGGGGCCAGAGGTCAGCTCCGAGGTCTCTCCCTTGTGGGGTGCCTCAGGGGTCGGTCCTCTCCCCCCTGCTATTTAATATCTACATGAAACCGCTGGGTGAGATCATCCAAGGGCATGGGGTGAGGTATCATCAATACGCTGATGATACCCAGCTTTACATCTCCCCCCAATGTCCAGTCAACGAAGCGGTGGAAGTGATGTGCCAGTGCCTGGAGGCTGTTGGGGCCTGGATGGGTGTCAACAGACTCAAACTCAACCCGGATAAGACGGAGTGGCTGTGGGTTTTGCCTCCCAAGGACAATCCCATCTGTCCGTCCATTACCCTGGGGGGGGATTATTGACCCCCTCAGAGAGGGTCCACAACTTGGGCGTCCTCCTCGATCCACAGCTCACATTAGAAAACCATATTTCAGCTGTGGCGAGGGGGGTGTTTGCCCAGGTTCGCCTGGTGCACCAGTTGCGGCCCTATCTGGACCGGGACTCATTGCTCACAGTCACTCATGCCCTCATCACCTCGAGGTTCGACTACTGTAATGCTCTCTACATGGGGCTACCTTTGAAAAGTGTTCGGAAACTTCAGATCGTGCAGAATGCAGCTGCGAGAGCAGTCATGGGCCTACCTAGGTATGCCCATGTTTCACCATCACTCCGCAGCCTGCATTGGCTGCCGATCAATTTCCGGTCACAATTCAAAGTGTTGGTTATGACCTTTAAAGCCCTTCATGGCACTGGACCAGAATATCTCCGAGACCGCCTGCTGCCGCATGAATCCCAGCAACCGATTAGGTCCCACAGAGTGGGCCTTCTCCGGGTCCCGTCAACTAAACAATGTTGGTTGGCGGGCCCCAGGGGAAGAGCCTTCTCTGTGGCGGCACCGACTCTCTGGAACCAACTCCCCCCAGAGATTAGAACTGCCCCTACTCTTCCTGCCTTCCGTAAACTCCTTAAAACCTACCTTTGCCGTCAGGCATGGGGGAATTGAAACACCTCCCCCGGGCATGTTCAATTTATACATGGTATGCTTGTGTGTGTGTCTGTTAGTATATGGGTTTTTTTAAAAAATTTTTAAATATTTTAATGTTATTTGGATTATTTATGATTTGTTCTATCTTGTTGTGAGCCGCCCCGAGTCTTCGGAGAGGGGCGGCATATAAATCTAAATAATAAATAAATAAATAAATAAATAAATAAATAAATAAATAAATAAATAAATAAATAAATAAATAAATAAATAAATAAATAAATAAATAAATAAATAAATAAAATAAGATTCACACTAGAGTGAAACTTGAAATGAACCATTAAACTATTTTGAAAAGACAAAGCAAAAACAAACAGAAACATACAAAGAGGCATTTTAATATCTCTTTCCCCCTTCCTTCCTTCCTTCCTTCCTTCCTCCCATCCTCCCTTCCTTCCTTCCTCCCTCCCTCCTTCCCCCCCTCCATCCGCTTTTTCTCACCTTCCTTCCTGCCTCTCCATCATCTTTTTCTTTCCTTCCTTCCTTCCTTTTATTTTCTCTCTCTCTTTCTTTCTTCCTTTCTTTCCTTCCTTCCTTTTTTCTTACTTTCTTTCTTTCTTCCCTCCTTCCTTTCCTCTTCCTTCCTCCCCTATCCTTCCTTCCTTCCTTTCCTCTTCATTCCTCCCCTATCCTTCCTTCTTTCTTTCCTTTCTTCCTTCCATAAGGAGGAGAAAAGGAGGAAGAAGAGCAGGAAGGAGGCGGTGGAGGATGAGGAGGAGAAAGAGAAGGAGAAAAGAAAGAGAAAGAGGAGAAGGAGAAAGCGAAGGAAGGAGAAGAAAGAGAAGGAGGGAAAAGAGGAGAAGGAGAAGAAGTTTGTCATGTCTTGTGTCTATTCCTCATTCTTAATATTTCTCTTTTTTTTCTGCCTTCTTCCACAACACTTCAAAGTGATTTTCAAAAGATCCTATAGAAGCATCTCCAACTTTTGCAGAGGGGTACATTCATCCTGCCAGCGATGGTAAGACCCCACATTATCTTTAAAATGATAAACCTCTCTATCCCCCCCCCCGCCCCCCAGGTTTCAAAGCCCACCAAAGCAGGAGAAATTTTCCTTATTCTACAAAAGAGACACAGGTGTAAGGAAGAACGTGAAGCTAAGATTTCACATATCCCAATCCAAGCCATGCCCTTGTCCCTCCATTGACTTCATTGACCGAAGGCCTTGTGGATCTTATTCCGTAGCCATCTCAGAAAGCCATTTATAAGCATTAATTTTTGAACAGGACCGTTATTGATTCAAGGATCATGTTCTTCCACTGAAGTCAAACCTACTGCAGAAAAATCCCCCCCCCCCCCGGGAGTTAATGTGGTATTTTCTTTCTCACAAAGTAAGGCCTAGATCACCTCAGAAAGAAAGGAAAGAGTTAGATAAAAAGAGTAGAAATTAGAAGATGATGTTTATACATAAACTGATATGTATAAATAAATGATGTAAGAATTTTATTTTATATAAGATGCTGCCATTTATTATTATTGTTGTTGTTATTTATTTATATTTATTTATTTAATTATTATTGTTGCTGCTGCTATTTTTATTATTATAATAATTATTATTTATTTATTTATTTATTTATTTACTTATTTACTTACTTACTTACTTACTTACTTACTTACTTACTTACTTACTTACTTACTTACTTACTTACTTACTTACTTATTTAGTTATTTACTTATTTACTTATTTACTTATTTATTAAATTTGTATGCCGCCCCTCTCCGCAGACTCGGGGCGGCTCACAACAGCAACAGAAAACAATATATAATACAAATTCAATAATTAGAAAGCTAAAAACCCATAATTTAAAAAACATGCACACAACATACATACATAAACAGTATAGGCCTGGGGAAGATATTTCAGTTCCCCCATCCCTGATGGCAGAGGTGGGTTTTAAGGAGTTTGCGAAAGGCAAGGAGGGTGGGGGCAGTTCTAATCTCAGGGGGGAGCTAGTTCCAAAGTGTCGGGGCCACCACAGAGAAGGCTCTTCCCCTGGGACCCGCCAAATGACATTGTTTCGTCAACGGGACCCGGAGAAGACCCATTCTGTGGGACCTAATTGGCCGCTGGGATTCGTGTGGCAGAAGGCGGTGCCGGAGATATTCTGGTCCGGTGCCATGAAGGGCTTTATGGGTCATAACCAACACTTTGAATTGTGACCGGAAACTGATCGGCAACCAATGCAGACTGCGGAGTGTTGGTCTAACATGGGCATACCTTGCTACACCAACAAGGTATGCCCATTATTATTATTATTATTATTATTATTATTATTATTATTATTATTATTATTATTGCTGCTGCTGTTGTTTATTTGTTTATTTATTATTAATATTTCCACAAAAACCAGTAATACAAAGCCAATGAGATTGATATGCTGGATTTTGATTCACAATATCACAAGTCGAACACTTCCCAGGTGTCTAGGACTGTGTGAAGTATTTTTGTATGATGCACACAAATCCAAGTACGGAGGCTTTTTGCATCTGACAGATCATGATTTTGTCAATGTTTATTGTTTTCAAATCCTGGCTGAGGACTTTTGGCACAGCACCCGGTGTGCCGATTACTATTGGGACCACTTGTACTGGTTTATGCCAGAGCCGTCGTAGTTCGATTTTATGATCCTGATATTGGCTAAGTTTTACTTGTTGTTTTTCATTAATTTGACTGTCGCCTGGTGTTGTGGTTGTGATGGTGAGGTCCAGTGTATTGTGTTTCAAAACCTGGTCAGTTTGAATTCAAAAGTCCCAAAGTATTTTGGCATGGTTTCTTTCAATATTATTATTTGTTTTCAACTATTTATTTATTTGTTTGTAAAATATATGTGCCACCCAACTCCAGTACAACACATCAAATGAGATCACTATGCTGGATTTTGTATTTCATCACCAGTCGGGCGCTTCCCAAGCACTGCGTGATGTAGCGGCGAATTATGTTTGTCGATCCCAGTAAAGCGGCCTTTTGCAATTGACAGATGGGGATTTTGTCAATTCCGATGGTTTTCAAATGTCCGCTGAGATCCTTTGGCCCTGCGCCCAGCGTGCCAAGTACCACTGGGACCACTTTCACTGGCTTATGCCAGAGTCGTTGCAGCTCGACTTTTAGATCTTCGTATTTCACTAATTTCTCTAGCTGCTTCTCCTCAATTCTGCTGTCTCCTGGGATTGCGATGTCGATGATCCATACTTTCTTTTTCTCCACAATCACAATGTCTGGTGTGTTATGCTTCAGAATTCAATCAGCATAACACATTATTATTATTATTATTATTATTATTATTATTATTATTATTATTATTATTGTTGTTGTTGTTGTTATTATTATTATTATTATCTACTACTACTAGCATGTTATTATTATTGTATATAAGCAAACTGATAATATGCTGCTTAATAAGAATGGATGCATTTTAAAAAAAAGGTATAAATAAAATTCAAAAAGGGAGGGAGGGAGGGAGGGAGGAAGGAAGGAAAGAAAAGAAAGAGTAGTCTCATTCAGAAGACAAATATGCCCAGTACAGAAATCTCTACAAAACAATGAGCTTCCCAACTTATCAAACCTGACAGGTTTGGCATAAGTAGACAATCTTGAAAATGACAACGGATTGAAACAACTGATTAGTCCCCTGAATAGACCGAACGTTTTACCAGAATCAGCAGTTTGATTGATTTATTTCTTCAAGTCATATTGCAACCCATCTCAATCAAGTGATTTCTGGGTAGCGAACAAACTCTGGGTTGTGAAAAAAAGATGGATAGCAAACACACCATCCTGGTCTCTTGTGAATTGCAGTTGGTTCTGGTTATGATGTGTATTGTTAGGTATTGTATATTTTTGGGGTACTGTTTCTTCATTAGCCCCAGCAAGAAGAATTTGGGAGTTGATTCCATTACTTTTTCCATGATTTCTTGCAACCATTTATGAACATTTTTTCCAGTAACCCTTCGCTTTTTTTTTACATTTCCAACAAGTTGAATTAGTGTTTGAGTATATTTTAGCCAATTTTGATGGAGCTAAATGGCATCTATAAAACATTTTAGAATAGTTTTCTTTATATGCTAGGGATTTTGTTATTTTACAGTTTAATATTGTAGTACTGCAGGCAACTGAAGGTGACTGTAGATCTGCAGGTCAGCGGTTCAAATCTCATCACTGGCTCAAGGTTGACCCCAGCCTTCCATCCTTTCGAGGTGGGTAAAATGAGGACCTGGATTATGGGGGCAATATGCTGGCTCTGTTAAAAACCGCTATTGCTAACCAGTGTTGTGCGAACCCAACAAAATTCGGGTTCGGCACCCAAATTTTTTTGAAACCCAAACTTTTGCCGAATTTTTGAGTTCAGCGCTCGGGAAAGCGCCAGGAAGTGCCGCTGCCCAGCTGTCACCTTCCGGAACAGTTGGGGCGCTTCCCGGTGCTCTCCTGAACCCGAACTTTTGCCGAACTTCCAGGTTCGGCGTTCGGGAGACCGCCGAGAAGTGCCCCAACTGTTTCTGAAGGTGACAGTTGGGTGGCGGCGCTTCCCAGAACAGCCGGGGAAATGTCGGCCGGCTGGGAGGCGCAAAAGGAGGTGGGGAATCCCACGAGGGGATTCCAGGGGCAGAGTTTGATGTCACTGAGATGTCCTTCCTGGAGTCCCCGCTTTAGCCGGCCAGGAAGGACGTCTCAGTGATGTCAAAGCTCCGCCCCTGGAATCTCCTCGTGGGATTCCCCACCTCCTTTTTCGCCTCCCGACTGGCCGACAGCTCCCCGGCTGTTTGGGAAGGTGTCAGCTGGGTGGTGGTGCTTCCTGGCGCTCTCCCGAACCCGAACTTTTGCCAAACCTTTGCAAAAATTCGGGTTCGGGTTCAGTATACTGAACTGCGCAAAGTTCAGTACGAACCCGAACTTTGCAGGTTCAGTTCGCCCAACACTATTGCTAACATGTTGTAAGCTGCCCTGAGTCTAAGGGGAAGGGTGGCATAAAAGAATCGAATAAATAAATAAAATTAAAAATAATATAGTCTATTTCACTTTTATATTTTCTTAAAATATATGCTACATTGTAAACTAATGCAATTGTTAGATCAAAGTCACAATCTAGAATCTTGAATCTTTCCAAATTGAATGTCTAAGCAATAGAAATTTTGGGTTCCCATCGTGGTTGTCAGTCAAGGGCAACCCCTATTTAAACAGAATTAAAAACTCCTTTTGTTTATTCCTCGCTTATTATCCATCTTGCCCTTTCATTAACAGAGAAAGGAGACAGACGAGGTCTGCTTTGGAGACAATTCCCCCTCCTCTCATTTGTCTCCCACCTTTTCGACTTGTGGCATGAAAACTCTTTTGCTTGGAGGTGAGCGAAAGGACATATTCTCCTTTGTCCTCTGCCATGAATAAACTAGCAAAGAGGAATAAATAAAACATGGAAACACTAACCATTGGAGACAGCTTGGCCTTTTATCTGCTCTGTAATGAAATCCTGAACCATGGAAAGGCTACAATATCTGGGAGAATGACCTCTGGCAAGTTGCAAAGTATCTCCGGATCTCTTTCCCCGTCACAAGGATGATTTTGTGCCACAAAGACACAAAACCTCTGAATACACCAGTAGTGGCGACCTGGTGGCCCGCCCACCTGCCCATCCACCCACCTAGGAACAATCCTATCCTATATCGCTATGTTTGGTTCTGCAACCCAACAAGACCAACACAATTTCAGCGGATAATCAGACTGCACCTGGAGTATTGCATCCAGTTCTGGTCCCCACACTTCAAAAGAGATATAGAGACTCTAGAGAGGGTGCAGAAAAGAGCAACTAAAATGATAAGGGGACTAGAGACCAGGCCATACGAGGAAAGGTTGCTGGAACTGGGCATGGATAGTCTAGTAAAAAGAAGGGCTGGGGGGGGGGACATGATAGCTGTATACAGGTACTTGGGGTTGCCACAGAGAGGAGGGGGACACACTGTTTTCCAGGGCACCAGAGGGCCGGACGAGGAACAACGGTTGGAAACTGACCAAGGAAAGATTCAACCTGGAGATAAGAAAGAATTTCCTGACAGTGAGAGCGATCAACCAGTGGAACAGCCTGACAGCGGAGGTTGTGGACTCCCCAACTTTGGACATTGTCAAGAGGAGATTGGACTGCCATTTGGCTGGAGTGCTGTAGGATCCTGTTCAGCCAGGGGGTTGAACTTGATGACCTGTAAGGTCCCTTTCAACTCAAACAAACAAACAAACAAATAAATAAAACTGGCAGATCAGAACAATTGCTGCCAACCTGCCTTCCATTGAGGACCTATATATTGCATGAGTCAAAAAGAGGGCGGGGAAAATAGTTACTGACGCCCTCGCATCCTGGACATAAACTGTTTCAACTCCTACCCTCAAAATGTCACTACAGAGCACTGCACACCAAGACAACTGGACACAAGAACAGTTATTTTCCCCGAATGCCATCACTCTGCTAAACCAATTATTCCCTCAACACTGTCAAACTATTTATTAAGTCTACACTACTATTACTACTAATTTTTTCTCATCATTCCTATCACCCATCTCCTCCCACTTGTGACTGCATGGCTGTAACTTGCTGTGTGTATCCTTACGATTTTTATTAATATTGATTAGAACTAAGAACTTAAGTAGAGCCATGCTGAATCAGGCCAAAGCCCATCGAGTTCAGCATTCTGTGTCGCCTAGTACAGAGGTCCCCAACCGCCGGTCCGCGGACCGGCACCGGGCCGTTGGGGGTTTTCAGCCGGTCCGCGGCGCCAGGGCCCCCTCGGCCTTTCCGCACCACCAGCGGCGCTCCCCCCGCCAGCCAGCCAAGCCCCGCGCCCGCCGGAACCGGCTCCTCGCTCTCCCCCCGCCGCCCGCCGCGTTTGCAGGAGGTGGGGAGGGTCGGGCAGCCCGCCAAGGCCAGGAGGGACGCCGCTGCCCCCCCTTCCCTCTCTCCGCCCGCCGCTGCGCCTCCTTGACGCCGAGAGGAAATGCCGGCAAAGGCTTTTCTCAGCGGAGGTCTTCAATGTCGGGGGCGCACGGGCGGTTGCACACGCTCCCTATCTCCCTGCTAGCCCACTCGGAGTATTCAAAATAAGAAAAACCTTTGCCGGCGAAGGCTTTTCTTATTTTGAATATTCCGAGTGGGCTAGCAGGGAGATAGGGAGCGCGTGCAACCGCCTGTGCGCCCCCGACATTGAATATCACCTTCGCCGGCCCCACCTCTCCTGCAAACCCCCTTGCTGAGAGTCCGGGGCGAAAGTGCTCTCGCAAAGGTGAGGCGGGCAGGGCGTGCACGCGTCACCGCTGAGAAGAACGGAGAACGAGAGTGAGTGAGAGCAACAGACAGCAAGATAGAGAGAAAGTGAGAAAGAGAGAGTGAGAGAAAGGGGGGGAGAAAGAGATAGCAAGAGAGAGAACAAGAGAGAGAAAGAGCGTGAGAAAGAAAACAAGAAAGAGTGAGAGAGAGAGAAAGCAAAAGAGACAGAAAGAAAACAAGAGAGAGAAAGTGAGAAGAAGAGAGAGAAAGAGGGGGAGAGAGAGAGAAAGAGAGGGAGAGGGAGAAAGAGAGAGGGAGAGGGGGGAGAGATAGCAAGAGAGGGAGAGAGAGAAAGAGAGAGGGAAAGGGGGGGAGATAGCAAGAGAGGGAGAGAGAGAAAGAGAGAGGGAAAGGGGAGAGAGGGGGGAGAGAAAGAGAGAGGGAGAGAGAGAGGAGATAAAGGAAGAGGAGAGAGAGAAAGGAAGAGAAAGGAAGAAAGAGGGATAGAAAGAGAGAGAGAGTGAGAGATGCTCAGTGAGCCTTTCTTTGAAGTTGCCTTTCTTTCTTTCTTTCTTTCTTTCTTTCTCTTTCTTGCTTTCTTTCTTGCTCTTTTTCTTTCTCTCTTTTACCTTCCCTTCCTCTATTTCTTCTTTTCTTTCTCCTTCCTACCTTCTTCCCTTACTCTCCCCTTTCATAAGTTTCCTTGCTTCCTTCCTCTGTTCCTGTCCCTTCCCCCCTTCTTTCTTTCTTTCTTTCTTTCCTTCCTTCCTTTCCTCCCTCCATTTCTTTCTTTCCTTTTCCTTCCTCCCTTCTTTCCTCCCTCATTCCCTTCTTTCACTCCTTCCTCTCTTACTCTCCCCTTTCACACCTTTCCTTGCTTCCTTTGCACCCTTCTTCTGTTCCTGTCCCTTCCCTCTTTCCTTCCTTCCTTCCCACCCTCCGTCCATTCATTCACCCATTCCTCTCTTGATCGCCCCTTTTATGGCGCCGCTGACAGCTAGCTTCCCCCCCCCCCCCACCGGGCCATGGAAAACTGGTCTAGCTTAAAGCCGGTCCCTGGTGCAAAAAACCTCTGGCCTAGTAGCCTACCAATTGTCCATGGGGATCTCGAGCAGAAAGAGAAGGCAAAACCTTCCCTTTCCCCTGACCCCCAACTAATGAGGCCCAAGGGAACCCTGCCTGCCTCCACCAACATAGAGGCGGCACATGGACATCCGTTCAATAACCACCAATACACACACTTACTTATTTACTTACTTACTTACTTACTTACTTACTTACTTACTTACTTACTTACTTACTTACTTACTTACTTACTTAATTACTTACTTACTTGTTTGTTTTTTGTTTTTTTGTTTTTTAATATTCATTCATTTATTTATTTATTTATTAGATTTGTATGCCGCCCCTCTCTGTAGACTTGGGGCGGCTTGAATCTGTCTAATCCATGAATCTGTATAATCCATGAATCTGTCTAATCCTGCCTTGAAGCTATCAAGTCTGACAGCTGTCACAACCTCTTCTAGAAGTGAATTCCATAAACCAAAGACCTTCTGGGTGAAGAAATATTTCCCTTTATTTGTCCTCACTTTCTTACCTATGAGTTTTAGGGAGGGCCCCCTTGTCCTAGTATTGTCCCACCCCCCCAGTCCTACTGCCCCGTTAGTCACCCACATAGCTGGCCTTCCTCTTTGGAGTGAAGGAAGAGCAGCCAGCAGAGCCTGACCAGCCCTTAAGCTCCTCCCAGGTCATGGCAAAAATTCCCGTCTGCCATTCCCTCTTCCACAGTGAACATTGTTGAAAGATGTCAAACTGCTTCTAGTCTATTGACACTTATCTCACCGTCATTGCTTGTGCCACGAGGCAAGCGACTCCACCTGCCCGTCAGAAGACTAACAGGCAGGTGGCAATGCCCCACACTCAAGGAAATGACATATTCCACCTTGGTAGCAAGAAAGCTTATTGAGTAGCAAGGGGCAGCTGGATCAGGGAGCCGTATCCTTTGGAGGTGATCTAACTATGTTGTTCAGTGAGAAAATTGGATTTGATGCCTTGTGAAGTCCAGGCAGAATACAGAGGCTGCTGGTGACAGTGGAGAACACTTAACTTTGAAATAGATGGCTTTGCCTCTCAGCTGCGATCAAGGTAAGCCCAAGAGGACACTCAAGCCGAGCCTCAGGTGCAACAACGGGGTAAAATAACAGCTAGTTATCACTGCCATTTGAGTGTGTAATTATCGTACAGCAAGTCCCTTGGACGGTTTGTTGCATCGTTTTTTATATTTATAGTTTTTATTTATTTTGTTTTGTCAAGTACGTATTGGTGGCATTAACAATAACAATGACAATGACAATGACAATGACAATAACAATAACAAAAAGATATTGACAAAATTGAAGGGGTCCAAAGACGGGCTACAAGAATGGTGGAAGGTCTTAAGCATAAAACGTATCAGGAAAGACTTCATGAAGTCCATCTGTAGAGTCTGGAGGACAGAAGGAAAAGGGGGGACATGATCGAAACATTTAAATATGTTAAAGGGTTAAATAAGGTCCAGGAGGGAAGTGTTTTTAATAGAAAAGTGAACACAAGAACAAGGGGACACAATCTGAAGTTAGTTGGGGGAAAGATCAAAAGCAACATGAGAAAATATTATTTTGCTGAAAGTGTAGTAGATCCTTGGAACAAACTTCCAGCAGATGTGGTAGATAAATCCACAGGAACTGAATTTAAACATGCCTGGGATAAACATATATCCATCCTAAGATAAAATACAGAAAATAGTATAAGGGCAGACTAGATGGACCATGAGGTCTTTTTCTGCTGTCAGACTTCTATGTTTCTAATAACAGTAACAATAATTTATTAAATTTGTATGCCGCCCCTCTCTGGAGCCTCGGGGCGGCTCACAACAATAATAATAACAATGTGACAATAAAGAGATATAACAAGATAGATAGATAGATAGATAGATAGATAAATGATAGATAGATAGATAGATAGATAGATAAATGATAGTTAGATAGATAGATGATAGATGATAGATAGATAGATAGATAGATAGATAGATAGATAGATAGATAGATAGATAGATAGATAGATAGATGATAGATAGGTAAATGATAGTTAGATAGATAGATGATAGATAGATAGATAGATAGATAGATAGATAGATAGATAGATAGATAGATAGATAGATAGATAGATAAGAAGCTTTCTTCAACTCTGGCTCGATTGGTGGGGAATGGGATTAATCCAGTCAGAGATGAAGAAGTTTCTTGGATGAGGAGCGAAAGGTCTTCAAAATAAAAAAAGGAAGTCCAATTGCCTCTTGAAAAAGCACCTTTGGGACCACCCTGTCCTGGATGATGGAAAACCTCCATAGACTCTTCTTCTGTTTATCGTGTTTGGCAGTCTATAATATGTTTGTTGACTCTTCCGAGAGATGCTAATATTTAAAATAAATCTCCGTCGATTGTTTCATTATTGGCTCCTTACCTTCTCCCACTGTTGCCACATCCAGCCTGGCACATGAAATCTCATAAATCCCGAGGTCGTTAAGAGAAGGAAGCAACCAATTAAATTCACTCTTTACATTTTGCAAAGCTGCCCCAGTCTAATTATACCCATTTTTCTTGAGGGGTCTAATTAGGTTCAAGTCAAGCCTGCTGTATTGAAAAGCTTAATGAATGGACACGCGAGCAGTTGAGTTCAAACTTCAGCAGCTTAGAGGGAGAACATTAATATGCTGCTGGCAGCTGTCTGGAGCAAAGCTGGACTCAATTTTGTGAGTTAAGACACATATTATAAGATAGGGATTAATTGCAACCAGAGTTAGTGTTTCTCAGTCCTTTCCTTCCCCCTGCAAACTTCACGGCCAAATGAACGGTGTGTTCAGAAGCCGCGAGCTTTGGCTATTTGGTAGCTGAGATAGCAGAACTTTTTTCCAAAGCTGACTGTAGACCTGCATTCTTCATTGCTTATTTGGCCTATTCTATTCTATGGACAGGGAGTCATTGCTCTCAGTCGCTCATGCCCTCATCACCTCGAGGTTCGATTACTGCAACGCTCTCTACATGGGGCTACCCTTGAAAAGTGTTCGGAAAATTCAGATTGTGCAGAACGCAGCCGCGAAAGCCATTGTGGGGCTTCCAAGATTCGCCCACGTTTCCACAACACTCCGTGGCCTGCATTGGCTGCCGATCAGTTTCCGTTCACAATTCAAAGTGTTGGTCATGACCTTTAAAGCCGTAAATGGCAATGGACCAGATTACCGTGGGAATCGCCTGCTACTGCACGAATCCCAGTGACCGATAAGGTCCCACAGAGTTGGCCTTCTCTGGGTCCCGTCGACTAAACAATGTCATTTGGCGGGCCCCAGGGGAAGAGCCTTCTCTGTGGCGGCCCCGGCCCTCTGGAACCAACTCCTCCCAGAGATTAGAACTGCCCCCACCCTCCCTGTCTTTCGTAAACTACTCAAGACTCATTTATACCGCCAGGCATGGGGAGTTGAGATAGCTCTTCCCCCTAGGCCATTACAAGTTATACATGGTATGTTTGTGTGTATGTTTGGTTTCATAATAGGGGTTTTTAGTTGTTTTTTAGTATTGGATTGTACATGTTGTGTTTATTATTGTTGTTAGCCGCCCCAAGTCTGCGGAGAGGGGCGGCATACAAATCCAATAAATAATAATAATAATAATAATAATAATTATTATTATTATTATTATTATTATTATTATTATTATTATTATTATTATTCTATTCTATTGATTGTTTCTTCATTGCTTATTTGACCCCTATGACAATCATTAAGTGTTGTACCACATGATTCTTGTCAAATGTATCATTTTCTTTTATGTACGTTGAGAGCATCTGCACTAAGACAAATTCCTTGTGTGTCCAATCACACTTGGCCAATAAAAATTCTATTCTATTCTGTTCTGTTCTATTCTGGGTGGGCATTCCTAATGGGAAGTATATTTTGGTTGCAGGTGCATTCAAATGAGCCTCTTCCTTCCCTCTATTTCTCAGACTCACTCACCCTCTCTCTCTCTCTCTCTGTGAGTGTGTGTGTGTGTTGAAAAGGCAATATTCTGCCATGCACTTCACAAAAAACCCCAGCCTTCTCTGTCCAGCTGCGGAAGAGAAGATAACCTTTATGTAGGACTCCGTGAAACATACAATTATCCAACTAAGGAATATGAGCAGTCAATAATAGGAACTCGCTGTGTCGACTTGTCAGTCAATCCAGAGACAAAAAGGGCTGAGCTTTCATTCAGTTCTCTGCTGATTTAGGAATTCTAGGCATGTGGCTTTTCTATAGATAGATGCATATTCGGCTTTGATGGTTCCGTAACTTGATTATGTGTTCAAGGCCTAGATGACTGGGCTAGAAGAGGTATCATAAAGACTTAAGTTGGACCATGTTGGAGCAGACAAAAAACTTTTAGTCCACCCTATTTTCCATAGTAGCTTGGAAGATTGATTGATTGATTGATTTAGTTATTTATCCAATACACAATACATATTGAAGAGAATAGACATGTAGTAATATATAAAAAGAAAAGGATAGAAGAAAAGATATAAAAATAGAGGAGAAGATATATGAAAGGAAGAAAAGATATATGAGATAATGGAGAGACAATTGGACAGGGGACGAAAGACACACTGGTGCACTTATGCACGCCCCTTACTGACCTCTTAGGAACCTGGAGAGGTCAACCGTGGATAGTCTAAGGGAGAAATGTTGGGGGTTAGGGGGTTGACACTACTGAGTCCGGTAATGAG
Organism: Erythrolamprus reginae; assembly: GCF_031021105.1. Lineage (NCBI taxonomy): Eukaryota > Metazoa > Chordata > Lepidosauria > Squamata > Dipsadidae > Erythrolamprus > Erythrolamprus reginae. The sequence goes on from NC_091952.1 coordinate 254,295,494, forward strand.
TTCCACGCTTCGACAACTCGATTGCTAAAGTCATATTTTTTACAGTCAAGTTTGGAGCGGTTAATATTAAGTTTGAATCTGTTGCGTGCTCTTGTGTTGTTGCGGTTGAAGCTGAAGTAGTCAGAAAGGGAACTACGACACACGTCTACAAAAAAATAAATGTTGTAATCATCGCAGTTGACCTTGTACTTTTTTGAATCATTTTTTTTTCATTCCTATTTTTAAAAAAGTATATACTTTTTTCTGTAGCAGATATAGTTTTCACCGTGCCGCATCATTATTATAAGGTATAAGAAATATACTGGCGACATTAAGAAAACAGTAATTATCACAAACATTGAAAGTGCAGAAATAACATAATAACAAAAATGCTTCTATGTCAGAAACTTTATGTGATAAATCAAAACTAAGCATTTCTTTTGGGAATCAGCACATCAAACTCCATAAAACAGACATATTACCTTTATTGATAATTTTTTTGTGTTGACCAGTGTTATTATTCCCTATGTTATCTTAGTTTATTAGATGTATTTATATCAGATTCTGGTTTTTGCTTTGTCTTAGCCAACTATACCACCTATGACCTGTGTTCCTATTAGCCTGAGTTCACCTCCAAATCTTCTCTGTGGGCGAAAGGATTTTCATGTCGTTGTCAGCTGACAAACTGAAGCAGAGTTATTTTCAGCGAGGAATAGCACTGCCAACATTGTGTGTGTGTGTGTGTGTGTGTATTTGCATATTCAAACATGAATTCAAGCATCAGAGCTCTACAAGATAAACAGGGGTCTAATAGTCCACCACTGCCAAACTAATTTGTCAGACCAATTAGGGGAAACCAGCCCATCCTTGTCATGTGCAAATCAATATCTGAACAATAACAGCGCTAATGTAGCCGTGTCAAGCAAGTCGTTAAATTATGGTTTAGATCTTGTCATGCTGTCGCTCGTGTGGCTCCAGGTGTTTAGATGAGAAGCCAACTTCTGTCCGTGGATGTCCAAGCATGACGTGACAGCTGCATCGAGCAGTTCCTGGTAATAGGGAAAAATCCAGCTGGTGTCTTCAAGACCGTCTCCGCCCAAGGCTGATTAATCCACCCTGTTTATTCTTCTCCTTTGACTTGCCTCGAGTCGGGGTGAAGAGGTTAGATTAGAGAACCATCTTTCAGCTGTGGCGAGGGGGGATTTGCCCAGGTTCGCCTGGTGCACCAGTTGTGGCCCTATTTGGACAGGGAGTCATTGCTCACAGTCACTCATGCCCTCATCACCTCTAAGTTCGACTACTGCAATGCTCTCTCCATTGGGCTACCTTTGAAAAGTGTTTGGAAACTTCAGATCGTGCAGAATGCAGCTGCGAGAGCAATCATGGGCTTCCCTAAGTATGCCCCATGTCACACCAATACTCCGCAGTCTGCATTGGCTGCCGATCAATTTCCGGTCACAATTCAAAGTGTTGGTTATGACCTATAAAGCCCTTCATGGCACCAGGCCAGATTATCTCAGGGAACGCCTTCTGCTACACGAATCCCAGCGACCAGTTAGGTCCCACAGAGTGGGCCTTCTCCGGGTCCCATCAACTAAACAATGTCGGTTGGCGGGGCCCAGGGGAAGAGCCTTCTCTGTGGCAGCCCCGGCCCTCTGGAACCAACTCCCCCCAGAGATTAGAATAGCCACCACCCTCCTTGCCTTTCGTAAGCTCCTCAAAACCCACCTCTGCCGTCAGGCATGGGGGAACTGAGATAATCGTTCCCCCTAGGCTTCTACAATTTATGCATGGTATGTTTGTATGTATGATTGGTTTTATAACAAGGTTTTTTAGCTGTTTTAGTATTGGATTTTTCACTCTGTTTTTATCACTGTTGTTAGCCGCCCCAAGTCCACGGAGAGGGGCGGCATACAAATCCAATAAATAATAAATAAATAAATAAATAAATAACCTTGAGGTTTGACTACTGTAATGCTCTCTATATGGGGTTACCTCTGAAGAGTGTTCAGAAACTCCAGATCATGCAAAACGCAGCCGCGAGAGCTATTGTCGGGCTTCCTAAATTCACACACATCTTATCAATACTCCGCAGTCTGCATTGGCTGCCAATTAGTTTCTGGTCACAATACAAAGTGTTGGTAATGACCTATAAAGCCCTACATGACATTTGATCAGAATATCTTCGGGACCATCTTCTGCCGCACGAATCCCAGCGGCCGATAAGTTACCACAGAGTTGGCCTAAACAATGCCATCTGGTGGGCCCCAGGGGAAGAGCCTTCTCTGTGGCGGTCCCGGCCCTCTGGAATCAACTCCCCCCAAAGATTGGAACCGCTCCCACCTTCCTTGCCTTTAATAAGTTATTGAAGACCCATCTATGTCGCCAGGCATGGGGTAATTGAGAGATCCCCAGGCTATTATGGTTTATGAATGGTATGACTGAGTTGTATGGTTTTTAATGATATGGGGTTTAGATGTTTAAGTATTGAATTTGTACATTGTTTATTACTGTTGTGAGCTGCTCCGAGTCTTTGGAGAGGGGCAGCATACAAATCTAATATATTATCATTATCATTATCATTATCATTATCATTATCATTATCATTATCATTATCATTATCATTATCATTATCATTATCATTATCATTATCATTATCATTATCATTATCATTATCATTATCATTATCATTATCATCATCATCATCATCATTATCATCATCATCATTATCATTATCATTATTATTATTATGTCAGTACAACACAGCAAACGAGATCACTATGCTGGATTTCGTATTTCACCACCAGTCGGGCGCTTCCCAAGCACCTAGGACTGCGTGATGTAGCGGCAAATTATGTTTGCCAATCCCAGTAAAGCGGCCTTTTGCAATTGACAGATGGAGATTTTGACAATTCCGATGGTTTTCAAATGTCCGCTGAGATACTTTGGCCCTGCGCCCAGCATGCCAAGTACCACTGGGACCACTTTCACGGGCTTATGCCAGAGTCGTTGCAGCTCGATTTTTAGATCTTCGTATTTCACTAATTTCTCTAGCTGCTTCTCCTCAATTCTGTTGTCTCCTGGGATTGCGATGTCGATGATCCATACTTTCTTTTTAATAATAATATTATTATATTAATTTCTCCTTTCTCCTGCACTGTAGAGAAATTGGCTGGGGTTCCTTTTTCAAGTGTTCCAAAGCAGCAATATGAATTGTGGGAGTGTGACCAGACTGTCGAATGGTGGGGCTGGAGATGACTTCCTGGTTTTTCTCAGAAGAAGTTTCGCTTCTTATCTGAGAAGCTTCTTTGGTTCTGACAGGATGGTGGGGAATGGAAGGATTGATAGTGTTGTGGTTGGATCGCAGTCAGGCCCCTAGCAATGGACTTTGAGCCTGATGAACTGGAGCCATCTGGGCATGGTCAGCTGGTGTGGCTGTTGGGGGAGTCAGACATTGAGCCGGAAGAGGAGGGAGAGTCTGGATGTGAGGAGCCTACAGAGGCTATAGAACCCCCAACTGGGGATTCGCAGGCTCCAACTGGGGCTTTGCCAGGGTCTGGGGAGGAGGAAGAGGAGATAAGGGACCCGATCCTGAATGTACGAGTGAGAAGGATGCAGGGGTGGCAGGAGCAGTTAAGGAAGCTGAGAAAGAAGAAGTGAGCTCAGCTGATTCTATGATTCTATGATTCTATGATTCTATGATTCTACTGTGTTTTCCCAAAAATAAGACACTGTCTTATATTAATTTTTGCTCCAAAAGTTGTGCTATGTCTTATTTTCGGGGGGTGCCTTATATTTCTCAAATAAGACAAATTCACAGGCAGAAAAGCTGACACCCACAAAGAAAGTGTACTGTACGGTACACTGATTACTGTATGATACCTGTCAGTATGGCACCCACCCACACAAACGATGGCACTTATATGGTACAACAGTATACTCCCACTATTGCAGCTTCTGGCCACCAGAGGAACTACAGTCTACACACTGTAGTGGAGACTACAATGGCAGTGAGACAGCAGAAGACTGTGTCTGCTGTACTGGACGGTACAAAGGAATGGAAGGGGCCAGCAGGGGACGCCACATTATTATGGTACCGCTATGAACAGCTTTGAATGGTACCGTATGTTTTTCCACCGTACTGTATGTAAACTTGACTGCGCCTTATTTTCGGGGGATGCCTTATATTAGCAAATTCTGCAAAACCTCTGACATGCCTTACTTTCGGGGTACGTCTTATTTTTGGGGAAACAAGGTATGATACTATGATTCTATGATTCTATGATTCTATGATTCTATGATTCTATGATTCTATGATTCTATGATTCTATGATTCTATGATTCTATGATTCTATGATTCTATGATTCTATGATTCTATGATTCTATGATTCTATGATTCTATGATTCTATGATTCTACAATTATGATTCTATGATTCTACGATTCTACGATTCCACGATTCCACAATTCCACGATTCTATGATTCAATGACATTGTTCATTTCTGCAATATATGTATATGTATATTAGATTTAATTAATTATAATTCTATGTTACCCTTCCTCCTGAGACTCAGGACGGCTATGTGGAAATCCCAAAATCTGAGGCCCAGTTGACGCCTCTCAACCTTAGCAACTTGGAACTATGTGAACTTCAATTCCCAGAATTCCCCAGTAAGCAAGCTCAAAGTTGACTTTGAACTCTTGCCTAGCTGGGTAACTCTGGGAGTTGAAGTCTGCACAGCTCCAAGTTGCCAAGAGACACTAACCTAGGTGAAGCCCCTCCATTTCTCTTGAGGGTGGGGGGTGGCTGCTCTTCTCTGCATTCTAGTTGCAGCTACGGAAGGGTGAGGTCGCAAAGTCCTCAGCGAGGTCCACCACGGGATTATGTTATGCAATTCGTAATCATCAAAGGTGGTGACCCAACCTTTAGAATGAATCTCCATTTGATATTAGCTGTAAATGTAATCACAGTGCTGCACCTTAAGGCCACTTCAATTTTAGCAGTAATTTATTTCTCCTCTGTTATATAAGGACATTTCTTTCTTCTTTGGTTTCTGAAATGATGATGGGAAGGTGAAGAGGTCTTCTCCCTTGTGTGGCTCAGACTCCAACAGATTAAGATTAGATTTATTAAATTTGTATGCCGCCCCTCTCCGAAGACTCGGCGCGGCTCACAACAACAACAATACACAGAGAACAAATCCAATATAAGTTATAAGCTCTGTTTTCTTCCATCCCCTGTGTCCCACACAGGGAGCTACTTTATCTGAGTTGTAAAATTCTGGCTGATTGACAGCTGCTTCAGCTTCAGGATCTGTCCTTCCAGAGATGAGTCAGGGTTGATTTTCTTCAGGCTCAACTGATTTCACTGCAGTCCAAGGAACTCTCAAGAGTCTTCCTCAAACCATAATTTGAAAGCATCAATTCTTCATCACTCAGCCTTCCTTATGATCCAACTCTCAAAGCCATAACTACTACTATTGGGAAACCTTAAGTTTGACTATGCAGACCTTTTCAGCTTCTCCTCCTCCTCTTCTTCTTCTCTTTCCTCCTCTTCCTCCCCCTCTTCTTCTTCCTCCTCCTCCTCTTCTTCTTCTTCCCCTCTTCCTTCTCCTCCCCCTCCTCCTCTCCTCCTCGCTTCTCCTTCTTCTTCTCCTCCTCTTCTTCTCTCCTCCTCCTCCTCCTCCTCTTCTTCTTCTCCTCCTTCATCTTCTACTTCCTCCTCCTCCTCGCTTCTCCTTATCTTCCTCCTCCTCCTCTTCCTCTTCTTCTCTTTCTCCTTCCCCTTCTTCTTCTCCTCCTCTTCCTCTCTTCTTCTTCCTCCGCCTTCTCCTTTTTCTCCTCTCCACAAACCCCATTCCCTTCTAGCACTTTGTGGGGTCATGAAACTTCTCCAAGAAAATAACCAAGCCCAGGGAGCACCAACTTCCCCTTCTTCTCCATTCCACAAACCCAACTCCCTTCCAGCATGGATGATGCTAGCTAGTCAGGTAAAGAAAGGTCTGCATGAAAACCACCAAGGTCAGAGAGCACCAACAATTCCATTAACACACTCATCAGAGGAAGAAAGTGGAAGAACACAATTCCACAACTCCTGTGAATCAGGGGTGAAATGCTACTGGTCTGGCCTGGTTCAGGCACACCGGTAGTGGTGGGTGTCAGTGGTTCAGAGAATAGCAATAGCGCATAGACTTATATACCACTTCACACTGATTTACAGTCCTATCTAAGTGGTTTACAGAGTCATCATATCGCACCCAACAATCTGGCTCCTCATTTGACCCACCTTGGAAGGATGGAAGGCTGAGTCAACCTTGAGCCGGTGGTGAGATTTGAACCGCTGGCCTGCAATATTATTTGACTGAAAGAGTAGTAGATGCTTGGAGCAAACTTCCAGCAGACATGGTTGGTAAGTCCACAGTCACTGAATTGAAACATGCCTGGGATAAACCTATATCCATCCTGTTGTGATTGGCTCTGGCCCAGCTCCAGCCCCAGGGAATGGGGAGGTGGATGCAGGGGAAACTTCAACATGTCACAGGCCTCTGTTATTGCCGACAGAATCAGTTCAGAGTTTAGTTTCCTCGGACGAAGAAGAAGGTGGGAGTGACTCGGCAGAGGAGGGCTTGGCACACAGCCAAGGCAGTCACTCTCCCTTATCTTCTATAACTTCAGATGATGACATTTGGACCCACGCAAGCGCAGAATTATGCGTAGAGAGACAAGTAAGAACATATTACATGAAATAAGGGAGGCCACCTGTGTTTGGTTGGGGCTCCAGTAATTAGGGCTGCTGCTATAAATAGCAGCATGTGACTTTGGCCATTGTGGAAGAATATCTGTTGCAGTTTCGTCAGGAATCTTGTGTGCTGGACTTTGTTGCTTTTTCACGCCTTTGAAACCAAAGCAGAGCAGCGTGTGTGTGTGTCCCTTCGTTGGAAGAGAAGGGGTGTGACGTTTCTTCACAGCTGCTGGCTAAGTACTTAATGACTGCTTAAGGGACATTGTACAGACTACTGGCTTGTTTTGGACGAGTGCTCTTTGCAATACAAAAAGAGTGCTTAGTTTATTTTGACTTTTGTGATAAAGAACATTGTTTTGAATTTTCAAACGTGTGTGTGTCTGAAATTTGTATCCTTAAATTTTCAGGAGGCTCCTATCAGAGAGCCTGGCAGAACACATCCTAAGATAAAATACATGAAATGGTATAGGGCAGACTAGATGGATCATGAGGTCTTTTTCTGCCATCAATCTTCTATGTTTCTATGTTTCTAAACAAAACACAACAAATAATGTTCTTTCTACACCAACTCAGGAAGTTCAAACTGCCCAAGGAGCTGCTGATACATAGAAGCGTAAAGATTAGTTTTTTTAAAGAAACTCTTTGGAAAGTTCCTTGTTCTGAGAAATTTGTCTTTTCAAGAATCCGATACCTTTGTAAAGCCTTCCAGGTGATTTGTGATCATCGCAATTTGTAGTAGTCGCAAATCACCTCTTAAGACTTTACAAAGGTATCGGATTTAGGGGGCGGCCCCCGTTTCTGTCGATAATGGCGAATTGTTTTCCTCCCTCGCTGTTCTCGGTGAATTCTCTTTGTTTGCTAATTGCAATTTTCCTACTCACTGACTTCTGAGATTCTTCATTTGAAGGAGCCGATCAGACATTTTTTTCTTTCTTTCTCAGAGAGCTTTTTCCCTTTAAAAAAAGAGACATTGACAGAATCTGAAGGCTTAAAAAAGAAGGAAAAAGAAGAACTCTTTTTCTCTCTCCTCTCTCTGTGTCCTTCTTACCCAACTAATGGAATTGAATGATGGATGAGACATTGAAGCAATGTGGGCAACTGCAGAGGAAAAGGAATACCCTCAAGATCACACAAAGTGTGTTAGCACCGCTTTATAACAAATAGAATGAATGAGCTGGAAGGGACCTTGGAGGTCATCTAGTCCATCCACTGTGCAAGCTGGAGAGCCTACACTGTTTCAAATAAGTGGCTATCTGGACTTCTTAAAAGCCTCCAATGGTGGAGCACCACAATTTCTGGAGGCAGGCTGTTCCACTGGTTAATTCTTAGAACATAAGGAGAGCCATGCTGAATGGGGCTAAAGCCCATCGAGTCCAGCATTCTGTGTCACACAGTGGCCCACAATTGTCCATGGGGATCTTGAGCAGAAAGAAGCAAGGCAAACCCTCCCTTTCCTTTGACCCCCAACAAATGGTACCCAAGGAATCCTGCCTGCCTCAACCAACATCCGTTTCAATAACCACCTTTGATACATTTGGCATCCATGAATCTCACTTGTTCTCACTCCTAGGATTGTTCTCATCCTAAGAGTGATTGGATTGTTCTCAATCTTAGGATGTTTCTCCTTAATTCCAGGTTGCTTCTCTCTTTAAATAGAATAGAGTAGAAGAGAAGATAACAGAACAGAATATGGAATGGGAATGAGAATAGGAAAACAAATGGAATGGAATGGAATAGAATAGAATAGAATGCAGTGCATTGCAATACAATACAATACTCGCCCCTTACTGACCTCTTAGGAATCTGGATAGGTCAACCGTAGATAATCTAAGGGTAAAGTGTTGAGGGTTTGGGGATGACACTATGGAGTCCGGTAATGAGTTCCATGCTTCGACAACTCAGTTACTAAAGTCATATTTTTTACAGTCAAGTTTGGAGCGGTTAATATTAAGTTTAAATCTGTTGTGTGCTCTTGTGTTGTTGTGGTTGAAGCTGAAGTAGTCACCGACAGGCAGGACGTTGCAGCATATGATCTCCACTCAAAATAGAATACCCTATGAGACTAGACTTTCAATCCTGGGCCTAGAAAGTTTAGAACTAAGACGCCTTAAACAAGATCTAAGTATTGACCACAAGATCATATGCTGCAACGTCCTGCCTGTCGGCGACTACTTCAGCTTCAACCTACAACAACACAAGAGCACACAACAGATTTAAACTTAATATTAACCGTTCCAAACTTGACTGTAAAAAATATGACTTCAGTAACTGAGTTGTCGAAGTGTGGAACTCATTACCGGACTCCATAGTGTCATCCCCAAACCCCCAACACTTTACCCTTAGATTATCTACGGTTGACCTATCCAGATTCCTAAGAGGTCAGTAAGGGGCGAGTACAAGTGCACTAGAGTGCCTTCCATCCCCTGTCTCTATTGCTCTCCTATATCTCCTATACCTTTCTTCTATTCCTATATCTCTTCTTCTATTCTTTCATTGATATGTTCTATTACTTTATCTTCTTTCTATTCTTTCTTAGATATATTTTACTATGAGTATCTCCTCTATAACCTTCATCATGTATTTTACTATGTGTATATAGATATATACCCACTAAAACCCTCATTGTGTATTGGACAAAATAAATAAATAAATAAATAAATAAAAGTTTGCCATCACTGCCTTAGGATTTCACCATTTGATCCAAAGAGTTTTCTTCTCTCCCCCCTCTTTAAAAAAAAAATAGATTTGACTTACAGAAAGGAGAGTCTGCAGAGCTTGTCAAGCTAAACATGCAAGTGAGCCACGACTTAACTTTGACAGTAAACAGATGGTGTCAGAAAGTCAGGAAAAATTGTGCGACCGCTGATGAAGTTGTCACCCTTCTCCGTGGAGTTTTCCTCCTCCTTTGTTGTCTGAGACTCATTCCTCTATTTTTAACAGATGAGCCACAACCGTCTTGAGGGGCTGTGAAGTTGTAATCTTAATACCGAACACGGTTTCTAAGAAGAAAAAAACCAACCTATAATAATAAGAATAAAATGGAAACAATGAATATGTAGATCCTCTCTGTTGCTTGCCAGAATAAAACTCTATTTTGGAAGGTCTGGGA